>NC_081553.1:211432382-211762516 GCF_963082655.1 Stomoxys calcitrans
GAGACATGCATATATTCGAAGTTTCTAAATCAGCGATATTTTCGTGAATAATGCACAGACAAATATGTTGTACACTTTGTGTTTTAATTTAATTTGAAATTAACTGCCCATTGACCACAATTACACAGTAGATAGGGGGGAGGTTGGCAACGATAGAGAAAAACACAAAATAAGGTAACTCAAGCTTAAGTACATGCAACACGCTACTGTAAACATACACCGGTGATGAAATGTCTGTGATAGATTTGTTGGTTTGATATTTAAACGGGCGTCAGTTCTGCAATGTTATATGGACACCTTCATATATGCTATCCCAGCAGGCCGCGAAGTCAACACGTCTTAAACCATGACCATGTTAAACCGTTGAAGACAAATAGCCCACAGCCCATACAAATCGTTGATGACATTTTCATATAGTTTTCGCGAAAATCGTGCATGACATTTTAAGCGACATTGTGAACTAACATGTCATCATGTCTCATGACAATTCAAGTGACAGGTCTGTTATGATGTCCTTTAGAAAGCTTTCGTTTTTACGAAGAAAAAAATTAAAAAAAATTTAAGTTTCTGAAAAAAAAGAAAAATACCGGATTTGTGCATGGACCCGGTTGGGAAGGAAATTCATCGACAATAAAATTGTATAGCCGACAATATGTAAGATACGTCAGCAGATATGCCATATCGGTGACAAAACTCAAATTGCCTTAGTCTTTGGGGCCAATGTCATGGTAGACGTGTGGACTGCTGGGATAAGACAGTGATGATCACACTGACACTGGTGAAAAGATCAAACTGTGTTTTTGTGAGTTAAATCAAACATCAACTAAATGAGATAGCTTTGAAATAAAAGGTAACCCAACGAAGCCAGCGAATTGAAGTTGTTTACATTGTCTGTGTGCTTCTATTCGTTTGATATGAGAAAAGTATCCCCTGTACCTAAAATTACATTTACATTGATTATTAAAACCTGTTTTAAACCATTAAATCATAACCCAACAGGCCACGTCGTCAAGACGACTTAAAAAGAAGGGTACATTACCATGTTAAATCGTTGAAGACATTGTTGATTTTGAATAACTATGCGGGATTCACTGACTAAGGTTAAACCAAGCGATCAGTTGACATAAATTTTTTTTTTTAATTTTTGACAGTACTCGGCATTGAGGGTGTCAACTTGATCTTTGTTTATATTCTTCCATTCGTTGTTTGTTTACGTTTTATGTTATTTTTTTTAAGTTTGAATTTGCATTTGCATTTGAGTAATCGCTTTGATTCTGCATGGCGAAACAAAGGTGGTCTCATTTGTACAACAACCACAAATCATGTGGTGCTATACGCCATCTTGTCATCAAGCTGATCGACGTTTTGTCAACACACACAAAGAATTTTGTGTGCGTACATGAGCAGAGAATATGAGAAAGAAGATGACAACAAAGAGAATGCAAACAAAAATTCGACATTTTAATATCACATATCTGGACGGCTGTTAACAGCTGTTCGCGTAAGACCACCTTTTTAAATCCGCCTTGATTCTATTGCAGCATTTGAAATATCTATTCGCTAAACTATATCTTTAAGCCTCTATGAATGACTATTTTTTTCCTCCAGTGTAAGCTGTTGTATTTTTCATGTTGCCATTGAAAATTTTGTTTGCATGTCTCCATGTTAATATAAAATTAATCTTAAAAATATTCGTTCCCATTGCTAGTAATGTTGTTGTTATTGTTTGTTTTATCAATTAACCACTTAAATTTAACTAAACGGCTACCACATATGAATGAATGGAACACACGTTAAGGTTGGAATCTTATCTGTTTGTTCCCAATTTAGTCCCCTGCTATTTTCCGCAAAGAAATTTCAAAAAAAAAGAATCAAGTAGCGGCAAATCCGTTTTGTGGTCAAGAAAAAAACAACCAATTTAAACAAATTAAGATAAAATTGTCTTAGGCAATTTTGGATGGGTGACCAAGGTCATGACAATAGTTTATCGGAGTTAAGGCATGACCTAGGATAATGAAGCCCGTAAAAGTTTGATTTTCAAAATTTTCGAGGTAACATTTTATTGTAATAGTTATTTTAATAATGAACATATATTAATTTTAGTAAAAATAAACATTTGATAGAATATTTATTGCCAAGCTATGGGCATCGTGATTCCGCTAAGGCGGATAATACTATCAGTTTGCTTGTCAAATGGGTTGACAAATCTCCACCCATTTAATAATTTGCGAGGGTAAGAAAAGAAGTATAAACCTACTTCCAAGATTACAACTCAAAGAAAGGAAGGGCGAAATTCTGAAGGACTCATATGTGGTTTCTTGGTCAAACTTTTACGCAACTGAAACCTATTCGCCTGTGTATAATGATTTCCACATTTCCTTTGCAACTGTACCTTGCACCACTACCTTTGCTGCAATGTAGTGTACGGTTCGACTCTGAAATTCTTCCTGATTCGGCTGGCCCCGTTTTTGATACCCCCTTTTAGTGTAGGACTTCCAAAAACCTATGTAGTCACTCGATTAATAAGATTATGAAGTTTTGTAATAATTGAGTATAAAATCTGTTCTCTTCTGTAAAGAATGTACCAAATAGTACCGAGAATAAAAATACATCGTATTCATCATTAAGTCGCCAAACATATTTTGTCAAGGTATAAATTAATCCCAATTTTGGTCGCTTTAGCTCAATTCGTAAAGAAAGTACCACTTTGTATGTAGTGGTAGTTGCCCAAAAAATATTAAGTGCACTATCTGTCATAATTAGTGATTAGTGCAACTCTGATTTTGTGTGTGTAACTAGTTCGCGCCACTTTTCGTTGTTTGTGTGTGTTATGGTTCTGAACTATAATACACACACACAACCAAAACTCGTTGACAGATAGTGCACTTCGCGAGAAAAAATTGTGCTCAGCTGTTTACGGTGCACTACCTAAAAATTATGCCATGGCTGTATACCAATTTCGAGATCATACTGTAAAGAAAGTACCATTTTGTATGTGTTAGTACCTAAATGCACGAATTAAATACAAATCTTATTTCCGCCCAATATTTACTCTGAAATTGTATCTCAATGTTGAGTTCTTTAGCTCAATTCGTAAATAATTTATCATTTTGTACGTTTGAGTACCTAAATGTAAGATTTTGAATAATCTTCTGATAACCTAAAATTTATAGTCAATGTGTACTTGTATCCCAATTTTAAGAGCTTGAGTTCACTTCGTTAAAAAAGTACCGTTTTGTACATTTGAGTACCTAAACGTATAAAAATTATTTTGCACTTTTTAGTACCAAATGTACTAATTTTGAATGGATCATTTAGTCACCCATTATGTATTTCCTTCATGTAATTACATGCCAAATTTAAGACCTCTACCTCCATCTGTAAAAAAGTACCAAATGGCACCAAAATGTACGAGTTGTGAATAGATTATTTGGTCACCCATCATATTTTTCCTAGTTGAACCCGCATGCTAAATTTCAAACCTCTAACTCCATCTGTAAAGAAAGTACAATTTTGGTTCCAAAATTCATGAATTTTTAGCAGATCATTTAGTCACCTATCATATATTTCTTAGTTATACCTACATGCCAAATTTCAGACCCCTAGTTCCATCCATGAAGAAAGTACCAAATGGTACCAATTTTGGTACCTGAAAGTGCGAATGGTGAATAGATCATTTAGAATATATCAAATATATGATGTTATACTTCTTATTTGTACCTACATGGCTATGAAGATATTACTGAAACGAATTAAGAAGGAGGTCAGTATAGCTATTGGTTTCATAACGAGACACATAGGACTTCAAACTCACACAAATACAACAAATTTTGCCCATGAACATTCCACTAAGGAACAGGGGCAAACTTCTCACATATCAATGAGTGCAGTCCGATTCAATTTTAAACAGAATGATAAGGGGCCTCCTTTTTATAGCCGAGTCCGAACGGCGTGCCGCAGTTCGACACCTCTTCGGAGAGAAGTTTTACATGGCATTGTACCTCACAAATGTTGCCAGCATTAGGAGGGGAAAACCAACGCTGAAATTTTCTTCTGATGGTCTCGCCAGGTTTCGAACCCAGGCGTTCAGCGTCATAGGCGGACATGCTAACCTCTGCGCTACGGTGGCCTCGAGCTCACTTATGTAAAATCGGTGCGGCAAGTGATAGTATGTGTAGGGCATGCGATGAAAGATGATGAGACGTTGGAGCATTTGCTTTTTTATTGTCCGGCTTTCGCGTCTAACAGATACCGGCACTTAGGTGGAGACACAATACCAGACATGAACCAATGGAGTGGTATTGAAAACAATTAAGGATTTTGTAAGAAGCACGGAATTCCTAGCCTAAAATTTTCTTTTTCGAGGTTACTTAACAGTTTTTAGAGCGCACAACAAGCCGATTACGGGCTTTTCAACCTAACCTACATGTAAAAAAGTACCGTATGGTACAAATTTTGGTACCAAATGCACGAATTTTGAATAGATCATTTAGTCACCCATCATGTATATCCTAGTTTAACTACATGCCAAATTTCAGACCTCTTGCCCCATCTTTAAAGAAAGTACCAAATGGAACCAATTGCGGTACTAACATACGTTTTCTGCCTTTGCCAGTACCATTTTTCCATTTCCATCCAAACACCACCCAAAATCAAAAATGGACCGATCGGGACAGTGTGCGTATCAAAGTTATTGGAGATTAGAATACGAATATGGTATTTAAAATTGGTTCTAGGTGGCGCTTTAACTCCTAAAGCCACCTCAAATAGGCTAATTGACCCATCATGACAATATGGAACTTAAATGAAAGATATTTGAGAGTAGAAAACAAATTTAATATCCTTATTTGGGCGCAAAATCTGAGGGACTATCCCACCACCCAAAAAGTACTCCCACAATATGGGTATCAAATGAGAGGTATCGGAGAGTGGAACACGAATATGGGACTCAAATGAATGGTATTTGGGAGTAGATTACTAATATGGCATAAAAAATGAAGTCCAATGAAGCCCCACCTCCAAAACCCCCCAAAGGGCATATTAGCCGATCATGACTATATGTGAATCAAATAAAAGTTATTCGAAATCTATTGAATATGGCATTAGCATTTGTGTACAAGTATCTAGGCGGAGATTTCCCTCTTAAAAACACCTCAAATAGGTTAATTGACCCATCATGACAATATGGAACTCAAATGAAAGGTATTTGAGAGTAGAAAACGAAGCTGATATCTAATTTTGGAGTTAAGTTTTTGGGGGTACGCCTTTTTTCGACCATGGGAATAGTGGTGCCGAATTACCGCATAAGTGATCGAGTGCGCTTTCGAATCTAATGAAATTTCATCTCGTATTTAACAGACGCTGTACCCCATTTATAAACATTTTAATGTAAAATTGTTTTTATAAATTATGACCGACTTTAACATTTGCGTTCTAAGTTTCAAAAATTTTGTTTCAAAAAAGAAATACATAATTCACAATAGAGAGATTTCGAACGATTTCACTCATTCACATATGTGGTAATTCGGTCCCTGGGCTCAAATGAAAGGTATTGGCGAGTAGAAAACATATGCGTTCAGAGATATATCGGCCTCCAACCGTTTGGGGGACGAGCGGCCTTCCAGATACTTGTCGCTTTATTTGTATATCATGGGTTATTTTCGGTTTGCTTGATACCAAAAATTTTTTAAAAGTCTTTGGGTTAAGGTTAAGGTGGAAAAAATTGTTTTAAGGAATGTGCCTGTCTTTTGAGAAACATATTGTCCTGAATAAATAGGGACAAGAGCAGATTTTGGGTATTAGGGCGCTACTACATACGCTGGCACCTACCAGTTACAACCATTGAAGATTTCGTAAAGATATCTATCCATAGGAGGTGTTACAAACTAGTCATTCCGTTTGTAACACCTCGAAATATTGATCTACGACCCCCATAAAGTATATATATTCTGAATCATCTCGACATTCGGAGACGATCTAGCATTTTCTGTCCACCCGTCCGATTTGGGTACAATTTTGCAGATAGTGTTCTGTTTGAATTCAAACAACTGTGCCGAGTACGGTCCATATCGGTCTATAACCTGAAATAGCTCCCAAAAGCCACAATTGTTGTCCGATTTTGCTTAAATTTTGCTCATAGTGTTCTTTTATAACTTCCAAAACCTGAGCTATGTACGGTTCAAATCGGTCTATAACCTGATATAGCTCCCATATAAACCGTTCTCCCTATTTGACTTCTTGAGCCCTGGAAGTCGATATAGCTTAAACTTTGCATTAAGTGTTCTGTTACGATTTGACTTCTTTATTGATTAAATTTTTTTATTTAATTTTATTTTTTTGAAGTTCTCGAATTTTGATTCATAACAGATTCCCATTTGTCCGTTAATGCATACGTGCATTGGATTCAGCCTAAACTACAAATTTGCAGAGTTGTATTTCGTCATGTCGTTCACATTGCTATCATATGAATGTATTTCTTTGCTTTATGTAATGCAAGTCCGCACTTTGGTATGGTACTCAATCAGTATTTAATAATTGTATATGTTGAAACTTGGCTCATGAACATCCCATTGGGAAACAGTGTGTCCAATTTAAGTTTTAGCTCATGGATAATATGTTTACCTACAACATGTAAATTTAATATTTCGTTTTGCTTTCATAAAGAATTTAATCACGTTTTCCCTTTTTCGTTTTGCTTCTCTGTTTGTTTTAAATGCCTTTTGCGTAGCACGTAGCTATTTTACGCTCAACGCAGTTAATTAGGCGATATACAATGTCAAAAGAAAAGTTCGTTATTTTACATTCCACCTTCCACACCCATCAATGTATTGGCACTCAGAGCGCTCAGCTAAACTGTTATATGGGCATTGCCTTCGAATTTTGTAAATTGCTTTTAATGATAATTAATAAAAATTGAAAAAATCAACTATAAAATCATAACAATCAAAGATTGAATGCAACCGTTACACTCATAATTATTAAGATTATTCCGAGCTGCAAGTGCTGCCGCCGACCCAATTTTCTAAAATCCCTCAGCAACGCCGTCGTCTTGTTTTTGATCGGCTTTGTTTTTGTAGTAGCTGGCACCGTCACTTGTATTCCCATGTATACATAAATAAAGTTCTCTGGTCATTTAAATTCGAACGAAATAGATTGTTGTTTTATGTGAATAAAGCCATTTTCAACAACATTATAGAACAAAATCATAAACAATGTGCAATAAAATGTATTTACAAATCGTGTTTGTGATAAATTTCATTCATAATATCAATGGTAAAAAAATATACAAAATTCGCCCTATGCACAACCCGTGTGAAAAATCCAATTTGATATGGAAGAAAATGATGGGGAAAATGAAAATGAAGTTTTTTGTGTGTGTACAGTGGAATTAATTCAATGCCTAGCAAGCAAGGATGGTCTTATTAGATTCTAGTTAAAAGGAATATTCTGTGAAGGAAACAGATTCAAAATTATGGCTAAAAGAAAATTTAATTAATAAAAAAAGAGTATGTCTGTGTGTGTGTTAATGGTTTTTTTAATAGATGTCCATGACCAATGTATGCAGGCAGCCCCCACTTTTTGGTGGCAGTAAAAGAAGAAGAAGCAAAAATATGGAGAAAAAAAATTATCCATGGCACACATTTGGATGGTATTTGGTATTTATAATTTTGCATGCGTTTCGTATGTATGGTGAAGGAGAGAAGTGAGTGTTTTCCTGTTTTTCTGTGTGAGTGTTTGTGTTATGTTTACCCTGCAACCAAGAGAGGAGATGAATCTCGCCAGAGACTATGCATATACATATATATATATATATGTATGAGGGAGTCCTTTTCAAAATCACGTACTATCTTTCTCGCTCTCTCTCTCTCTTTTTTGCTCGTCAAGGCAAGGATGATTGTATGTGCATTGATGACGGCGACGTCGACGAGCAGGACAAGTGTACAACAACATATTTGGGAGTGTTGGGAATACTGTAGTTATTTTTCTCATGTTTGTTGTAGATATATATGTACATATACGCGTGAGTATGTAGTAGTGTTTGAATATCAAATAATTGAGAGTGGGTGGTGGTTTCTATGCTGCAATAGTGTCGCTGTTGTTGTTTTTGTTGTTTCTGTGTTTAAAGTGTTGATATGGATGTCAGTTGCGGGGCGAAAATTGTTGTGGGTCTTGTTATACAAGTGTGTGTGTGTTCGTGTAGCGGATATGTCAAAGGATATATGTCACAAACACAATGTTATTTTGCTGCTGCCACTGCGAATTTCGCACACCCACAGGCATACCAACATTTTCTTATTCATACCCCACCTCCATTACCATATGCTGTCGGAGAGAAACACTCATTTTTATATTAAGTTCTTCTTTTAGGAACCAAATCCTCATTTTTTCTGTAATGAAGTTTGCTTGCAAGATGTTGTTGGCAATGTTGTTTTTTTTTCGTTTCATTTGTTTTATGCACTTCTGCTCAAGATGTCACACATATGTGTGCCATTATATGAGCATAAACATCACAACACGGCTACTCTGTTCTATAATGTTGCATTACAATAATACAAAAAAAAAAAACTAAACACAATGGGGCCAAGCTCTACAAACAGACAAGCAATAACAAGTGTATATGGGTAGGGGAAGGAAAACGGAAATTATGTCTTAGTTGTTATGATGATGTCTTCGGGGTTTTGTCAATTTCTTTTGCTTTTTGGAGGCCACAATAGTTCCTTAAGCATATCGTACCAGATGAAGAAAAAGGGAACAACATCGTATAAATTTCATATGTATGTGTACCTATTTGTCAAATGTTATGTGCTCGTTGTACATAACCTATGTTTACATCAACAATGCCATATTGTGAATTAAAAATGTTGTTGCCATTATTTTTTGAGTAAAAATCAACTGATCGCCGTTTAAAAACTTAATCTAAAAATCTAGCATGTCCATTGCGCCAGACCCAAAGCTTCAGGTGGCAATCGAAACCCCGGAACCTTGCTATAGTAATCCAAACGCGCTGTCAACACAGCAATCGGAGTGGTTATACGGAGACATTACAAAACGACATTACAGGATGGCCCACGAAAAGTAGTGCAACCGCTGGTGGTGCTGTTCTATTAAGATGATCATCATCGTTCAACGACATCCTGCCGATATCAAAATAACATTATTTTTCGAATGACTTATTGGAGGCCACAGCAGCGCAGAGGTTAGTATATCCTCCTATGACGCTAAAAGCCTGGGTTCAAACCCCGGGCGTGAACATGAAAATTTTCTCAGCGGTGGTTATCCCCTTATGCTGGTTACATTTGTGAGGTATCTTTCCAAGTAAAACTTCTCTACCATGTGGTGTCGCTATGCGGCTGCCCGTTCGGACTCGGCATAAAAAAGGTGGCCCCTTACCACTGAGCATAAAATTTAATCGGCCTGCACTCATTGATATAAGAGAAGTATTCCTTGTTCCTTAATGGAATGTTATGGGAAATTAAGGAAAGCGGATAATAATTGGATTGTACCATAATTAGATATTGCCGCACAATAGAAATTTTAACATGGCAGGATGCCTCGCAAATTTAGCCAGCTTTAGTAAAAAAATAACATGCGCTGAAAAATTTTCAGATTTTCCCGACGCCATTTGAACCCGGCCGTTCGGGGTCGTAGGTGGACGTGCTAACCTCTGCGCCACGGTGGCCTCCACACTTAACCGATCTCGGTACGAAAGTCGAGGCGCCTTACACTACTCATTGTTCGTACTTTCAGCCAAATCGGTAGTAAATTCGCCTTTAAAAGCCTAAAACCTTAAATCGGGAGATCGCAGCTACATCAAAATCTGAACCGATTTGGGCCGTATTGAACAGGGTTATCGAGGAACCAAACACAACTCGCTATACCAATATTCTGCGAAATAGAACAATAAATGCGCCTATTATGGCCCCAAGACCTTAAATCGTGAGATCTGTCCATATGGAAGGAATATACAAATCTGAACCAATCTAGTCCAAATAAAACAAGGATTTCGAGGAGCTTAAGTAAGGTTAGGTTGGAAGAGGATAACGCCAGGATTTATGTCTTAGCGTCTGCGTAAGCCATCATGCAACCCATTGTGATTCCTCGTGGGGAAACTTAATATCCAAAATTTCAGCGAAACCACACATAAAATGTGCCTGTTATGAGCCCATGACCTTAAATCGAGAGATCGGTCTATATGGCAGCTTCTAAATCTGGGCCGATCTGGTCCGTTATGGACAAGAATGGCAAGAGGCCTAACACGACTCACTGTTTCAAATTTCAACGAAATCGAATAATAAATGTGGCTTTAATGGGTCTAGACCTTAAATCGGCACATCGTTCTATATAGGGCCCATATCAAAATATTGCCCGATGAAGCTCATCTTCGAACTAAACCTGCCTATGGACAAAAATAATCTGTGCAATGTTTGAGCTCAATATCTTTAATTTTAAAGACTGTAGCGTGATTTCGACAGACAGACGGACGGACATGGCTAGAACTTAGATAACGATGGCTAGAACTTAGATTTTTACGAAGATCAAGAATATGCATATATACTTTATAGGGCCGGAAATGGATATTTCGATGTGTTGCAAAGTGAGTGACAAAAGGAATATACCCCCATCCTTCGCGGGTGGGTACAAAAAAAAGAGATGCAACAAAGTTCCCGATTAAGCTTAAGACACAGCACCAACTTTTTTAAAATAATTTCTTCTTAAAGTTTATTGAACATGGGTGGGTATGATTACTTTTCGATAGTTATGGTTAGATATGTCAAACATCATACGCCACCTTGGTCACTCGTCTATTATTTACAAAAGAAAGTGTTGCGCTTTGTTTGTTTCTTCCGAATAGACTCAAAAATGGCTCATGCGATTTTCATTAAATTTTCAGAGATGGTAGAGTTTGGCCCCCCGTGAAAAAGGGTGCTTTATGTTCTAATATCAACGAATGGGGAGGACCCTCCCTTTAACCCTAATTTTCAAAAACGCCAGGTTTTGGAGTGGCTGCATCGATTTTAGTGAAATTTTGTATACCATCTTATGGTAACTCAAAGCTAAAAATTGGTATAAAAATTTGAGGTCAAATAACCGTGGGGGACGACCTACACCAAAACCCACCCAAAGGGACATATTGGAAAAATATGGGTACAAAATGAAAGGTATGTAAGAGAAGAGTACGAACTAAGTATAACAATTTGACTCCAAATGCCGGGGTACCCACCCCACCCCCAAAAATCACCAAAAAATGACATGTTTACCGATTGTGGTAATATGGGTGTCAAATGAAAGGTAATTGAAAGTAAAATACGAAACTTGCATAAAAATTTTGGGTCAAGTCTCAGGGGGACCGCCCTACCGCAAAATTGTGCCCCAAATGCACATGTATACTAAACGGGACAATATGGGACTCTAATCAAAGTTATTTGAGAGTTAAATAAGACTATAAATAATTTTTAAATTTTGGACCATTTCAAAAGACGACGGCAGACACTTATGGGTGTAGCGAATCGCACCGAACCAAACTTAAGCGACCGCCAAAATATGAACACAATTAATCACTAAATGTTATTAGGTTAGTTTAGGTGGAAAAGAGGATATTAATACTTCCCCATGTCATTATGAACCTACATCTTAGCCAGTAATCGGCTTGTTGTGCGGTCTAAATATCTAAAAGAAATCTTGAAATAATCTAAAACAGGAATTCTGTGCTATCAATAAAATCCTTAATTGTTCTCCATGCAACTTCCCTAAGTTCGTTCATGTCTGGCATTATGTTCCAACAAAAGTGCCGGTGTCTGTTAGCCGCGAAAACAGGACAATGACATGGGAAATGCTCCAACGTCACATAATCTTACCCAAATACCATACACAAGCTATCACTTGCGGCACCTATTCTGCATAAGTGAGCTCTTAATCCTATGTGTCCCGTTATGATACCGAAAGCTATACTGACGTCCTACTTACTTCTTTTCATTGATAGCCTCGTTTTCTGAGAATCCTGATCTCCCCATTTCTCCGTCCTATCGACAGTTTCGCTGGTCCACAGTATTACATGCGCTTACGTCACGTCCTTACGACCCGAAAGGTGTCGACACAGAAAGGCGCAGTCCAAGTTTATTGACGGCAGTCCTCTGGCCTTCACTGTCAAATCGTCTCCTCTTTTCTTCCTCCTTATTCCGCTAAGTCGCGGATGCCGATCGTGTTGTAATTGCCCTGATGGCATCCTGATGGATGTTTACCGTCCGTAAAGATGTTCACACTCGACGTCCTCGAGTTAGCAACTCACACATTGCTTGATTGCACGGATCTCCGCCTGCAGGACCATATTATGGTCAGGCAGTCGAAAACAGATCTCAGTCTCTGGGTTCACAAGGTAGACCCCAGGCCCACCCTGTCCTCTAGCTTTGATCTATTTGTGTAGGATGAACTTCCAGATAGCAATACCAGAGTTCTGTCAGTCCAAGACTTTGCCACTGACGCCTTGCAATCGACCTCAAGTGTCGTCTCAGGTATCTCATCGGAAACCTCTTCTCTGACTTTCTGGTTTCCTAATGTCGCCTTGATTACACAGCGATGGTATGACTTGCTCCTTTTCTCTATCCATTCCCCCATCGCCTTATGTCTCATAATCGCAGTGGCTGTCTCACACATAATCTGTATGTCAATGTGTCGGATATCTAGAAAAGTCTCCAGTGTCTTAGAGGGCATGGTCCTCATCGCTCCACCTATGCCAATACAATAACCTGTGGCGTGCCTTGGTTCATCCAGACTCTAAGGACCCGGTCAATACGGCACTAGTCTAAAGATGAGTGTGCCGGTTCTTACACCGCCCTCCTCTTGCAGGGCGGTCTCCATCGACCTTCCCTTGACATGGGCATGCTGTTTGTATGTGGTCAATTTGCCGGTTGTCCTACTATTTATCATGGTATCTACAAAACGTTCCATGGTTTTGAGTAGAAAGGACGTAAGGCTTATAATCTGTAGGCATTTGGGGTCGCATAATTTGCCTTGCCATGGTTGCCTCCTGCCAGGCTTTCGGAGTATGATACTAGGTGGGGCGCCTTCTTCCATGATAATGCCTGCCATATATATAAATGGTTGAATGCTACATTACCATAAATTCTGTAATGATAAGCCTTCGATCAACCTTCATCCTGCTATAAACGCTTTTTCATCAAAAGCCTAAACATGTCCTCCCAAGTCGCCTACTAACGTTTCAGTGTTATTGACCCTTTGGACCATTCCGCAGAAAAGCTTTCGTGAGGCACGTTTTGAAGCTTTGCTGATCTTGTTGCATTCTTTGAGAAGTGTTGCGTATGCATCCCAACAAACTGCCCCTTTTTTACGATGTGCACTTTTTTAAAGTCTGCGGAATTCATTCCCAATGTTGCGAATCTTTCCGATCATCCCGGGTTTATTTGCTTTTCCGAAGAGGACAACTATCTTCGAAAGACCTCGGTCAAATAACCATTTTAGAATATTTGATGCAGCCATTTCACTCAGTTGGAGGTTTTTCTGGATGACCTGAATTATTGATCCTACAGGAAATGGGGGATTCTGGGGTTGGTCTCATCGTCTGCACCCTATTTGTTATGCTGTATTTAATCTCCTCTCATTGCACTGCCGGTTGGTTTATTATTAGAATCTTCGCCTATCCTAGTCTTCCCAATATTGAGAATTTGGGCGATAGTCTCGTCTTCGGTCCCCCATTCGTTAGGCAGAATTGAGTCTCCTGTCACTGCACTGCTTGATGTCTCAATATTAGGATCTTTGCCTATTCCAGTCTTGCCAATAATGCAAAAGACAGCCTTGAACGCGTGGAACGGCATACCTTTAGTCTTAGCCAAACTAGTCATGGTGACTTGGTCGAGGTCTTTCGACGAGCTTTTGACGACATCAATACATTCTGCTGAAGCAAAGCCCAGCATCAAGATGCCCACTCTATACTCGCAGCACTCTCTCTAAATCTGATCATTATCCAGTTTCTCCATTTAAGACCGAAGATTTGGTGGAATCCTACCGGATGCATTGCTAATATCGACGACTGTATATGTCAGCTCGTTTCTGCTGTGCTTCCAGGCCACTTTAGCGTAAGCTGACCGAAAGTGAAGATGGACTACCATCTTCCTCTTCCTCGATGAAAGCCACAATCCTCCATGAAGACGCAGGAGCCGTGTGCGCTTCCGTCGTATTTGTTCCGACTTTGTCTCCCTCTGTAGGATATTCTCTGGAGTCTCCATTGGGGTAGGGCTGGCTTGATTTTCCCAGAATACTTGAAAGTGGGGAATTCTTTTTCAAAGGTTTCTGCTCTTCGGGGGACTCGATTTTCTTTCCAGCTCCCGTAGAAGTGGTTGGAATGTCTGTTTTATACCGCAATCGGGCGAAAGTGCAGGATGCTCTTCGCCCGATTGCGCTGCCTGTACATATTACTCAGTCTTCTTTTACGTGCCCCGAATTACTTTGTCGAGCTCCTTGTGAGCTTAGCAAAACTCACACTCACTACTACCGTAATCTCGCTGACCTCATCTTCTGCGATGATTATTCTATTGACACTGTCGCTGTCTGAGTTTGAATAGGAAACACCAGCCTTACATAAAGTCGAGTAATTGGCGCCTTAAAATAACCAATGGCCACCCTGTTCCCGCGGCGATCGGTTCTTTGGACCGGAGCGAGCTTGCTTACCTACAGGAGCTTGACGATGATCGCCACCTCCACAAGAAAATGTAGCTACAACAACCAACCGCCAATCGAAGCTATCCTTGAATGAGTTTAAATTTTTGACGTAATAGGTAGTACCTATTCCGAGAAACAAAAATTTTTGAAAAGCGAAATTCGTCGAACATTCGATAGAAATACCCTTAACAGCATTTGCGATCCGAATTCCGGGGAAAACTCCCAAACTCACTTCTTGACTCTTTCGAAGTTCTGATGGTCCGTTGAAGTCCATTTCTGGGTTAAGCGACACGGAATCAGAGTCGAACTATTAAGCCGGAGTCGGAATTCGGTTCGAAGTTGAGCACGCTTCCCCCGACTTCGAACCGCTCTCCGACTTAAATACTACGACTCTGACTTAGACTGTGACCCGGGTCGAAGTCGATGGTCAGACACCGCAACCCTGGTGTGAATCCCACATTGTTTTGATCGGCCTACATGTCCGTTTAGGTTTGGTTTTTGGTGTGGGGCAGACCCCCTGGGACTTGACCCAAATCTTTTTCTAAATTTCGTATTCTACTTGCTTTACGTTTGTTTTGATACCATTATTGTCTCAAATAATAAATATGTAATTTTTGGGTAGTTTTTTAAGGGTGGGGCGGGTCCCCCGACACTACCTAACTACCCTTTCATTTGATACCCATATTGGCCCAATCGGTTAACATGTATCATTCTGAGCAGAATTGGCGGGTGGGGAGGTCCTACCGACACTTTGGGTTAAATTGTTATATCAAGTTCATGCTATACTCTTAAATACTTTTCATTTGATGCCAATATTGTCCCAATCGGCGTCCTCCTCGGTTATTTGACCTGTCGTTTTTGAAAATTGTGGTTAGGGGAAGGGCTCCCCCCCTCGCGGATACCACAAAATAATGTACCATGTTCTTACCGGGGTGCTAAACTCTACCATCTGCGAAAATTTCATGAAAATCAGTTCAGACCTTTTTAAGTCTATTCGGAATAAAAAAAGCGCAACACTTTCATTTTTATACCCACCACCATTGGATGGGAGTTTGCTAATCTAGTCATTGGTTTGTAAAACCTTAAAATATGGCTCTGCGACCCCATAATGTATATATGTATATTCTGGGTCGTTTGGACTTTCTGAGTCTGATCTGCGAACCCATAAAGTATATACGTATATTTTGGGTCATCTGGACATTCTGAGACGATCAAGCCATGTTCTTCTGTCTGTCGAAATCACGATAGCGGTGGAACACGTAAAGCTAGCCGCTTGAAATTTTGCACAAATACTTCTTATTGGTGTAAGTCGTTGGGGATTGTAAATGGGCCATTTCGAATCATATAGCCCCCCTATAAACCGATCCCCGAAATTGACTACTTGAGCCCTTAGAAGCCTAAATTTTCATCCTGTTTGGCTGAAATTTAGAACAAAGACTTCTGTTACGATTTTCAATATCCATGCCAAGCATATTCTGAATCGGTCTATAAAGAGATATAGCCCATAGACAAACCGATCCCCGGATTTGAATCCTTGATCCCATAGAAGCCTCCGACTTCGCTAAAATTTGGAACAAAGTCTTGAGTTATGACTTCCAACATCCATGCCAAGTATGATTCGAATCGGTCTATAAACAGTTGTAGTACTATATAAATCCATCCCCGAAATTGACTCCTTGAGCCCTTAGAAGCCTCGATTTTTATCCGATTTGTCTGAAATTTGAAACAAAGACTTATGTTATGACTTCCAACATCCATGTCAAGTATGTTCCGATTCGGTCTATAAACGGATATAGCCCCCACATAAACCAATACCCGGATTTGAATTCTTAAGCTCTTAGAATCCTAAATTTTTGCCTGATTTGGCTGAAATTTGGAACAAAGACTTGTGTTATGACTTTCAACATCCATGCAATGTGGGATCCGAATCGGTCTATAAACAAATATAGCCCCCATACAAACCGATCCCCGGATTTGACTTCTTCAGCCCGTAGAAGCCTAAATTTTTGCCTGATTTGACTGAAACCTATCTTATGATTTACAACAAAAACCTATTTTATGATTTACAACAAAAGTGCAAAGTTTTATCCGAATCGGTCAATATGCTGATAGTAGCACCCTTAGTGATATAGACTCCCCTAAATACAAACGCAGTTAATAAGGGTACATTTTGAGCGGAATCCACCGTGGTGTGTATCCAAGATTCGGCCTTAGCACGATTTTACTTGTTACATAATAAATAAGATTTGTGGGTCAAATGGTTGATGAAACGTATTTCCTTTGAAAGTTTTATTTTTTATTTTATTTTTGTAGAACAGTTTAGAAAACCTTTTTCTATTCTATTGTAGCTGTCTGGCAACATTGTTTAACATCCATTTCACTTTACCTACATACATACATACATATATCTGTATATTAGTGTTGTTCTGATTGTGTGCATTTGTACCTTAGTGGCATGGCCCACTAGGCAGTCTCTCTAGTCATTTCCGTTTCATTGTTGTTTGTACAAACGCACAATGATTGTGTTAACTTTAAAACTCGATTTCAAGCGCTTAGAAATCCATATTCATAACCTAGTTTTTCTTTTGGGATTTTTTTTTCAGAGTCTCGCGTTTGCAACTTCCAACCAATGCCAATTTCTAAAGCTCTCTCGAGTATTTATTATTCATAAATGTTAATTGTAGTGAACTCTGTTCCATGCTAATTGCTTTCAATTGCCTTTTCAATAACAACAACTACATGCATAGGTAGCTGCTGCTATCTGATGGGAAATTCGTTAAGAATATATGTACGTACATTGTATGTTAAAATTTTTTTGTGAAGAAGTCAAGTTTATTGGCAGCCTAGAGATTGCACACCTTGAATATAAACGAAAAATTAAAAATAAAAATCACAGTCATCAATTATTTTTGTTTTGTTTTGTTTTTTACCATTAAGAAGAAAGAAAATCGCCAAATCAAGGTAGTTTCCAAGTGTTCCACAAGTTTGCTATTTATTATTATTCCAAATCACGATTAATCGTTTCGTATTATCTGTTATTGCATGTTATCGATAACTTACCAGTAAAACTTTGCACTGATATTTTATCCAGAACATCTGACTTGCACTGGATAGAACAAAAATAAAACACAGTGTTGTCAAATTAGGGAATATATGGGGCTATATAAATTATGTGGGGGCCACCGTAGCGCAGAGGTTAGGCCTGCGTTCGAAATTTTCAGCGGTGTTTATCCCCTCCAAATGCTGGCGACATTTGGGAGGTACTGTACCATTTGGTATGGCATCCATGTAAAAACTTCTCCAAAAAGAGGTGTCGCACTGCGGCACGCCGTTCGGACTCGGCTATAAAATGGAGGTCCCTTATCATTGAGCTTAAAACTTGAATGGGATTGATATGTGAGAAGTTTTGCCCCTATTCCTTTATATGCAAATTTGCATATAAATTATGTGTAGGTGTGCTTGAGATCTTTTCGAGCCCTTCCCGCAAAAATTATGGTAGGCAACATTAAGAGTGTTCGCATACTTAGACATTTGTGTAAATTTGCACAAATTTTAACTGTAAGTCGTTTGCATACTTTATTTGCCAACAGAAGAGAGCGGGACAGTGCGTGAGAGCGAGCAAAATTTTGAAAGTTTAGTACCTGAGAGCTGAAGATTTTTTTCCGAACAGAAATTTGCAGCATTGAACTACTGTTTTATAAAAACCAGCTGTTTAATTTTAATAAATGACAAACGTGAGTAAAGGCTGCAATTTTGTACTGGCAAGAATTTACTGGAAAAGTACGCGAACATACATATTTTGTCGATTTTCCTTTTTTAATGGATATTGATAGAGAGTATCGAATTACGTTACCTCTCCATCTATTGGTGGTGTACTAGAGCTGGCAAACTATCGATAATCACAACATTTGATATTTTCGATATATTTAATAATAAATATCGATAAATCGATACTATCGTTAAGTTCCCATTGCCTATATTTCAAGCGAAAATGTGAAGTAAAAATCAAAGAGTCCGATTTATGTAGAAGCAATATCAATGCACAGACCAAATAAAACCAAGTCAGTTGAAAGCCAAGAGAGAAATCATTGTACAACATTATAGCCTAATCAGATGAAAATTGTATATTCAGTGTCGGATCGCTTATTACTGTTTAATTTTCCAAAAAATTAACTTTGCCTATAGTAACAATAGGAAAAATATCAACCGATATTCAGACAAAAAATAAAATATCGATAGTGCCGTCTATATTTTGCTAGCTCTATGGTTTACCCTGAACCGTTATTAAATGCACTTTCAAAGGTTATGGGAGAGAAAATCTGATTAAACATTTTTATGGGAGCTATACATAAAAACCCGTTGCGCAGCAAATTAAAAAAAAAAAAAACAGTTAGGAAAGGCAAAAGTCGGCCGGTGTATAATACCCTACACTTGCCAGTTAAGTACGAAGTGGGAGCTATTTCTAATTTTGAACCAATTTTGATGGACTTTGACGGATGTTTCAGACTTTGACGGATGTTTCAGATGGTTATTAAACAATCCGTATCAAGTTACGAGCAATTATGTTTCAACTGTAATAACTGCAGTTGATAAATGACAACATTATTGCATATTATCCAAAATTTGACAAACATATATATGATAGCCAGGGACGTAGCCAGGATTTTATGTTGGGGGTGGTCCAACCCACAGTTTTTAAAATCGAAAATTGCCAAAATTCTTGTTGCTGTGAAATTGGTAAAGATACCTCCATTTTTTTGAAAATTGTAGTAGCTATTGGGTGCAGGAACTGACACATCGGCGATGACATTTAGTCATAAAGTCAGAGCTGAATTTTACACTGATTGCTAACACAGTGGAAATATCTTTTGAAAGTTGTATTAATGGCTTCGAAAGCTAGACAACGGCTCTTGCTGCTGCTCCGCGTGCCCAGGTCCACATTAACGACGAAAAATACTCAAGAATAGAGATGCCTTATAAAAATTCTAGCTCGAGTTAGGAAAGAGGTATTGTAATGATATTTGGGTTGGCGTAAAGTAGACAACTGAAACCAGTTACAACAATTTTTCCCGTCATGTTTTGGGGGAAAATTGGCTTGTCAGAAGTAGGTAATTTTTTATAACCCAAAAATCAAACGAAAAAATTTCTCAAAATTCTTAGATGTTAGATTTCTGGAACCCGTGTTAATGTCTTGTTGCATTTGATCGTTTCTATAAAAAATATATTTATGCCAACAATCCTATTTCTTTTGACAGCAGGTTCTATTGTATGCCAAAATCATTAATCATCCAGCTTTCTTCGCTAAATGGTCTAAAATATTAAGAAAATTATTTTTTTTGTTGTAGGGGCTTAGGAAATGAAAAGAATGGCCATTTTAAAAGTTTTATTGCCTAAATTTGCGAATTAAAAAAACTCTAGTCGGTCGATAAATATTGTCAAGGTGTAACTGTATCGCAATTTTGAGATCTTTATCTCTTTGTTTGTTTCAAAAAAAACTTCTAGTCATCCATTACATACTGCTAAGATGTACCTGTATCCCTAATTTCTGCAAATAATGAACGAATATCAACAAAATCTGCTAGTCATCCGGTACATGCTGCCAATAAGTGCCTGTATCCAAAATTTCAGATCTATAGCTCCATCTATAAAGAAAGTACATAATAGTACCAATTATATCACTTAAGTACTTTTTATTCCAATCCTGGTATGATTTCATCATTTCATATTTAGTACAACTTATCGTATATTTCTCAAAACATCGATCATTTTTAGTAAATTTTTAATTTTACCCTCCTCCGTTTTATGCAATTTTTCGTATTTTTTGATACCAAAATGTACGATTTGTGCTAATTTCAGAGCTCTAGTTCTATCCATAAAAAAAGTATGAAACGGTACCAAATGCGTTACTAAACGTACGTTTTTTCCATTTCCATTACTATTTTTCATATTTTTTCTATCTACCACCTTTACTTCGTAACAACAATCATTTAAGCCAAATTTAGAAGTTCAAGCTCTGCCCGTTCGCCCTATGAAAATGGCTGAAACGATTTTCATGCAATATATGGTACTTCATTCTGTGATATGGACGAGGGCGACGGACCATCTTCCTAACCCTAATTTTCAAAAACGCCTGATCTTGGAGATGTGTGCATCAATTTAAGAGAAATTTTGTATGCCCCCTTATAGTAATCCAAAAACACAAAATTGGTATAAAACTTTGGTGGACGCCCTATCCCAAAACCCATCCAAACGGCCATGCTTACCGATTGGGATAATATGGGTATTAAATGAAAGGTATTTAAGAACAGAGTACGAAATTGATATAATAATCCTAGGTGTAGGGCGGTCTGCCACACCCCAAAAACCGTCAAAAATGGCAAAATTGGAAGTAGAATATGAAAATTATATAAAAATTTAAGGTTAAGTCTCAGGGGAGTCGCCCACACCAAAAAAACAGCCGAAACGAACAAATAGGCCGATAGGTACAATATGGGATTCATACTAAAGGTTCTTGAGAGTAGGATACTAAACATATATAAAAATATGGGGTCTATTCCAAGGCGGATCGCCCCATGATTAAGCCCCAAATAGACATGTACACCGAACGGGACAGTATGGAATTCTAATGAAAGATATTTGAAAGTTAAATACGAATATAAATTATTTTCAAATTTGGACCATGTCAAACACTTAAGGGTGTAGCAAAGCACACCGAGCCAGCTAGTAATGTATAAATTTGAATGGGATAGCACCCATTGTAATGTGAGAAGTTTGCCTGTTGTTCCTATATGGAATGCTTGTGGGCAAATATGTAAATTTGCATTTGGTACGCCACATTTCTCAACTATAGATGGGGCATTGCGATGGAGACAACTCAGGGCGGCGGTGATGATCTCTGAAACAAGAAGTTCCTCTAGAGAGGCGTTGAATGTCATGTTCTGCAGTAAAGATCGCCTTTAGGCTGAGAGAGTCAGGAAACTTTGGCCCTACTCAAACCTTGGACATTCTGCTGGTCTGCCGAAGGATGGCGATGCGGCTTGGGAGCATGCTATATACCACGCAAAGGATTATTTAGCAAGAAGTCCTTCCTTGTTGAAGAATTGGGATGTAGACAATTGAGCGCGGCAGTGATGATCTCTGTAACAAGGAGAAGTTCCCCCAGAGAGGCGTTGAATTCTATGTTCTGCAGTAAATATCGCCCTTAGACTGGGGGAGTCAGGAAACTTTGGCACCACTCAAACTTTGGACATTCTTCTGGTCTGCTGGGGGATAGCGATAAGGCATGGGAGCGTGCTATATGCGGTGCGAATGATTATTTAGCAGGAAGTCCTTCCATGTTGAAGAATTGGGATGTAGCTCTATAGGTGAGCCATATTGTACAGGTCCATAGGATCGATCTCAGCATTTTGATCATTTTTTATTTAAAGGGGCTAGTAACTCGCCTTGTCATAGCGAGCATCATAGATACTCAGTAATTAAGCTAGATCGGGTGCCGCCTGGCCTCGTAATGCCGAAACAGAATGAGTGCGTTGAGCTTTGTTTTTGAGTGTCGTGTTGCAAAAATGCAACTCTGCACACAAATCCCAGAAAAGCAACGCGGTAAAGTTAAAACAATTTTCAACTTTGACGCTTGAAAGCGAGCATCATTCAGTGTTGCCACATGTAGCTAGTGTTTTTGGTCGTCAAAGTTAAAAATTGTTTATCTTTTGTGAGTTGATTTCTTGGCATTTGTATGCAGAGTTGCATTTTTCAACACGATGCTCCTCAACGCGCTCATTCTGTTCTGGCCTTTACTGAGACTCTTCACTCGATATGGCTGTTTGTCTGCGATTGCAGTTGCAGCTACTATGTATGGAGCATTCCAGTATCCGCAATCTGTGGACGCGCCCGGTAGCTCTCAGCTGAGCTTCTCGTTACTACGATAAACACCACACAGATTGAGGCTCAAAGTTCCAGCCTGTGAGACTCCGACTTCCGCGGAACTTTCTGTATATATCAACAGATCGAAAGTGGATTGGGGACGCCATGGCAGGAACCTTCAATGAATTCCTTAGATTCTGGGAATCTATAAGCTTCTGGAAGGGTGTAGCGTGTTTCAGGCGATGGTCTTCGCCTTCTTGAAGGCACTGGCGGCTGCCCGATCGGACTATCACGACGGCGCTGAAGGCCTTGGAGTCGGGACCATCAAAATCGGGACTGACTACAACATGCAAAGAACTTCTTCGAACAATCGAAAAAATTGTCAGTTCTATTTGGCTCCCGGGCCATCAAGGGGTGGCTTGATGGTAATACGGAATCAGTGAAACCACCCGTGTGCCAGATTTTTGGTAGGGTGGGCACTTTCTACTTGGGAGGTCACGGTAGCGCTGAGGTTAACATATCCGCTTGGGTTCAAATCCTGGCGAGAATATCAGAATTTTTTTTTTCTTTGGTGGCGATTTCTCTCCAAAGAAGTGCCGCACAGTGGCACGCCGTTCGTACTCGAATATAAAAAGGAGGCCGCTTACCATTGAGCTTAAATTTGAATCGGACAGCACTCAGTGATATGTGAGAAGTTTGGTTCTGTTACTTAATGGAATGTTCATGGGCAAATTTGTATCTGGATGCTTTCTACGATGGCCGCGCTAATAAAGCGTGTGCTGATGCGGTGGGTTGCAGGGTAGCAAAGGCCCTATGTCCCAGTATTTTTTCCGTAACAGAGCTACACTTATGATGGGGTTAAGGAAGCATGACCTCGGATTGCTGATTTAAGTCCTGACTGGTGATAACAACGCCAGGTCTTTGACGTTGCCCGGGGAGGAGTTAGAAATGGTTAAACACCTTTTGTGAAAACTTCATTTGAATGAATACCTTTTTTCGTGCCTGGATTCCTTGCTGTCACTTAGTCCTTCCGTTATTCTCGAGTTCTATGAGAGTTTTTCCCCAGTCTGCCCGGTTTTTTCCTTTTTTGTCTTATGCGTTGGTTTCCTTTTTTCTACCTCTATTGTTTCTACCTTCATCTAGAGTATAAGTCGCGTACTGCTAGATCATACTGCTGGCTTATGTAAGAAGGCTTGTCTGCAATACAGACCTGTTGTTGGTCCATGCTACTGCTATTGTACCGGTGAGAATATTAAGTGCTTTGTATTATTCGAAAAGGTTTGGTCCCGCTAACAGTAAAACTTCATCGTCTAAAATTTTCATTTTCCCTTGAAAAAAAAGGTGCCCGTTATTCTGAAAACATTACACAAACTAATTTCACTTACTCTTTCTTCTCAGATGTACTTTCTGCCAGTTCGAGTCTTACAGCGGGTGGCCATTGTCGTGACTACAATGGCAAGCTGTATGAGACAGGCATGCATTATATGCCCGGTCCAGACTCTTGCCGTTTGTGCATTTGTGACAGTGGCCTTCCAAAAGCCTGTAAAATGGTTTTGTGTGAAGCCTTCACAAAATGTAAGTCCTTTCAAACGGTGGGTTCTGGCAATAACTGCTGTGAGGTAATATGCCTGGACGATCAGCTAGCGGATGGGAGTACGGATTTTGGCGTTTGACTAATCGTTAGTGGCATCACAGCCACGCTATCACTTTCCATGATTTTTTTCCTCATAAATCGCTTTAGACGTAAAAAATTGAGGGCACGCGAAAATCGCCAAACAGCTGAAGATCAAAGGAGTATTGTGGGAAGTATTGGGTGAGTATTGAAAATATTTTAGATTGCTACAAGAACTCCATTTAATGGTTTTGTTATTTTCTAACTTTTAGTTATATTGCTGGCAATATGGGCTATATGGAGGGTAATTTAAGCAGCATGGATTACACATATGGAGGCGCTGCTCACTACCCCTTGTGGAAACCACCCAGTGGCTATTTTCCGCGAGGTGAGGCGCCACCGCCTTATGATGAGGCGGTTGCCATCTCACAGGCCGAAGCATTGAGTGCACAATGTGCAGCTGCTGCAGCAGTGGCCCAGGTGGCTGCCAACCAGCGTGCCACCATGGGCATGAATTCGGTGGAGCTACAAACCGACATGAATCGCCGTGCCCAGGTGCAGCAAATGCAACAAATACAACATCACCAGCAACCGCAGTTGTCGCATCAGAGTACACACGTTGTGCCCACCACATTGCAGACGCATGTGTTGTCCGCGCCAGCACCTCAAGCGCAGGCCCAGACAAATTCTCAGTCGCATCAGATTACCCAAAGTACCACCAATTTAATAAATATCAATATAAACAGTGGAGGCAATATAACTACCATAGCCACCGGAGAAAATCATCAGCCACCTTATAGTTTACAAGATGAGGCAACTGCAGGAGCTGCCCTAATGCAGAGCCAACAGACTGCTGCGATAGTGGCGCAACAACAGCAGCATCACCAGCAACAGCATCAACAAATGATTGCTGCTGCCGTAGGCAATGTTGGTGGTCACAACAACAGCAGCAGCAGCAGTAATACCAGTCGGGTACACATAGCCCAAAGTAATTCGATATGTGTGCAAACCATGACTCCAGTGGTGAGCCAACAGCAACATCAACACCAACAACAGCAGCAGCAGCAACAGATGTCCACAAATCAGCAGCCGTCGACAACACAAAGTGTTCTACAGCCAGCTCAAATAATGACATCCACTTTAACGGCCAACACCTCGACTGCCTCGATGAGTCGTCAGCAATCTGGAACACCACAAAATGTGGCATCTGCCGGCAACCCCAATGATTGTGGCTATAAAAATTGTCATCTGAATGTAGCCAATGTGGCCACCAGCACTGTATCACGCCGTTTGCATAGACCCTCTGAACCTCCCCTACAACAATATGTGGTGGACGTTGAAGTGAATGTCAGCAATTCAGGTTCTGGGCGCGGTTACCATTCACTACCTCCTTGTACAAACGCCTTGGCCACCGATGTGGATGGCTCGGCTTCTCCCACCCAATTTGGCAATATTTCGCCATCGCTAACAGCAGCCATTTCTACACCAGCCATAGATGTTGAAGACTCCAATGGAGCAAATGAGCATTCCTCCTTTGCAGCGGGGCCAAACACGGACAGCCTTATGCAAATACCATCAACGGGTCACAATACCTTGCCCCTACAACATTCTCAATCCAATAAGGTGTCAAGTTCGTCAGGCGGCAGTTCGGGCAAAACTTCAACATCCTCCAGCTCAAAGCGTTATCATCGGACCATGCCTCGTTACTATGCCGTGGCAGATCCATTATCACAGACTATAAGTGGCAAAACGAAATCCGATTCAAAGATGTCGGCAAACTCTTCGGCGAACAGCAATGCTTCCTCTTCGACTTCCTCAAATGCCTCGTCATCCACCAAGAAGCCAACGTGCCAGTGCCCTGTGCAACATGTGCCAATGTCTTATATGGGCTCCACACAGCTCAGCAATGCTCAAAATGCCACAAATAATGCTTTTTTCACTGTCTTGAGCAATAAATTGAACTCAAACTCTTCCGCCTCGAATTCACCTTCGCCTAGTCAGCATTCGTCGTCGCGTCTGCAAACACACTCCAATACAAGTTCTATGAATTATCAACAACGAGGCTCATCAAAGGCTTCGCAATCGTCGTCCTCGACGGATAATAATGTGATCAATTCGGCCAACAACACGATGAAGCGCTCTTCGAATTCCAGCCACTGTAACTATGAGGGAAAGATTGCCACAATTTCATCGGGAGAATTAACAAGCTCGGCAACGACTCAGCAGCAGCAGCAACAGACACAACATCATCACCATGGCCATGCTCATCACCACAGTCATGGCCACCATTCGTCATCTTTGATGTTGCCACCTCAGCATCATGACGATTCTTCGCCCATTGTATTGGGTAGAGTGACAAAACGTAGCTCCAGCAGCAGTGGCGACCGATTACGCAGTGCCAGTAGTGGCAGTACCCGAACATCAATGGTTGACGGTGCCACAATCACATCACCGGCCGCCGCCGCATATTTGAACAGCAAGGTATGTATGATGATGTCGCCATGAATTGTTTAAATAATGACTTGTGTACGGCAGTCATAGACCGACAGTTGTATTCCTTATATCATCTTTTTTTTTATAACTACAAAATATGTTAGTCATATGATTTGGCATGGATTTCGGGTTGAATCATCTGATATGGGATCTGATGTCTTACCGACATCGTAACTAAAAACGAGAGAAGTGGTTGTCATGTTGTCGGAACGACACGGCTCAGGGCAATCTGATGTATTTACCGACATATCGTATAGATATTAGACCGACAGTTGGAATGACGAATCCTTTTGGTTCAGATGGGTGCTTTCTAAGGACCTGAAGAACATACTGGGAGGCAACGGCACTCAGCAGTAGTCAAGCTCTAAATTCTCGAGCTACTGGCTGCAACACACTTCCCATGTGTCATACGGCTTTTTGAGGTAACTTTAAGGAGTTGCATTTTGCTGGATTTTTTGGCAAGTAGGTGGCATGAGGTTAGGGTAGTTTTATCCCGAAAACTGGGAAACCTATCCACTCCCTGTCCAAGAATTACAGACTAATTTGTGTCTAATTCTTCGTCTTAAATACCATTAAGAGACTGTTGGTCCTTGTCGGCCCATCATTGTTCATATGTTCGCGTACTTTTCCAGTAAAAATTTGCAGGAAAGTAAGAACACTTGATTTCTAAAGGGATTTTGTTGTTGCTTGTTGAATAAAAAAACCTGATCTAAGCTGGAGAATTTGTGACCAAATTAAAAAGAAGCGCAAAAACAGATGAATGCACGGACAGCACGTCGAGGTTATTCTATGGCCAACGAGGATTGTCTGGATAACAAGTCTTGGCTCCGTGTGTGTTGCTAGTGCTAGATGTCTTTTTGAGGAGATGGTGACTTGTTGTTGATTTTAACATTTTCTTGCTGCGCGATAAGAAGAAGTTAACCAATATGACCCAACGTTTCATTCAAAGACATGCTCATACCATTGCACTGCTCACTAATTAGTGAGTAGGTGGAACACATGTAATCTTTTAGTGGCGATTTTCATTGGCTTTTATGTCAAAATCAGCTGATTTCTAAGTAAAAAAAAAATCGACAGGCTGGAACATTGAGGTCCAATCTCTGTGATGTTCATTGTTGTCACGAGAAGCTTAGCTGCATCCACAGGTTGCTCTTGCACAAATATTGAGTGTCTTTGATGCTCGATATTACAAGGCGAGTTATTGGTTCCCGCGGCAAGCTCGTTCCTTGGACCGGAACGAGCTTGCTCACGAGGACCGCCAACTCCACTTGAAAATTTGGCTGCAACAACATCAACGTCGTCATCAAGATAGGCTTTTTCGTTCAGAGTCCAATCATTAAGATGTCTGGATGGGCGATAGCAAATTAGCTTGGCATAGTCCCCAAAAAGACGTAGCTGGTGCTATTCAGATCATAAACTTGGTGTTTCCAGGGGACCTGCCCCTGATGGGATAGAGCTGCCTCTCACTCCGGAGGCCAAGCATCTGGACGTGATTATGGACCAGAAATTAAACTGGAGAAGAAACGTCAATGAGAAGGTCAAAAAGAGACTGACCTTCTCTCTTCTAATGATTGCGGTTTGGCTGTTTTTCACCTATGGATGTCTGAATTGGGAGAGTACAGCTGCTCCTTAGAATGATTGAGAGCGGTACAGAGTTCCCTGGCGGTGCTAATCTCCTAAGAAAGGAGTTGCTCCCCGAGAGAAGCGGTGAATACCATATGCAAGACAACGGTGCCTGTTTTGGGCTACTCTGGCTCAAGCCCCAAAAACGTGTTCCTGGGGTCATTTATTTTTTTTGCAATTTTCCCCGTAATCTGCACACAAGCAGATACCATTTACCGGGTATGCGTTCTTTCTAAATAGTAAAGCTGGTAACCCATTGGCTCCTGCTGCCTAAGTATACTTTATTCGGCATCATCCGCAAGATGGATGGATGGGAAGTGCAGTATACTCGATGAAAACGAGTTTTATTCTAGTTTTTAAAAGAATATGCCTTTTTTATGCAAATTCATTTGACTTACATTTTAGTGTAGTTTTCTTATATGTAAATTCACTATTTTGTTATTTTTTTCAAAAACATGTTTTCTATGTATTATTTACCATCATCACTTTAATTTTACAGAACATTACTTCATTACGCAGACAATAACAATAATCATCATTTCTTATTGCACCACAAATCTCATACAATTATAGTTGAGAGACTCTTTCTTTCTCTCTGACTCTCTCTCCTCTCCCCCCACCATTCACCACAAAATTGTATCATTTCACTATTCACATACAAGAAAAATCAAAAAAAAAAATCAAGATTTTTAATGAAACAAGCACCAACATCAACAGCAAAAAAAGAAATAGCAATTATATGTAATTTTGTACAAAAACAAAAACAACAACATCACAAAACCCAAAAATAAGCAATAACAAATTTTCCTAAAAATTCTCTTTTTTGAACATTTTAATGTGGATGGATACATATGCATGTGGTGTGCGGGTGTATGTGTGTGTGTGTGAAATGAAAATAACAAAACGGCAATATGGCAATATTTTAATACGATGAAACCAACATAACGATGTTGAAGGTCGATGCCTATTTGAGTTTTGCACATGGGGCCGTTAGCAGCCACCACCTGAAGGCTTATCACAATGATATAATGAATCCAGCATTACCACCGAAATTGCATAAAAGTTTAACGAATTTAAAGAGTTCTTCATCCAACGCAGCGGGCGGCAATAATCACCTTCAGCAACAGCAACAACAACAACAACACCATAACATTCAGAGCACCAACAATGGGTTGGCTACAGCTGCAACAACAAACACAAATACATCGACACATCGAAATTCAACATCACATAAATCGCATGATTTGAATACGAATTCGAACACTACCTCCGCCAACAATACAGTGCTGCTAAATTGTAACAATTCTAACCTAACTTCTTCCTCCTACTCCGTTAATCCCAACAACAGCACTCACAGCCCCTCCACAGTAATATCACCGTCATCATCCTCATTGGCAACCTCTTCCTATAACAATATGTCAGCAGCAGCTGCCTCTTCGTCTTCATCTTCCTCCACCACCTCTGTACAAACCATATACACTTTAAGTAAGCCCTCCTCCACCTCAGCAAATACAGCAGCAGCATCATCACTTATTGGCTTGACCGCCAGCAATACCACCAGTACGTCATGCACCCCCTCAAATCATCGTTCGCTCAAGGATCATCATGATCACATAATGAAAATACAACCGCCTTCATTGACACTACCATTGAGTACCACGTCAACCACATCATCGTTTACCAGTTCCACCAGTAAAATTAACTCTTCAACATTTTATCCTTTGCAAAATAATGTAACCTATACGCTGCCAAAGAATGTGGGAGGTGGTAAGGTGTCCCTGAACAGTACCATCAATAGTGTGGTGAGCAAAGTACCTTCCGTCATAAGTCTGCCACTGCATGGTACAGAGCAAAATAATAATAACAACAATTACAATGGCTATGGTGGTAGTGGCAACTATGGTGGTGGTGGTGCTAACGGCTATAGCACCAATATGTTATCCAGTGATAGTTCATACAACAGCCACCAATATTTAAATGAAATGAATGGAGTGGGTGGAGTAGGTGTAGGAGGGGCAGGGGTAACGGTAGCTGTGGGCCCCACAGCCACAACTTCAAAGAGCACAACACTGCCAAAGATATTGCGCTCAAAACGAGATGGCCTACAACACAATGCCACCAGCTCCTCGCTGGCTCCCTCGAATATCAATTGCAATCCCTCAAATACTTCGTCCTCTTCCAATTATGCGGTTTCGCAGTGCTCCATGCCAGCCTATCCCAAACAATATGGCAACTCTTCTAATAATGGCGGTGCTGGTAGCGCTGGTGGGGCGGGCAACAGCAACACCACCCATTATCACCAACAGCAGCAACAACAACAGCAACAGCCAAATATTAATAACATGCAAACGCAAACAATAACATCAACTTTAGCCGCTAATTATTGTCCAGAGGATTCACATTTGAATACACATTCCAATTCAACTATAGGCTCCCATGCCCGTTCCACCTCCCCATCTGCCTCCTCCAGCACTTTAGCCAAGCAACTGCCTGTATGCACCACATCCAAGAATTGTCTAAATCCCAAAGAACATTTTCTACCCAACGATACCAGTTTGGACGATGATTATCTCAGCGAATGTGAGAATTGTAAAATAGCTCAAAGCTCCAAATACTATTTAAATGCCGAAGCTTTGACTAGCGTCGGCGGTCCCCAAGAGACTATGACATTGCAACGTAAATCATTGGAGGAATGCAAGGAGGAGCCAGACACAGGATATTATCGTATATCACATACATTGCCAACAAATTCTAAAAAGAATGCGTAAGTATTACATTGAATAATAAAGAATTGATGATTGAAGCAAGCACTTTTAAATTAAAACCACTAAAAGCGTGCTAAGTTTGGCAGGACCGAATCTTATATACCCTCCACCTTTGATCGCATCAATCGATGTCAAGTTCTTTTACCGGTATCCATTTATAAAGGAAAAAAGGATAATGGGTAAAAAATGCTGTGCCATAGCTGTTATGTCAGCTAATGGGCCGATTCGGACCCTTCTTGGTTTGGTTGTGGGAGATCATTGTAAAAGTCATTGTACTAAATTGTAGCCAAATCAGATAAGATGTGCGTCCTGTAGAGGCTTAAGAAGTAGAACCGGGAGATAGGTTTATGTGGGAGCTATATCAGGTTTTGAACCGATTGGGACCTTATTTTGCAAGTATGTTAGAGGTCATAGGAGAATTCAGTGTGCAAAGTTTCAGGCAAATCGGATAAGAACTGTGCCCTTAAGTGGCTTAAGATGTAAAATCGGAAGAACGCTTTAGATTGGATTAGATTCAGACAATACTTGCACGGCAAACAGACACCGACACTTAGGTAGAGACCCAAAACCAGACATGAACCAACTTAAGGGCGTGGTATGGAAATCAATTAAGAATTTTATAAGTAGCACGGAATTTCTGACTTTGATTGTCTTTTTCAAGTTTAGGTTAGGTTAGGTAGTAAAGAGGGTGTAGATATTAATGCGCCCCACGCTGCTAAACCAGTAATCAGCTTGTTTCGCGCCCTAAATACAAAAAAAGTAACCTCGAAAAAGGAAATTTAAGTTAGGAAGTCCGTGCTACTTACAAAATCCTTAATTTTTTTCCATACCACACCCCTAAGTTGGTTCAAGTCTGGAATAGTGTCCCCACCTAAGTGCCGATATCTGTTAGAAGCGAAAGCCGGGCAATGACAAAGGAAATGCTCCATGGTCTCATCATCTGCCCCGCATTGTATACACATGCTATCACTTGCCCCACTGATTTTACATAAGTGAGCTCATAAGTCCTATGTGTCCCGTCATGATACCAACAGCTATACTGACCTCCTTCTTACTTCCTTTCAGTAATAGCCTCGCCTTCTCACGATCTGTATCCCTCAATAGGATTCTTGCCGTCCTACCGACCGTTCCGCTGTTCCACAGGGTTGCATGCGCATCCGTCGCCCACGCCCTTTACTTGAACTGCGTCGACCCGAAAGGTTTCGGATTAGCCAAGTTCATTGACGGCAGTACACCTTCACTGCCAAACCGTCTGTCCTTTCATTCCCCCTTACTCCGTTATGGCCCGGCACCCAAACGATACGGATTTTGCCATTCTCAGAAAATGCGTTAATCTCCTTCTTACACTGCAAGACTGTTCGCGACCTTACCACACCACTTCACGCGTTCCGTGATCATCCGTATCTTCGCCTGCAGGACCGTATTATAGTCAGGCAGTCTAAAACAGTTTTCAGTCCCTGGGTTCTCAATGTAGACCCCTAGGTCCAATCTGTCCTCTAGCTTTGATCCATTCGAGTAACATGATCTTTCAGATGGCAATACTAGGTTTCCGTCAATCCAAGACTGTGCTGATGGCAGCAGTGGCTTACACTCGACTTCATAATTCATCTCAGGTATCCAATCGGAAACCTCTTCCCTTCCTTCCAGTTTTCCAATTGTCGCCTCGATTATACCGCGATGGTATGAGCTGCTCCCATCCTCAATTCATTCTCCCATCGCCTTTAGTCTCATAGCCGCAGTGGATGCCTCACACTTTATCTGTATGCCATTGAGTCGGATATCTAGAATAGTTTCCAGTGCCCTAGTGAGCGTGGTCCTCATCTCACCGCCTATGCCAAGACAACATGTTCTCTGAACCTGTTGAATGGTCCTTATGTTTACTTTTTCTCCATAGCAGTCCACCAAACTACTGAGGAGTAAGCAAGGGTTGGTCTAATCATGCTCCTATGGAGCCAGTGGACTTGGCTTGGATTCAGGCCCCATTTCGAGCCTACAGCGCGTCTAAATAGTTCCCATCATCTGTGAGCCTTCTCTGTACGCTCCGGAATGTGACATTTCCAATTCAGTTTCCTGTCCAAGATCACACCTAAGTATTTGACCTTGTCAGAAATCGAAATCGTCTTATTGAGGAAACATGGTGCGTTAAATTGACCCAATGCTATATGCAAAACCCTTTCGATCCTTCTGCATAGCTGGTTCGGATCCTTATCCCTTAGAAAAATAATAACATCGTCTGTCATCCCTCCTCAGTCGGCATCCGTTATATGTCATTTTTGGTGGTCACCCATAGGAGTGGCGACTAAATGACCCACACTGTGGCGTGCCTTGTGCCCCTTTGTCCCTTATATTTATGTTCAGAAGCACACAATTTATCCACCTGTTTCTTAGCATATGGTTGATCCAGCCTCTAAGGACCGGTACTGGTCTAAGAATTGGATCAGTGTGTAGGTCCGCACATTCTTAATTCCTTCGGCATCAAAGGATTCTTCTATTTTATGCACAGCCTAGTGCAGGGCAGTCTCCACCAACCTTCCCTTGACATAGGCATGCTATTTGTAATTGAGCAGTTTGCTGGTTGTCCTACTCTTTATCATGATGTCCACAATACGTTCCATGGTTTTGAGTAGAAAGGACGTAAGACTTTTGGGTCTGTAGGAATTTGCTGTCGCATAACTTGCCTTGCTGGACTAAGGTATAAATACCACCCTTGCCTACTTCCAGGCTTTCGGAGTATATGCAAATCCCAGGCAAGCTGTGAAAATATTGGCCAGGTTGTGCGCTAGATGGCTATCTTCCTCTTTCTGTAGTAACGCCATCAGGTCCGGGTGACTTAAATGGTTTGAAGCTCCTCAAGGATTCCTTCACCATAAATTACGTAATTATAAACCTTAGATCAACATCATTATTCCAAGATTCCGGTGTCTCCGTGAGTCCCGTCATATCCTGTGGAAAATAAGTTTTAATCAAAAGACTCAACATGTCCTCTGTTGTCTCTGCTCTCACTCCCGTGTCGTCTACCCAAGTTTCAGTTTGGATATGGGTTTTTGAGAGAATCTTTTTCATCTTGGGGGCGTCATTAACGCTATCGACCTGTTCGCAGAAAAGCTTCCAGGAGGTACATTTTGCCGCTCTGGTTATCTTATTGTATTCCTTGAGACGTATGTAATACACATCCAATAAACTTTCACTTTTTTGCGGAACGTGCTCTTTCTTTCTCTCTAATTATTTTATGGTAAATGATTGACTGGTCACAAATTTTTGATCTTTTAATTTCTTTTTTCAGACCAGTAAAAAATAATAATCGTGATCAATGGTTTTCAACTATACCAGCAGCCAGTTCATCCTCAGAGGAAGATATCAATGAATGAGATTTAACACATTTTCTTTAGTATTTAATCAGATCTTTAGAAGGGAAATAAGCCAACAAGGAATCAACAACCACAATAGGCAATAAAACAACAAAAACAAAAGCAAACGGAGAAAATCTTTTCCCCCCCCCCAAAAAAAAAAACTAAAGCCACATACCAAAGTTCTATACAAAACAAAAATAGATGTTGTTAATTTAAAAAAAAAAAAACAAAAAGATGATCTTATTTGCATAACACAACAACAACAACTAAGTATAATTAAATTTAATTCCAAACATTAAAAAAATAGTGAAGCAAATAGAGAAAGTATATGAATTTTAAATATTTCATAGAAAAAGAAAAGACATAAACAAAACAAACACTCAGAATCTCTCACACACACATACACATATAACAGACAAAACAAACCAAAAGTAAAGTTTAAAAACAAAATGACCGCCATTATAATTATGATAATTAATAATTTAAGAATACAAACCAAAAAGAAGGAAAGGAAAAACAAAGAAGAAAATTTAATTGTTACAATATACATAATATACAACAACAACTTCAGCAACAGATGTTCTCAAAAGTTTAAACGTACATGTATAAACAAACAAAATACAGCAATTCAAGACACACACAAACAAACACAAAAGGAAACGAGCGGAAACGATCGGTTACGATAGACAAAACGGTAGTAGAAAAAGAACAAAAAAAAACTAACCAAACACAAATCACATTCAGCATAAATTAAAAAAGTGTTAATTTAAATGTACAAATTATAACTGTATATTGCAAAATAAAAACAAAAAGACATTCTCTTCAAAAAGACACATAGAAACACACTCACACAGGTACTATATATGCTGTGTTTTATTTTAGTACCGTACAGCATAGACAATAACACCGGTTTTCAGAAAACTAAATGTCGATTTAAAATAGGTTTATTTGAGATATTTTCTTTATAGAACTGTCAAATAATCCTATGTTAAGGCTTCATTAAGTTTTGTGAATAACGCCGTTAATGAATATTGGATGTCTCCAAGAGACTCTTTAAGTGCAAACATAATAAATAAATGAAGAAAATTAAGAGAAAAAAATAACTTTGTATGAACAAAGAATGTAATTTAGCTTTTTTGCAATCGATTGTGGACATTTTTGTTGCTTTTAAACTTCATCATTTAAATCATCTTTTAACTTTTTTGTTGCCATCCTTTTATAAATTTACTTGTTTTTCCTACAGTTTTTATGTTCTCCAAATTGCTTTTTTTCCTCTCTAAGGTGACTCTTAGGAATGAAACCAAAGAAAACGTCAGATTTCTAAGCGTAGTTCGCACACAGAAAAAAAATCGCAACAAAAATTTCAATTCAAAATAAAATCGTTTACAATTAAAAAAATAATTGATTCAATCATTTTTTAATTGAATATAAATTTATTTCAATTACAGTCGTGATCTAAATTTTGCCATTTCAATCAAAAAAAAAAAAAATGATTTAGTTAACCTTTTAATTGAAACTGAAAATTTTCAAATCAAATTCAAAATTATGTAATTTTTAAGTAAAAGTTTAAATGATTCAATCTTTTTTTAATCGTATCTAAAAAATGTTCCAATATGGTGCTTAAGTAAATTCAACTAAAGGCTATTATGTCCGATTTCCTACAATATCAACGTAAGGAGATTTCAAAGACCCACACGTCAAACATTTCGACAAATCTATAGAAATACCATGGCAGCCGGTTCTACGTGCCGGATTAACCTAATGGAGTCCTTCATACGCCAAGGACTACCGCCTCAGTGCACAATACACTGCTACGACAACAACAACAAATCTGTAGGGCACCCAATGGCAAAACAATTAAAGGTGGTCTCATTTATACAACAACCACAAATCATATGGTGCAATCCACCATCTAGCCATTAAGGTGATCGACGTTTTGCCAACACACAAATAAATTTGTGTGCTTGTGTGCATATGTGTGCGTACATGAGCAGGTAATATGCGAGAAAGAAGACGACAACAAAGAGAATGCAAACAAAAATGTGGCATCGTAATATCGTCCGGCCGGCTGTTAACAGCTGTTCGCGTGAGACCACTTTTTTAAAACCGCCTTGAGGGTACCCCTACCCGACCCGGGTGCTCACGGACCTTTGCCCAAACAACACACCTCAAGTTTTGTTCAATTTTGTAAAAAAAATTAACTGCCAATAGTATGGATAAGAAAAATATCAATCGATATTCAGACAAAAAAAATTAAATATCGATAATGCCATCGATATTTTGCCGACTCTACCTACTAGAGCTGGCAAACTATCGATATTCGCAACAATCGATATTTCTCATAATAAATATCGATAGTATCGATACTATCGTTTATTTCCCATCACCTATATTTCAAACGAAAATAAGAAGTAAAAATCAAATGATCAATTTATAAAAAAGCAATATCAATGCACAGACTGAATAAAACCAAATTTAACAGTCAGTTGGATGTCATGGGAGAAATCGTTGTACAAAATTTAAGCCTAATCGAATGTAGATAGCGCCCTCTAAAGGCGCAATGTGTCTTATATGATACATTCAGTGTCGGGTCGGTTATTTTTGTTCAATTTTGCAAAAAAAATAACTGCCGATAGTATCGATAGGAAAAATATCAAGCAATATTCAAAAAATAAAATATCGATAGCACCATCGATATTTTGCCAGCTCTTCTACCTACAGACTCTTAATAAACCAGATAAGCCATTGTTCTCAATGAAACAACGATTAGAAATCTGACGTTTTCTTTTGTTTCATTGGGGGATCATAAAAAATAAGTGAAGTTAAAAAATGTTTTGTAAAACTAAAGTTAAAACTAAGTTAAAATATTTTTCTTCGTTTATTTCTAATCTTTGTTCTTGGTGCCTCATTAAAAGAGTCGATTGTCTGTGCCACGAACGTTATTTGTCAAAAAGTTATCGAAATCGCAATATTTCAGTAGCTGGGCAGGTTACTTGACCTTCTTTAGTGAACACTGTTCTTTGAACTTTAGTGGACACTGTGCCAACGGCGCTTTTTCGTTGTCTGTTTTTATTTCGGGCAAGCATAAGAAAAACAACAGTCAAAATAAAATGTATAATTGGATAAAGTTAGAAGCATTTCCTTGAAATATCCTGCCGCATAAAATGTAGTGGTTAAATGGCACAATTTTTAGCTTTGGTCACGTTTGTAGCCAATTTGATTATTTGCTTTGCAAATTTTAACCTTTGTCCAAATTAAAGGACCGAAATTGTAAATATATTATTATTATTGTTTTATTTTTTTAAATAAATATTTCAAAGTCCTATTTTTATCAATTTTTTTTTAATGGAAGAAAATTTATTGTCCGCTATACTGCGGACAAAAATTCGCACATTTCTTTTCGAATTTTCGATTAAAATCATTCGATAACGGATGCCATCATCCAAAAGTCGATTGCGGGAATTAGGCCCTAGGGATATTCATGATTTATCGGTTATCGCATGATATCGATATATTTCCAGTACTACTTTGCACTGCAATTCTATCAAGAACTTCTGATTTGCACTGGATAGGACTAAAATAAAACACGGCAATTGTGTATTTGTGAAAATCATCGTACATATTATTAATAAACAAAAAACCCCAAACATACATACACACACAAAAGACTAAACACATACTTAAGCATACATGAAAATTAAAATCCATAGGACTACTAAATAGAACCAAAAAAAAACTAAATAAAAAAATTTAAAATTATTAGCTAAAGCCAAGTTAAAAGAATCTCAAAATAATATTAAAAAAAAAACAAATAATATTAAAAACGAAATGAACTTTTTGCTCATTTTCAACTGCTATAAAGAAGAGAAAGCCAACAAACGAATGTAATAATGATTAAAAACCCACAAAAAACTGTAATAACAAAATGTGTGAGTATATTTAAAAATATTATTTTTTCCTTTTACAGTTTATTATAAAGAAAAAAACTTACTATTTTTTTCTTTTTATCAATGTATCATACTAAAGACCAAACTTCTTAGCACAAAGCAAAAGAGATATTTATAAAAAAACAAAAACCAAAAACAAACAAGAAACCACAAAATTTACAGCATTTACAATATTTATGATAAACGAGCAACTGAACAAAATAAAACAAAAGAAACCAACATATAAATCCATTGACTCTACACTACTCCACACTAGGCATTTCAAAAATGTCTCATAATCACATATATTTTTTCCTCACTCTACATCATCACTACAAGTAATGACTTCAAAGTGCAATCGATTGTATAGAAATACTCGTACAAATGGGTCATGATTTGGGAAAACAATTTTAAAGCTTAAACATACACGGTATTCACAAAACTTAAAAGCTAGACCTTTAATATTTTTTTTATCACTCTATTCATTCGCCAATTCAATGAAAACAGCTGTTTTCCCTTTATACAATCAGCTGTTTTCAATGAATTGGCGAACGAATCGAGTGGCAAAAAGAAAAAGAGTTAGTGGTTTAGGCCGTTATTGTAGATTTAAAGTAGGTTTATTTGACAGATTTCCTTTATAGAACTGCCAAACAAACCTATTTTAAGGCTTCATTAAGTTTTGTGCGGTTAATATTTTACTTAAACCAAAAAGGGCACAGAAATAAGACCACAAGCTAAATTTTACCATATTCGGTTAAGAAATGCAGCCTGTAGGCTTTGCCGGGATTCAGGATTCTGGTACTACGTACCCTATCCCCAATCCTGCTGAATTGTCAGTTGATATTACCCCAGGGGATACCGGAACACTCATAGCCTTACTCCACATTCTCAAACACTATCTGCCCTTGGGCAGCTCTATGTTGGCTTTCGAGTAATCTCTTTCTCTTGTAGTGGTTTGTGAACTACTGTCTTATAAACGTCGATCGCGTTTCAACTCTCTTTAGACTCTAACATAATGGTTACCAGGGCGCCCCGTTAGTCGAGTTGGTAGCGTGCTTGGATTACCAGTGCAGCCGTCGTGGGTTCGATTCCCGCCAGAAGTCTTGGTCTGTCACTGTGGTATCACAATGGACTTCAAATTTGTCTAAGTGAGTCTGTAAAGGACGGTTACTCTTACCTAACATGATGGTTACTATAAAGATATATTCATTTACAGGTAGTGGCAGTTGTCGAACAACAAAATATTGAGTGCACTATCTTTCAAAATCAGTGATTAGTGCAACTCTGATTTTGAGTATGTTACTAGTTTGCGCCATTTTTCGTTGTTTGTGTGTATGGTTCTTAACTATAATACACACACACACCCAACCAAAACTCGTTGACAGATAGTGCACTGCGCGACAAAAAATCGTACTCAGCTGTTTACGGTACACTACCTGGTAATTATGACATGGATACTATATTATCCGCCATTAACCGTTTGCTTATAATGGACTCCACTATATTGCAACCTATGGCGAATCTGATCATGTGAATACCACATGTTTTGCGTTCTCATCCATTATAGTACATTTTGGGAATCGTGGAGAGGTGTTGTGCCTGCGGCAATATTGGTACATATGTAGCTTCTGAGCCGCCTGTCAGAAATTGGGTCAGGTTGAAGTCTAGCCTCTCGAACTTTCGCTTTAACCACTTGTTTGTGATTGGTAATAATTTATGCGAAGAACCACCATTTGGGTCTCCACGGTGCCCAAAGTGTCCCATCACCTTTGCTAGTCTTCCATCGTAATCTCTCACGCACAGACCGAATAAAATCACATTAAATCAGTTGGAAGTCATGAGAGAAAAAATTGTAAAAAGTTTTAGCCTAACCGGACGAAAATTGCGCCCTCTATAGACGGAATATATCATGAGGGATGCATTCATTGTTGAATAGCCTATTTTTGTTAAATTTTGCAAAATAATTTAACTTTGCCGAAGTATTGATGGGAAAGATATCAATCAATATCAAGATATCAATCGATATTCAGACAAAAAATAAAGGTCCTTATTATGTATGTCGTATTTGAATATTCGACTACAACTCCCGAGAATTCGCGGTTTTATTTCGTCGGTTTTATGAACAATATTGAGGTGATTGCTTTCTTTACACATGAGCTACTTGCAAGCATCATATATTACAAAAACAAAGCAACTCGATTTTGCACATAATCCCAATGAAATATTAACTTTAATTTTCAGCTGTCGAAGTCGAAAATTCGACTACGACATACTTAATAAGGGTGAAAATATCGATAGTGTCATCAATGTTTTGCCAGCTGTAATTCAGACCGCGGCTGATATGTGTGGTGAATGCGATAAGCACTGTTGTTGTGATGTATATTTTAGGGAATCCATGTTGATGATGTGCACCCCAACCAGCCAGGAGGAGCGCTTCGAGTGTATTTGCAATCGGGCATAGCAGAGAGATCGGCCCATATGATTCCTTTGGTACGAGAATCTACCCGACTTAAAAACGAAGAGATTTATTTTCCATATTTGGGGTATTACTAGGTGGATTTGAACAAATTGAGGATATTCGTCAGGTATTTCATGTCCACCTCACCTATATATTTGACCTAAGCAACATCTTCGGCTATGAATGGCTGTGATTTCAACTGGGAGCTGCTTTGATATCCTTAAAATGCTTTTTTGCCTTTTCTTTCATTGGGTGTTCGCCAAATTGTCTGCCTGCACACTGTTACGAATCCGTTAACTGTTGTACGTGAAACGCTATGGTAACCCTACTTATCTACCGCGACAAGGCGGATTTAAAAAGATTGTCGCACGCGAACAGCTGTTAACAGCCGGCAGGGTTTGACGGTATTAAGATGTTAGATTTTTGTTTGCATTCTCTTCGTTGTTATCTTCTTTCTCGCATATTCCCTGCTCATGTACGCACATGTAAACACACACGCACACAAATGTCTTTGTGGGTCTTGGCAAAACGTCGATCAGCTTGATGGTGGATTGTACCATGTGATTTGTGGTTGTTGTATAAATGAGACCACCTTTAATTTTTTCGCCATGGTACCGCTAGTTAAGTACCTAAATGAAGATCTAAACAGAATGAGAGCGTTGAGGAGTGTTGCGTTGAAAAATGCTACTCTGCCAACAAATGTCAAAAAATCAACTAACAAAAGTTAAACAATGTTCAACTTTTACGACTAAAAACACTACTTACCAGTGGCAGCACAGAATGACGCTCGCTTTCTCGTTGTTGGGCGGTGTTGAGTCACCTGCCACTGCATGGCCTGGTGTCGCAGAATGAAAATTTCTGCCTATCCTAGTCTTCCCAATCTTGAAAAAGACAGCTTTGCTCCCGTAGTGCGCCATGTCTTTAGTCTTAGCCAAACTCGTCACGGGGACTTGATCAATGCCAACCACAGAGAGAGTTCCTTCCTCCTTCCAAGACCAGAACCTTGCAAGCCATTTCATTACAAACGTTTGACCCGGCAACATTAACGAAAACGCAAATTTCGATCCCTTTTCTTATATCGGCTCTCATTGCACCTTTAGAGGCTCAAAAGTATATGATCAACTTTTTCTATGGTTCTTGGGCCTCGAAAACCTCAACTACTGCCTCAAGGCATTAATCCCAATTTGTGCACACACATCACCTATGCGTTTTTTGAACTAATTTTTAAAAGTAGAACATTTTTTTAATTTTTCCGCGTGTTTTTTTTTTGTGGGATTGGTATGCAGAGTAGCATTTTTGCTACGTGACGCTGAAAAACAAAGTTCAACGCGCTGTTTCTGTGTCGGTCTTTGTCTATGGACACTCTTAAAGTTCTCAATGTATGTGAAATGGGCACAGTGATCCCATTTCTGAAACCAGGAGAGAATTCGAACAAGGAAAACTCGTTCAAACCCATTTCCCTTCTTTCGTCGGAGACTTGTAGCCCCACTTCTCCCGAGCTTTTGTTGGAGAACATTATACACACTTTATACTGATATCAGTTTAAGATTCGAAGCATTTGCATTTAAATCCGCCTTGGATCCGGAAGTATTAAACTGCTTGAGAATTTCGATATATAAATAGCTTCTGAACATTTTCCATGCATTCTACAAGCAGAAAATTTTGTAGTATATCTGAGAAAGTTTTTTCATAATATATTTTTATAAAATTTTTGATTGTTTCTTATATTTTTATTTTATTAAAAATTCTTTTGTATATTCTTAAACGTGAATTTTGAAATTGTTCAACAATATCATGACCCTATGAAACGAAATAATCCGAAAATGCAGATTAAAAAAAGAAATAACTTAAGAAACCCAAAAGCAATCTCCCATAGAATTTAAAAAAGAAAAAAAAAATATTTCAGATAAAGCCAAGGATGATGATGATACCAAATACACATAAGACAACAGGAAAGACCCCAAGAAAAATAAAACTGGAGAGCATTAACTAGGAAATTAAAAATATGATTGCAAGCAAAACAAAAAATCTTAAAAAATAGTATATATACATATATATTTAGTAAGTGTAATTTGTAAAACATTAAATATACACTCACACACACACACACTCATATTAAATAGTATTTGAAAACCAATATTGAATTTAATAGCAATTGTAATCAACAATCAATCTCAATCACCACTACAACCACCAGAAACAAAACGAAAACAAAAACCGAAACCGAAACACAGATACAACAAGGCATTTAAATTCCCCCCCCTGGGTCACATCCCAAAGTATGCTGTAAGTTGGCTGTTTGGCTTTTAAGATACATAAGTACATACATACATACATAAGAGTATGTTATATGAATAGGATTAATTAGGAATGTTTATCAAATTGAAAGAAAAACTCACATCACACACAACAGAAACAGTATACATATGTATGGGTAGGTATACCGAAAGATTTACTGAAATGTCCAAATAACGAATGCAATTTTTTGAATGTATTTGAATCAAACGAAGGATTTTCTTATTTTAAATACCTTAGTTTTTTTTTATTTTAATTAATTTTATACTCCTTTCATATTTAAAGATGGACCCGGACCCCTTTTACAATACACGGAACAAAATAACTTTTTCTGAAATACCATATCTCATGTTGAGCTTTCCATTTAAGTTTTTGTCTTCAATATTTGCGAAATCCATACGAATGTGGACGAACATGCCCTAGTCAATGCAGGTTGTTGTTGTTGTTGTAGCAGTGTGTTGTATACTGAGGCGGCAGCCCTTGCCGATGACGGACTTCATCGGGTCAATCCGGTACGTACAACCGGCTGCCTTGGGATTGAGTAAATGCAGGTGTTGTCACTATGTAACTGTCGGCATTTGAATCATGTGGCTCGTGGCTTGACCGATTCGTATATTCCTTCTCTCTTCTTTCATCCTCTCAAAACACCTCAAGTGCTCCAAGCGTAATCTGCTTCCAGGATCCATTAAAAGACATGGCTCACTTATAAAAGGTAATAGGACGGTCCTCGTGGCACTGGACCTATCGAAGCCATTCAACACGGTCAGCCATGCCAAATTATTTGAGGACATCGCCAACACGTCCCTCCAGCCAGGCCTGAAACGTTGGGTCGCAAATTATCTGTGTAGTCGCCAGTCTTTTGTGGAATTTAGGGATAAGAAGTCGAAGCACCGTAGAGTGAAACAGGGAGTTCCCCAAGGTGGGGTGATGTCTCCGGCACTGTTTAACCTCGCCTTATCCTCCTTTCCACACCTTCCAGACGGCATAGAGATCATATGCGGACGACTGTACGATCATGACATCAGGCCCCCTACCCATTGTTGACATCTGCGATAGGTTGAACGTCTACCTTAACGAACTTGCCTCATATTTCGCTGCAAGAAATCTGACGATATCTACCACCAAATCTTCAGCAACATTGTTCACTACAAATACGCGTGAGGTAAATACTGAGCTGACTGTGATGGTCGATGGAGAAATGATTCCGACCATCAAGTGTCCCAAAATACTTGGCGTCACATTGGACAGTTCTCACACATTTTCCCCACATGCCACAACAATTTGCGATAAAGTCAAAAGTAGAAACAAGGTCCTCAAGTCACTTGGGGTGCAGACAAAGAAACCTTGTTGACCACGTACAAAGCAATTGGCCGGTCTGTGGTAAGTTATGCAGCGCCAGTGTGGTCTCGTCAACTTTGTGATACGCAGTGGAATAATATTCAGATCTGTCAGAATGCCGTCCTCCGAACTGCGACGGGCTGTCTTCTCAGTTCTCATGTGGACCACCTCCATCAGGAGACAAAGATCCTACCAGTGCGAAGACATAACTACATGCTGTCTAAGCAATACCTTTTGTGCTGTTATCGCAGAGACCATCCAAATCATCATCTTGTGGATTGATATCCATCGCCCATAAGCCTTGAGGTAGATCTACATGATCTAGAGCAGGAGGTTCAGCGCTACAAGAGAGAACCTCTAGATCAAGCGGCATCTCAAGCAGGTCTAGACAACATTCATACAGACACGGTAGCAGATGCGGTAAATGGCTACCGGGCGAATGTAGTCCTTGGAGAACGACCGCCTCCCATTGCACCTGAAGAAATTGACCTTCCCCGGCAAACCAGAGTCGTTCTGGCTCAATTACGTTCCGGCAGATGCAGCCGCCTCAACTACTACAGAGAAAGGATTGATGCCGAAAAGGTTTCATGAACATTAAGGATGTCAAAATGTGTCCTATCCAGCAGGATATTAAATAGATCACACGATCTGCAAAGTCGTCAGTTTTTCAGGAATACCGAACCTTTGAACATATAGGGATGTCGAAAGACGAAGAGATGGTAAGAGTTGACCTGTCCTCCTCGGGTCTGTCAATATCTGGTCTATGGTGTATTTACCAGGATTCAAGCCCCATCGATAGGATCCAAATATCTCATTAACTCAAGGTGTTACACCCATACAGCTTTATGGTAATATTACCAGGTAGTGGACCGTAAACAGCGGAATACAATTTTTTCTCGCGAAGTGCACAATCTGTCAACTAGTTTTGGTTATGTGTGTGTATTATAGTTAAGAACCATAACACACAACGAAAAATGGCGCGAACTAGTAACATACATAAAATCAGAGTTGCAGTAATCACTGATTTTGACAGATAGTGTACTCAATCTTTTGTTGTTGGGCAACTTGTTTTGGGAACTTGTAAATTATGAAATTCGTTGGATTTGTGAAGAAAATTTCTTTCCGCAATGGTGCTGGATGAAGCAATACTCTTTTCTATTTCCTTGAAAACTTAACGATTATTGCTTCAAAATCGATAATTGATATCCAAAAATTCAAAGAAAACCGACGTGAGTTTGCAACTGCTGTAACTTCCTCAGTTTTGGGAACTTCACTCAGACACCGTTGGATTCGCGAAGAAAATCTCTTTCCGTAGTTGTGCTGCATAAAGCGATACTGTAAAGGTTGCTATCAAAAACATAGGAAAAACCAATTTATTTTGGGCGTAAAAATTCAAAGTCGTTTTCAAAGCCAACAACGCTGTAACTCCTACATTTTTTCGAATTTCGAAAATTTTTAAGCACTCGGCAGTTCGAAATTCGTAGACGATTCGTAAAAAAAACAATTTTACTTAAAATTTCACATTTTATTTTTTGCATTTTTTTTTAGCAAAGGCTAACCCCTTACGAAAATGTTCAATTTTTGATGCGAAAAAATTTTTCGAGTTGAGTATACAGTATTGAAAATTATGGCAAAAAATTCGGTTTAGTGCAAGCCCTTTGTTTTTGCTTCAAGAAACAAGCTCAAAATCGCATAATCAATATCCGAAAAATCTAAAAAAAAATCAACGTGAGTTTGAAATTGCTGTAACATCCTTAGTTTTGCGAACTTCAAAATTCTGAGCACACCGTTGGATTCGTGAAGAAAATCTCTTTCCGTAGAGGTGCTGCATAAAGCTATACTGTAAAGGTTGCTATGAAAAACCAATTTATTTTGGGCGTAAAAATTCAAAGTCGTTTTCAAGGCCAACAACGCTGTAAATCCTAAATTTTTTCGAATTTCGAAAATTTTTAAGCATTCCGCAGTTCGAAATTCGAAGCCGATTCGTAAAGTAAGCAGTATTACTTGAAATTTCACATTTTATTTTTTTTGCATTTTTTTAGCAAAGGCTAACCCCTTACGAAAATTTACAATTTTTGATGCGAGAAAATTTTTCGAGTTGAGTATAAAGTATTGGAGATAATGGCAAAAAATTCGGTTTAGTGCAAGCCCTATGTTTTTCTTTCAAGAAACAAGCTTAAAATCACATAACCAATATCCGAAAAATCTAAAAAAAAATCAACGTGAGTTTGAAATTGCTGTAACATCCTTAGTTTTGCGAACTTCAAAATTCTGAGCACACCGTTGGATTCTTGAAGAAAATCTCTTTCCGTAGAGGTGCTGCATAAAGCGATACTGTAATAGTTGCTGTGCAAAACATAGCAAAAACCAATTTATTTTGGGCGTAAAAATTCAAAGTCGTTTTCAAGGTCAACAACGCTGTAACTCCTTCATTTTTTTGAATGTCGAAAATTTTTAAGCATTCCGCAGTTCGAAATTCGAAGACGATTCGTAAAATAAACAGAATTACTTGGAATTTCACATTTTATTTTTTGCATTTTTTAGCAAAGGCTAACCCCTTATGAAAATTTTCAATTTTTGATGCGAAAAAATTTTTCGAGTTGAGTATACAGTATTGAATATAATCGCAAAAAAATCGCTTTAGTGCAACTCCTATGTTTTTCCTTCAAAAAACGAGCTCAAAATCGCATAATCAATATCCGAAAAATGCAAAAAAAAATCAACGTGAGTTTGAAAATTCTGTAACATCCTTAGTTTTGCGAACTTCAAAATTCTGAGCACACCGTTGATTTCGTGAAGAAAATTTCTTTCCGTAATGGTGCTGGATGAAGCAATACTCTCTTCTATTTCCTTGAAAACTTTACGAGTATTGCTTCAAAATCGCATAATTGATATCAAAAAATTTAAAAAAACCAACGTGAGTTTGCAACTGCTGTAACTTCCCCAGTTTTACGAACCTGACAATTTTTCAGGCACCGTTGGATTCGTGACAAAAATCCCTTTCCGTAGATGTGCTACATGAAGCGATACTGTTAAGGTTGCTATGGAAAACATAGCAAAAACCAATTTATTTTGGGCGTAAAAATTCAAAGTCGTTTTCAAGGCCAACAACGCTGTAACTCCTTCATTTTTTCGAATTTCGAAAATTTTTAGGCATTCCGTAGGTCGAAATTCGAAGACGATTCGAAAAGTGAACAGAACTACTTGGAATTTCACATTTTATTTTTTTTGCATTTTTTTAGCAAAGGCTAACCCCTTATGAAAATTTTCAATTTTTGATGCGAAAAAATTTTTCGAGTTGAGTATACAGTTTTGAAGATAATGGCAAAAAATTCGGTTTAGTGCAAGCCCTTTGTTTTTCCTTCAAAAACAAAACCAAAATCGTCTATTTCATGCAAATTTTGCTGTCATTTGATACAGTTAGCTACATTAGGCCCCTCGATACCTGTGCCGAGTATGGTCAATATCGCATTATACTTAGAGAGTCATATATGGTGTGTTGTATTATACCCTAAGTGTGTTGTATTAGATCCATATATGGCTATGAGCTCAAAACGGCCTCTATTATTTCCGGAAACTGACAAAATTAGGAAAAGTGAGTATATTTGATTCCCTCAAAATCCCTCTACCCGAAAAAGACCAATTGCGTGTATTTTGATTTAATTAACAATAGGTCTGTTCGCGTAATTTTCCTGTAAAAATGTGCAGCTGGGCAAGAGCCATTTTACTCTCTTTGAAAAATTTGCAAGCAAAAGTACGCGAACGACTTCCAGTGAATGACTTCCAATAAAAAACAGCTGATCTTTGTTTTGATTGGTTTTTTATTTGCTTGATTACGAAAACATTTTTTTTTTTAATATATTTAAAATGCTGGCGATACTTGTGAGGTATTTTCCTTAGACAAGGCTAGAAGGGGAGTCATTCGTCGTATCCATGATCTCTGTGCTACTGGACAGCCATCACAAATTACCATAAATCTAGATATGCCTGGAGTCGAGTACCTTACAACTGTCCTCAGCCTGTCTGAGTATTATAGTACCCGTTGCTTGGAAGATGGGTATTGTGACCTCGCTACTGATACCTGGAAAGGAAACGAGCAAGGGGGAGTCATACAGACCGATATCCCTTCTCTCATCAGAAGCCAAGACGCATGAGGGCGAATTTCCATTCGCCGAGCATCAGTATGTATATTTCAAAGGATGCATAGGACTACAATTTCTTTACATTCCATCACCGTATACAAAAGTAGAAACAATGTTCTCAAGTCACTTGCTGACAAAGAAACCTAGGACTAACCATCTAATGCTACTGGATATTTTTGCTAGACAATATGCTATGACCACTGATGTGAGGCTAAGGAAGCTTTCAATTTGGCCATGTAGCTGCTACGGATACTTTGTTATCATTGAATATATCTGTATTTGTTCATAATTGCCAGACTAATTTGCACTCATATTTTCTAGTCCCACTGTGTGTCACCTTTTTAACTGCCCAGCCAGATCCACTCAATCCCATTGCATCATCTTCCCTTCTTAACAAATTCAAAGGAACGGTGTTGGATACAATGTTTTAATTTTTCAAGATTTTCTAAATAATTACGTACATTTTACACTTACCTTCTATTGTATGACAACCGATTTGATGTAAAATTACATCATTTGGCGTGTTTTCTGTACCTGAACACTAGCTGCTGCCTTGAAACTTAATTAAAAGAAAATAAAAATTTAACAAACAAATGAAAACATTGTTTATAGGTAATTTTTAAGACCTATAAACAATATTTTTATTTTTTTACTTACCTCTCCCTTTTTTATCTATTTTGGTATTAGCTTTTTTATTTTCATGTAACGGCTGCTTTTAATAAAACAGCTGATCTCTACAAAACATCTGTTCAAAGTTGTAAATATCTGTTGGCAAAAAAGTCCAGTAGAAATTTGCAGGTTCTTTGCTCTCTCTCGCGCTCTCTTTTGTTGGCAAATAAAGTAGGCGAACGACTTCCAGTAAAAATTTGTGCAAATTTGCACAATTTTTTGAGTTCCCGAACACAGCTAATTTTTGTCGGCTGGGAGAGAATTTGACATAGCGAAACAATTAAAGGTGGTCTGTCTCATTTGTACAACAACCACAAATCATATGGTGCAATTCGCCATCTTACCATCAAGCTGATCGACGTTTGGCCAACACAGGTAAAGAAATTTTTTGCTTGTGTGTATACGTGTGCATACATGAGCAGAGAATATGCGAGAAAGAAGATAACAACAAAGAGAATCGAAACAAAAATCTGACATCTTAATACTGTCAAACCTGGCCAGCTGTTCGCGTGAGACCAACTTTTTAAATCCGCCTTGATTTAAATATAGCGGTCATATAAACCGATTGATTTGAGGTTTAGAGCCCATAGAAGTATATTTCATGCCCAATTTTGCTGGCATTTGGTGCAGTTAGCAACTTAAGGCCCTCGATACCTGTATGGTCAATGTCGGTTTATAGTTAGATAAACATATATGGTGTGTTGTATTAGACCCTTATATGGCTATAAGCTCAAAACGACCTCTGCTATTTCCCGATACTGACAAAATTAGGAAAAGGGAGTATATTTGATCCCCTCAAAATTGCTTGTATTTTGATTTACTTTACAATATTGGCCGGCTGGGAAAGAATTTGGTATGAAAAATTTTGTTTGGATTTTTTTTGTAGTGGCAACGCTGCTGCAGAGTTACCCTGTTTTTTTGTATTCTTAGCCTCAGTAGCACTACTGTTTGTGCCAGGGGTTTTATTTTGCATTTTCTACAGTGCGGCCTATGCTTTGCCGTTATTGGGATAAAGAGTGCTTTGTTCAAGCAGATGGGTCAGTTCAGTGGGCCATGTCGATGGTGTTTGTTATGTCTGCAGTTCAAGGACGACTAGCTAAAATGCTAAAAGAAGCTCATAATAAAATTTTCACAGTGATGTCAATTCAAAGTAATTTAATAGAGCACTCGATTTTCACTTACCTCACTTGCATTCTAGCTACCATTCGTTTATATCTAAATTAATTTAAGAATTTCCCCATTAACAACTCTTTCCATACAAATAAGCCATGTTCCAGAATGAGTTATCCATGTATACGGGAAATGAGAACAAATATTACGCACAAAAATGTATTCCAAAGATATTAAATTAATTTCAACGTACAAATTATTATGTTTATTATATATAAATATATATTAAGTTGTTCATTTACAAAGAAAGATATTTAAAAATATATATATACATTAAAAATAAAAAAAAAAATATTTTTAACTATGTAATTTTATTTAAACCGGAAGGTGGTATAAATGCATTTCTTATACAACACAACAAAAGCAAGCCATAATAAGTAAACACAACGTTTTTGGGCATTATGGGAAACATGGAGAAAAACAAAGAAACGAAAACTACACAAGAAACGTTAAGATAATATGAAATGATTAATTTTTCCTTCCCTCCTCCTTACCCCTCAAACTTAACTTCAAAAGATTTTGGCTCAATTCTTTCTAATTTAGACTGAACTTCTAATAAAACATACAATAAATCTTTGTCTTTCAAAATAAACCAACGAATTATTACTGAAAAAAACCAAGTAATTATATATATATATAAATATATTAGTTAAAAAAAATAATAAACAATTTACTTTTTTTGCTAAAAACAAACAATAAAATAAATTGAAAAGTAACAAAAATAAATAAAAAAAACCAACTTAACTGAAGAACAAAAAAAAGTATTTATTTTTCAATATTTAGTACCTTAAAATAATTTTAAAGCTAAATAAAATAATAAAATTCAAACAAAAAAATAAATATTCAAATTTTATTTTATTTAAAAGAAATTTAAACCAAAACAAGATTATTAAAACCTTATGCGAAAATATATACAACATTTAAAACAAAGAAAAAAAAACAGAAACAAGTATATATATATATATGCGAGTATATATATATTATCTAATTATATGTAGTTAATATGTTCTAATAACATAAACCTTAAAACAAAAAAAACACAAAATTTAAAACGAAAAAATGAATAAATATAAATACATATATATGTATATACCACCCTGATGATATTGTAAATCTCATTTGATTTAAACGCAAAGTGAAAAATCAAGAAAAAAATTTAAATCACGGTGAATACACAAAAACAGAGAGAAATATATACATATATACATACATAAAATTGACATTAAATTAAAAGCAAAAAAAAAATTTAAAACCATTTATTGTTTTATTAAACAAAACAAAAAATATAATTTAAGAAAAATAAGTGGAATAAACTAAAATAAAAATAAAAAAAAAACAACAAATTTGTGTTTAATTTTTTATTGGGTATTGACTCCCGGCACGAAAAATAAGCAAAATACCGTTTTTATTAACATGACAATTCGAAAACATCCCTGCTGACTTCGACTTTTCGCCCGAACAACCAAAATATATTCATTTACACGTTCGCGCTATCTTTCGCTGTTTGTATGTGTTATGGTTCTTAACTATAATACACACACACACAACCAAAACTGGTTGACAGATAGTGCACTTCACGAAAAAAATTGTACTCTGCTGTTTACGTTACACTACCTGTTATTTATGTCATGCGAACAACTGTCAAAACGCATTAAGGCTAGTACTGACTTCGTCTTTTCGCCCGAACAAATGTCAAAATGCATTATGAAAAAATGGTGATAATAAAAACACGAACACATTCCGCAGAAGTGGTACTGACTTCTATGAGCAAAATAGTAGCGACATGGCACTGCGTCAGTATAAATTTCGTTTCAATTTATTGCAAATGTAAATAAATGGGAATTAATCAACCCTACTTGAAGGCCGTTGTCTATGTTTGTGTTGTTGTTGGTTGACTTTTATTTAGGATCTGGCGAAGAATAATGTCTATTGGATTTCGCAATAGTTTAATAGGCATTTTCGCTGCAATGGAGCTAGTAGAAGGAATACTCACAATCAACGTTGCCGTTTTTGGTAGTTTCCTATCAAAATTTGTAGGTTTTTATTTTCTTGGTAGGTTGGTAGGCTAACTTCAATTTTTGGTAGGTTTTTCCCATCATATAAATAAAAAGTTAATTACTAAAAAAATCGCTGATGATAACTCAAAATTAGTTTCTGTGTAATCGTTAAGAGTGCAGAACAAAACCATGGATGTTGAGGGGCCAAATTCTGTTACAAGGGTTCCCATTTCAAAAAATTTCGGTAAAAACGTCGTAAGTTCTCATATTGACTGTAACTGGTACGAATGTTAAAGGATTTTTCCCAAACTTCGCAAACTCTGGGCAGAAAATGAGGCTTGTGCGTTGAATGCCTTTAATCGGAAATCAGGGCTATGTGGCAGCTGCATACAGATAAGGTCAGATTTAGTCCATGCTCAGACGTTTAGTAGTCCATGCAACTTACTGTAACAGCAAATATGGTTAGCAAAAGGACTTTTTGGGCTCAACTTTTAAATCGGAAGATCGCTTTATGAAATTCGGCGCGGTTTTTCCAATGAAATCGGGGTAAAACTACGACTTTCTGAAGATTTCTTATAAGGAGATCGCTATGAAGGATAATATATCAAGATATAGGCCATCTTTGAACGTAACGCTGTAGAGTGATTTGGACAAAAAGGCGAACGGACATGTCTAGATCCTATATGAATAACGATGATCTAGTACTTTGTAGCCTTGAAAATGTATAATTTGATGTGTTCCAAATGGAATGGAAAATGGCTAACTCTTCGGTGGTAGGTATAAAAACATATGTCACATTTTTGGCTTGTAAAATATTTGGTAGGTTTTGGTAGGGTTTAGTAGGATTTTCTTAAATTTTGGTAGGAAACAATTTCTTAAGTGGCAACACTATTCACAATTTTCTTTAGAAAAATATTCACGAAAATTATTTTTTTTTTCGAGTTAATAATCGAAGCATTTTTTAAGGTCGGAAACGCTGTAACTTCTTCATATTTTCCAATTTCGACACTCAAAATATTCCGCGATTTGAAGCCTTATAAATTTTATTAATTTTTGATGCACAAAATCTTACTGGCTGAGTATAATAACGTGAAGTTGGTGGTGAGAAATAGTGGTTAACCACAATTCCTGTGTTTTTTCTGCAAAAAACAAGCTCAAAATCGCATAATTGTTGTCAAAAATGCAAAAAAAAATTCTTGGGAAGGGAGTAATAAAACCATTCTTTCCTGGGAAAGGGTACCAAAACTACCCTTTCCTTGGGAAAACGGTTCTAAAGCGACCCTTTCCTTGGGAAAGCTACCCTATGCTTGGAGAAAGGGTACAAAACTAACCTCTTCTTGGGCAAATGGTATTTAAACTACACTTTTCTTGGAAAAAGGGTACTAAAACCACCCTCTCCTTGGGAAGAGTGTACTAAAACTACCGTTTCCTTAGGGATGTTGTACCAGAACTACCCTTTCCTTGGGAAAAGGGTTCTACAACTACTGTTTTCCTTTGGAAAGTGATATTTGAACTACCCTTAATTTGAGAAATGGTTAATTAAACTAACCTTTCCTTCTGAAAGGGGCACTAAATTTACCCTTTCCTTAGGTACAGGGTACTAAAACTACCCTTTTCTTGGGAAAAGGGTACTAAGCTACCCTTTCCTTCGGAAAAGGGTACTAAGCTACCCTTTCCTTCGGAAAAGGGTACTAAGCTACCCTTTCCTTCGGAAAAGGGTACTAAAACTACTCTTTCCTTGGAGAAAGCGTAATTAAACTTTCTTTTCCGTGGGGAAAGGGTACTAAAATTACACTTTAGTTGAGGAAATGGTACCAAAACAAACCTTTCCTTGTATAAAGGGTACTAAAACTACACTTTTTTTTGGAAAAGGCTACTAAAACTACCATTTCCTTCGGAAAAGGGTACTAAAACTTTCATTTCCTTGGGAAAGGGTCCTAAAATTACTATTTCCGTGGGGAAAGTGTATTAAAACTACACCTCAGTTGGGGAAAGTGTACTAAAACTAACCTTTCCTTGTATAAAAGTTACTAAAGCTACACATTCCTTCGGAAATGAGTACTAAAACTACACTTTAGTTGAGGAAAGGTTACCAAATCTAGCCTCTCCTTGGGAAAAGGGTACTAAAAATACCATTTCCTTGGGAAAAGGGTACTAAAACTACCCTTTCCTTGGGAAAAGTGTACTAAAAGTACCCTATCTTTGGGAAAATGTTACTAAAACTATCCTTTCCTTGGGAAGAGGGTACTAACGTCACCCAATTCTTGGGAAAATGGTACTAACACTACCCCTTTCTTGCGAACTAAGGGCACTAAGACTACCCCTTTCTGTGGAAGAGGGTTCTTTGCTTGGTGAAAGGGTACTAAAACTACATTACCTTTTCCTTGGGACTAAAACTACATTACCTTTTCCTTGGAAAAATGGAATTTAAACAACCCTTTTCTCGGGAAAAGGGTACTAAAACTACCCTCTCCTTGAGGAACAGGTACTAAAACTACCTTTTCCTTGGGTAAAACCCCGAATATGTTGCAATTCCCTCGTATTTTTGAATTTCGAAAGTATCCCTGTATTACAGAACAAATATACTTTCCACAATGTTGCTGGTAGAAACAATAATTCACTGTATTCTTTGGAACAAATTCGCAAAAATCATTCAACCAATGACAATATGGGGTTTAAATAAATGGTATTTGAGCACGATGCTGATATTTTTTTCAGGGCAAAGTATCTAGGGGATATTTAAAGCCATTTTCAAGGTCGAAAACGCTATAACTCCTTAATTTTTTCATATTACGACAATCCCAAAGCATTCCGCGATTTGGAATTCGAAGAGGAATCGCTAAATAAACTGAATTTCTTAAAATTTCATTTTTGATTTTTTTTTATTGCTAATTTCGAGGAAAGGGGATAGCCTTTCCAAAATTTTTTTAATTTTTGATGTAAAAAATTTTTTTGAGCTGAGTATACAGCAGTGAAGTTTATGGTTACAAATGCGGTGTAGATCAATACCTGAATGTTTTCTTTAAAAAACAAGCTCAAATTGCATAATAAATATCCACAAAATTCAAAAAAATATTTGTAACTTCTCTAACTTCCTTCTATTATGGATCTCCAAAATTCTGAAAACATCATAAGTTTGGAGAAGTAAAGCTCTTTGTATAATGGCGCTAACATGCGAAGCTCCTAATTGGCTTGGATTTTTGAAAAAACTAAATTATTCCCGGATTAAGGCTTTAATTGCAGTTATATCTGTTTTACTTGAGAAAGGGGTACCTAAACGACCCTTTCCTTGGAAGAAGTGTACTCAACCTACCCTTTCCTTGGAATACGGGGTACTTAAACTACCCTTCTCTTGGAGAAATTGTACTAAAACTACCCTTTTGCTTAGGAAAAATGTACTAAAGCTACCATTGCATTGCGGATATGGTTCCTAAACAACCCTCCCCTCGTTCTTTCGGTGGTTTGACAAGGTTGCCACATTTGATTTTTTTTTTGGGTTTCTTTGACCAAAATGTTTCCATTTACATAAAGGGTGATTTTTTTGAGGTTAGGATTTTCATGCATTAGTATTTGACAGATCACGTGGGATTTCAGACATGGTGTCAAAGAGAAAGATGCTCAGTATGCTTTGACATTTCATCATGAATAGACTTACTAACGAGCAACGCTTGCAAATCATTGAATTTTATTACCAAAATCAGTGTTCGGTTCGAAATGTGTTCATTCACCGTAACGTTGCGTCCAACAGCATTTTTGAAAAAATACGGTCCAATGATTCCACCAGCGTACAAACCACACCAAACAGCGCATTTTTCGGGATGCATGGGCAGTTCTTAAACGGCTTCTGGTTGCTCTTCACTCCAAATGCGGCAATTTTGCTTATTTACGTAGCTCATTCATCGATGAGCCTCATCGCTGAACAAAATTTGTCAAAATTTGAACACATTTCGAACCGAACACTGATTTTGGTAATAAAATTCAATGATTTGAAGCTTTGCTCGTTAGTAAGTCTATTCATGATGAAATGTCAAAGCATACTGAGCATCTTTCTCTTTGACACCATGTCTGAAATCCCACGTGATCTGTCAAATACTAATGCATGAAAATCCTAACCTCAAAAAAATCACCCTTTATAAAAATGAATATGGCATCAAACAATTTATCAGCTGCTTACGTGGATGCGTACACACAAATGAGAGTGTGTGGGTCGTACTGAAGTTCATGTATGTGTTGTAATTTCAACCAAAACCCACCCCTTCCTAATTAATAAATAATGAAGCACAAAAAATTTAAAAAGAGACAAATGCAGCATTTATTTGTAAAAATAATACGATTTTTATAGTATTTTCACTGTTATAAATAAAATAAGCACAACTTTCCAAAAGCCTTTGTCAGCATCTTCCAATTTTATTGTTGTTCCAATTTCAAGACCAAAAGCACAACATATTATTTTACAAACCTTATTATTTTGTGCTTGTTGTGAAAGAAATATTAATTTTTCTTTCGAGTATATTATTTACAAAATACTGTCTTATTTATGCATACACAAACACTTTATTTTTTTCCACCCAGAGTAAATACATGTGTGCAACACCACAAACACTAACAAACACTCAGTTACAATTAGAAGTTTGGCGATCGCGTTTATTTTGCGTAAGAAAATGAATTTTTGCACAGCGACTGTGGTTGTGAATAAAATGGTGCTAGTAAAAGCAATAATTCACGGTCTTTGGAAAAAAATCGCAAAAAAACAATTTTTTGGGCGTAAATATTCAAAGCCATTTTCAAGGTCGAAAACGCTGTAACTACTTAATTTTTTCGAATTTCGACAACTTCAAAGCATTCTGTGACTTGAAATTCGAAGAGGAATCGTTATATAAACAGCATTTCTTAAAATTTAATTTTTGATTTTTTTTTTGCTATTTTCGAGAGAAGGGGGTAACCTTTCTAAAATTTTTTTAATTTTTGATGAAAAATTTTTTTTGGAGTTGAGTATACAGCATTGAAGCTTATGGTTAAAAATACGGTTTAGAACAAAACCTGAGTGTTTTCTTCAAAAACAAGCTTGAATTGTATAATGAATAACCACAAAATTAAAAAAAATATTGTGAGTTTGAAATTGCTGTAACTTCCTGGTATTATCGATCTCAAAAATTCTGAAAACATTATAAGTTTAGAGAAATAAAGCTCTTTTCATAATGGTGCTAACATGCAAATCTTTTAATTTTTTTAAAATAGCAAAATTCCAAATTTTAATGACAAACGATGTTTCAAAATTCTACAACTAAATACTTCGAGGTTTAGCATATTGGAATATTTTATTCCCTCTTAAACTGCGGCTATATCTGTTTCCTTGTACCTTAAAAAAAGGTTTAGGTACCCTTTTTTAAGGTACAAGACCATTTCCTTGGGAAAAGGGTGCTAAACCTACCCATTCCTTGGAATAAGGGTACTCAACCAACACATCCCTTGGAAAACTACCCTATGCTAGGAAAAGGGGTACTAAAACTACTCTTGCTTTGGAAAAGGCTACTCAAACTTCCATATGCTTGTGAAAAGGGTACTGAAACTATCCTTTTCTTGGAAAAAGCGGACTAAAACTTTCTTATGCTTGGAAAAGGGTACTAAAACTACCCTGTCTTTGGGAAAAAAGTTCTAAAACTACCCTTTCCTTAGGAAAAGGGTACTTACACTACCCTTTGCTTGGGGAAATTGTACTAAAACTGCCATTGCATTGCGGATAGGGTACCTCAATGACCCTCCCCTTGGCAAAAGGGTACCCTTTTCTTAGGGAAAAGGACATATCGAAACCGAAAATGTTACAATTCCCTCATATTTTCGAATTCCGAAGATCCGAAAGTATCCCTGTATTACAGAGAAAGTATTCTTTGCGCAATGGCGCTGATAAAATCTATAATTCACGGTCTTTGGGAAAAATTCCCAAAAAACAATTTTTTTTTGCGCGTAAGGAGAAAGGATTTACAGGGAAAACGCTGTAATTCCTTAATTTTTTCTAATTTCGATAGTCCCAAAGCATTCCGCGATTTGAAATTCGAAGAGGAATCGTTAAGTAAACAGCATTTCTTAAAATTTAATTTTTAATTTTTTTTGTTATTTTCGAGGAAAGACTACCCCGTCTTTTTAAATTTTTTTAATTATTGATGTAAAAATTTTTTTGGGTTGAGTATACAGCAGTGAAGTTTATAGTTAAAAATGCGATTTAGAACGATACCTTCAAAAACAAGCTCTAATTGTATAATGAATATCCACAAAATTCAAAAAATTATTGTGAGTATGAAACTGCTGTAACTTCCTGGTATTATAGATCTCCAAAATTCTGAAAACATCATAAGTTTGGAGAACAAAAGTTCATTCCACATTCCATTCCAAAATAAGCTAATTTCAAAAACCATGTTCCAAAATTCTACAACTACTAAAGCTACTAATCCTTACCTTTCCTTCGGAAATGGGTACTAAAGCTACCATTCCATCGGGAAAAGGGTACTAAAACTACCCAATACTTGGGAAAATGGTACTTTATCTACACTTTTCCATGGAAATGGCTACTAAAGCTACCCTTTCCTTTCCGTTCCCTTGGGAAAATTGTGCTAATCAAAAAGGGTACTACAACTACCACTTTCTTAGAAAAAGTGTACTAAAACTAGCGTTCCTTTGGAAAGAGTACGAAAAATACCGTTTCCTTGGGAAAATTGTATTAAAAGTACCCTTTCCTTGGAAAATGCTTCTAAAACTACACTTTCATTGGGAAAATGAAGTTTAAATTACCCTTTCTTTGGGAAAAAGGTACTAAAGCTACCCTTTTATTGAGAAATGGGTACTAAACCTACCCTTTTCCTCGAAAATGGGTACTAAAACTACCCTTTCCTTGGGAAAAGGGTACGTTGAGTACCCTTTTCCCAAGGAAAGGGTAGTTTTCCCAAGGAAAGGGTAGTTTTGGGGAAACGGTTCTAAAGCTACCCTTTCATTGGGGAAAGGGTATTGAAACTACCTTATGCTTGGGAAAAGGGTACTAAAACTACCCTTTCCTTGGGAAAAGGCTACTAAACCTGCCCTTTCCTTGGGAAAATTAATGGCCGTGACGTTCACGCGGTGATCCCCCTAAGCTCTTAAATAGTCGCTTGTCAAGCTTTTAAATAGTCGCTCATCCTAAGCAACCTTCCAAACGGCATCTAGACCGATAGGGACACTTTGGTATGAAAGTAAAGAATTGCTAAATTGACATTATTTTTTTATTCACATAAATATGTGAAAATTAATTTCTAAAATTGTTTAGAACACACAGACAGAATGTGTGCCATTACACAAAAATAAATGCATTGGAAAAGGTACAACTAATAAGCAGTGTGGTCGAGCTTGGTTATTGTGGTAATTGTATCATAGATGCGTTTTCGCAATAAAATACGATTTAAATACAACATACCAACGCACGGCCCTTGAAGCCATCACACCTAATATGGTTGAAAAGTCTTCTTACCAAAGACGAAACGCGTCCCATAGTGGTTGGTGTGTGTTGCTACCTTTGACTTTACTTTTCCATTTGCATCTTCCATCATTCAGCTCGCCTCGAAAGAGAAACAAACAAAAATTGTTTAGAACTTTTGCAAGGTTGTTTAAGGATGGTCGACTCTTTAAAAAAGGTCACTCTGATATTAAAGTAAAAAATTGAGAAATTGACATACATTTTTTATCCACATAAATATTTTTGAAATTGTTTAGATTTTTTTTTATTATGAAAATGAAGAGCAGTTGGGGTCTTAAAAAACTCAACCATTTTTGTTGAATTAATCCACCATGCTTTTTTTGTTCCTGTAGCCGCATATATGAGATAATGGAGCATTTTTTTGATCACAAATGATTTTATTCTGATCCCCATACGTATACCCCCCCCCCATGTCTGTGAGAATCAAACGAATATTCTGCTCAAGGTTGCCCATTTAAAACAAAAAAAGTGTGATTATGAATAAAAACACAGTTGAAAATTCCATTTTTTCCAAGTGAAATTAATCCAATTTATTGCGTGAAAATTTGCAATATCAAAAAAAACAAACAGTCGAAATCAAAACTCAATAATAATAAACAAAGAGCGAGAGATAGAGAGAGAGAGAGAGAGAAATAGTGAATTGGAAAATATCAAATTACGACTAAATATGGTTTAACTTTAACAACTAAATACGTATATTGTATAAATGTTACCTTACACGTAAATATTTTAATATAATAATAATAAATTGCTTAAAGTCAAAAGTCTTCAAAATCTTAAGTATAATTGCGTGCAAGTCTATATATGTATAAAGAGAGAGAGAGAGAGAGAGTGAGATAAAGAGTTATGGGTAGGGGTGTGTGTGTTGGAGTGTTGGAAATTCGGCACTTGATATTCCCGTTACAGAAGGATAGAAACACAAATAATAAAATTTGCCAAAGATAACATCAATCCGGTCCATTCAGGTTCAAAAATATTATAATTGTTTTACCCTATAAATATACTTTAGAGTATACTTGGAGATATACAGCATATTATTAAAAAATACAAAAATTAAATGTACAAGTCTTATGCAGTCATAAAAAAATGTGTGACTGCTTTCAGGAGCTGCGACTGAGTGCGAGGAGGTGTTTGAAAATAGTTCAACACTTTAGAGAAACCAAGGGCGAAAGGACAAAAGTCACATTGGCAGATTCTAAGCACTAATAAACTATAAGGATTGAGAGAACCTAGCATTATAACTTTGATCTTGAAGAAAGTTAAGGTTTATATGGTTAATATTCTTTAGAGGAGATTTGGGTGTGTGTGTGTGTTTGATGTCTCTCAGCTATTTTTCGTTCAACGGAAATCTGTTAAATGAAATCTTAAATATCTTAAGTTAAGCTTTTATAAATATTGTTATTCATGTAAATTGTTTTCATGTATGAGGGGGTGCTGAGGGGCGGGCGTACTGAGGGGAATTTCTTTAAGAATTGTTTAATTATTTGGTTTTTTCTTTTGTTCTATGTTCGTTTCTTTTTCTTGTCTCAATGTATATGTGTAAATACATGTATGTACGTACGCATGTTCTGCTTTGCTGTCTGTTATCTGTCCATTTTTGTTACAATAAAACATTAATAAATTACTAATATATGTATGTTTCTATTTCTGCTTGTTGTTGTTGCTGCTGTTGTGGTTGATTCTACTTCTTCTTCTTCTTTTGCTTCTGCTGCTGCTGCTGCTGCTGCTGCCTCTCTTAAATTCATTATTTTTAACACAAATTTTGTGCAATACATATTTTTGTTTGTATTATTCTTATTATTTTAGATTACAATATTAAATATGTTATTTATTTATTTTGTGTATGTTCGCAATAGCTTCTTCTTTGTTTTGTTTTAAATAACTTTAATTTGTTCCATAGCAAATGTCCTCCTGTATTGGTGACACTTAAAATATGTGAACAATTCCAATGGAAGGAGAAAAAACAAGAAATTATCTGAAACGATATAAAGGCAGAAAAAAATATTAAATAAATATGTTCATTCAACAAATGACAAATGTTATGTTAGATTGGAAAGGGAGTTGAGAAAACTAAAGAACTATTATAAGAACACGTATCCAGGAGACAAAGCTGACCAACACCTGCAGCTTGCCCAGTTGTTACGGATACAATTTGCTACTTAAGGATCGCTCAAGGAATGGAGGTGGGGGATTGGCCTTCGTGATACACAATTCCGTGCAATATAGACCCATCTCGGCTGCGCCTGGTGCTAGTGACCCCTACATGAAGTGCATGGGGATAGCAGTCAGGTCCGGAACAGCCGAGATAGAGCTATACAACGTCTACATACCGCCGGTTGGTAGCTGTATCCCGATCAATGGCCAGGCTTACAACCCCGACATAAGTGGGTTACTATCTGGCCATAATCGTCTGGTTCTATTCTCCCCTAGGTAACGACTAGCGTGGCATAGCTTTGGCAGAGTAGATTGAAAGCTCCACGTTTTGCAGTTTGAATGAGGATGACCCCACTAGGATTACGAGTAGGTGCAGCAGCTCGCCAGACATTTCCATTGCATCCCCTGATCTCTTGATTGAAGTATCCTGGCAAGCCGTCATTTCTTTGGGGTCAGACCACCTCTCCATAATTCCCACCATCGACCGACCACCAGACTTCATAACTTCTGAGCGGCGGACTTTTATCAATCAGAAAAAGGCTGATTGGGCTGGTTTCAGAGAGTATACCAGTGAACTGCCTCCCCCCTCGAATGTGCTAGTGGCCGAGAGGAAATTCCGAGACATTATTAACGCAGCAGCCGCTCACTTTATACCAGCCGGTCGAACACCCCACGTGCGGATCAATTTCCCAGCGCAGGCAGTGGTACTCGCAGACGAGCGTGATGGGATGAGTTTTATGGACCCCACTAACCCCAGAATCAGCGAGCTGAATCTGGAAATAAAGAGGGTAGTCAATGTACTTAAGCGAAATTTGTGGCTGGAACACTTGGAGCAATGTAACTCAGGCACCGTTGTAGGCAAGCTGTGGTCTACTGTTAAATCACTCTCAAACCCCGGTAGACGGGATGTTACTTTTGGCGAAATAACCGTGACTGATCCGAAGAGATGCGCCAGGTTGTTCAACCGTCAATTAATTGTGCATCCCGAGAATGACAGGGCAAGGAGGAGAGCCATTCGCCGTATTCGTGGTCTCCGAGGCGATGAACAGCCATCACAATTTACCGTGGGCGAAGTTACGAATGTCATCCGTGGCGCCAAATCATCTAAGGCGTTGGGCCCCGACGGAATCTCTACATTGATGTTGAAGAATCTGAAGTTGAGTATCTTACTTCTGTCCTCAACTTGTCTTTGAACACTCTTATAGTCTGGAAAATGGGCAGAGTGATCCCTCTACTGAAGTCAGGAAAGGACACGAGTTTGGGGGAGTCGTACAGACCGATCTGCCTTCTCTCACCAGTAGCAAAGACGCTTGAGGCATTACTCCTCCCATGGATTTCGAATACTGCATAGCACAACAACAGCTTTGCATGCCATCACCGCGCACATTTGCCGTGGCATCAATCAGTCCAGGCCATGCGATAGGACGGTCCTCGTGGCACTGGACCTATCGAAGCCATTCGACATGGTCAACAATGACAAATTATTTGAGGACATCGCCAACACGTCGCTCCAGCCAGGCCTGAAACGCTGAGTCGCGTATTATCTGTGTGGTTGCCAGTCATTTGTGGAATTTAGGGATAAGAAGTCGAAGCACCGTAGAGTAAAACAGGGAGTTTCCCAAGGTGGGTGATATCTCCGGCATTGTTTAACCTCTACCTATCCTCCATTCCACCCCCTCCAGACGGCATAGAGATCCTATCATATGCGGACGATTGTACGATCATGGCATCAGGCCCCCCACTCATTGTTGACATCTGCGATAGGTTGAACGTCTACCTTAACGAACTTGCCTCATATTTCGCTGCAAGAAATCTCAAGATATCTGCCACCAAATCTTCAGCCACATTGTTCACTACAAATACGCGTGAGGTGAATACTGAGTTGACTGTGATGGTCGATAGAGAAATGATTCCAACCATCAAGTGTCCCAAAATACTTGGCGTCACATTTGAAAGCTCTTACATATTCTCCCCTGATGCCACACCAATTTGCAATAAAGTTAAAAGTAGAAACAAGGTCCTCAAGTCACTTACTGGCAGCACTTGGGGTGCAGACAACGAAACCTTGTTGACCACGTACAAAGCAATTGTCCGGTCTGTGGTAAGTTATGCAGCGCCAGTGTGGTCTCGAAAGATAGAACACAATAACACGCTAAGGACTGCCAGACAATAATATGGGCCTGCAGGCAGAGATCCAAACGATCATGAATGCGTGAGGTGATATAATTTTAACGCGACAACGACGTAGAATGTGAACCAGAGACGCAAAATGTGACACTCAATAACCACTTGTGTTAAAGCAGTTGTTTGTTACGCCTGCTACCTAAAAATTACAGCCGCTACATGGTACAATTAGGAGGTAGCGTCATTACCACAACAACAAAAATCTACTCCCAGCGAAACTACCTTGAGTGGTTATTATAACTCCACTACTATATCCGTAGTTATATCTTAATAGGGGCTGGTCTCGATCATATTTTATTCAGGTCCCGAGAACTAATCTACAAGTTAAATTTTCAGACAATAAATCTACTTCTTATGGGATTAAGTAATCGAAATGGTCTATATGACAGCTATATCTAAATATATTCCGATATTTACTAAACTCTATCGACAGATCGGTCTATATGAAAGCTATATCTAAATATAGTCCGACCTGAACCATATTTAGGTCGGATGTCGGGATGCTTAAAATAAGCCAAAAACCATTTTCTATATTTTCACAATAAATCAGCTTACCTTTCCACCTTAAACATGAATTCTATGTCACGATACCGATGAGGCAAAAAATTCCTGTAATCGTTGAACTGTGCCCCTATCCAATTTGCACAAATCGAAATCAAATGTTTTTGTTGTAATTTCATAACAACCAGTTGCAGCTATCATTTCAACAACGTGCTGCAGATCTTCATTGTCTTGCAATGTCATTATTTTGTGATGTAACTCCTGCAGCTCACTTAGATAATCTGAGGGCAATGGATGTGATGCCAGTGAATTGGTAGTGGATGCATTGGCAGTGGCACTAGTCGCATTACCCACCGCCTCAGTCGCACTTAAGGCAGGAGAGTGGGCAGCCGAGGGTGCCACCAACGAAGGAGGTGGAAGTGGTGCTGCCGCCGCCGTGCTAGAAGGCGATGCTCCAGGCTGTAAAAATGTTGATGTGGCTTCAGAGATGCTTGCCCTGCTGCCCGTATTGCGAAGGGAAGGTGATTTGGATTTTTCGCGCACCGATTTTGTTTCTTTTTTCATTTGTTTCAGCGGCGGTTCTATAAAAGTATTGGCTGCTTGAGAATTTCGTCGACGCTTTTTTTCCTTTTCTTCGTCGTTTTTGGATGGTTTATCCGATGAGATCTTCTCCTTAGAAGACTTACTGCTGAACTTCGAGGGAGCATCTTTCACAGGGGGTGGTGTGGGATTTACAGGCTTTGCTGGTTCTTGTGATGTTGGCTTTTGTGTTTTGGTTATGCTTAAATCCGGAAAACTGCTGTTTGAGCTGTCAGAATGGGTGATGATTTGTGGTGGCTTTGACGCATTGCTGTTTGCTGCTTGATTGGAGGCAGGTATTGCGGTTGTTGTGGCGATTCCAGCTGCTGGCGGTTCCATTGGTGCAGACGATGCACTGTCATTATCGCTTAGGTCAAAATGTGTACTATTTGTCGAAGTCACATTTGGCGCTGTTGGTGCAATGGGAGGCGGAGGAAAAGCTGAATTTGAAGAATTTGCCGTTATGCTGTTGGCATTGGGGGTGTTACTGCTGTTGCTGCTTGAGTTGGAAGATGACAACTTAGCTTGTTTGGCTTTGCTTTCGGACGATGCTTCGGCATCATTCGATTTGTGTTTCAGTTTGTCCTCTTTTGATGACTTATCTTTGGATTTTTTCTCTTTATTTTTGGATGATTTCGATGACGAGCTGCTTGTTGTAGTCGAAGAAGTTGTTGAAGAAGGTGTGGTATTGATACCAGTTGAATCTTCGGCACTGTTGATACGAGGACTATTGACGGGCACTGTTGCTAGCGATATGCTGCCTGACGATGATGAGAGATTCAATTGCTGCAGTGGATTTGGGGCTGAAAAGTTTTCCAAATTCTTCTCCTCCACCACCTTCTCTTTTACTTCCTTATCCCTCTTGTTATCCTTCTCTTTGTCCTTTTCTCGATCTTTGTCTTTATCTTTATCACGATCCTTGTCTCTTTCGCGATCTTTATCCTTGTCCTTGTTTTTTTCCTTCTTTTTATGCTTATGCGACCGCTTGTCTTTCTCAGGTGGCGGAGCTGACGTTGAAGAAACAGTGCTAGAAGATACCTTTTTATCATTTGTTGCCGGCGCTGCAGGAATGCTTGTAGGCGCCAATGAAGTCGTCAACGCTGTGATATTTCCCGCAGTCTTTTCCGCAATCTTCCCAACTTCTGGCTTTGTCGACTTCTCAAGCTTCTTTGACACATCCTGTTGTAAGGCTGGGTTTATGTTATTTTTTGAATGTTTGTTGTCAGCTACTGGGGCTGGTGCATTGGCAATGGAATTTGAGTTTCCATTGTTTGTGGGTTGCACTTGCTTTTGCTCATCTTTTGGTGGAGCGATTATTTTGGAGGATGATTCCGAAACCTTTTGTTTCTCTTTTTCTTCGTGCCGTCGCTCCTTGTCTTTGTCTTTGTCCTTCTCTTTATCTTTATCTTTATCCTTGTCTTTTTTTTCCTTTTTCGACTTCTTGCCACTTGACGAAGAAGAGGATTCTTTTGTTTTCGACTCTTTGGAGGATGAATCTTTAGAAGATTTGGATGATGGTTTAATATCGTCCAACTTTCCACTTTGCGAAGATGATGGACGAGCCGTTGCATTTAAATTATTTGAAGATGCTGCAGTGGCAGTTGTTGCTGCTGCCATCACAGGCCCAGATTTTTGAGGACTAAGTTCCCTGGGAACCTTGGGACTTGAAGGTTTCTTGTTATTGCTATTTGCAAGGTTTACATTGCTCCCTGTTGATGATGATGTTTTTTCTCTATCACGATCCCGATCTTTGTCACGATTTTTATCCTTCTTTGATTTTTCTTCGCCTTTATCCCTTTTATCATGCTTACCCTCGGATTTCTTCGAATCACTTCGGCCATCTTTGTGAGGACTTGTTCCAGATTGTTTGTGATGTTTCTCCTTTCTTTCGGAACGCTCTTTAGATCTTTCTGAAGTTGATTTCTCTTTATCTTTCGATTTTTCTTTAGCAGTGGAGGGTAAACTAATGCCAGCGTTCGAAGCTTGCTGTGAAACTTTATTCTCTGGCGAATGCTTCGTGTTGGCTCCCAAAGCATATGAACTGCCCACAGCTACCGTACCTGTTGCACCACTTGCTGCTTTACTGGATGACGCTTTTGTTATGGGGGGACCAAAGAGGTCAGCGAACGCATCCAGTTTCGATTCATCGGGAGGCCGATTCTTGTGTTTCTTTTCAGCAGACATACTTTTGTGCATTTCCCCAGGGAGATTTGTTACCGTCGGTACTGAGCTATTCTGCATTGGATTCGACGAAACTACTCCGGAAACCGGAACGCCGCCACCTCTTAAAAGTTTCTGGCGAAATTCCTCCGATGGATTTTCGAAAATGTGTTTTTTCACCTCAAAAGAATGCGTGGGCGGACCAGTTTGTTGTAGAAACAAATCATATTGATATAATACCCTTTTCGGCTCATCCCGGTTGCGAAAGAAGATCTCTACTAAGACTGTAAAACCTGCATAACCAGACTCTTGAATTTGATATGGTGGATCTTTGCACACTGCAATGGGTAGAAGAATAAAATCGAACATTAATAATTTATTTTTCACTTTTTTTAAAGGCAGCCGCCACTTACCTCTTTTGGGTTTTGGGAATGAATCGTGCAAGACAAAAACTATTTTCTCAACGAAAGCACTAATGTCGCCCTGTTGACTACCCTTGACGTACAGCTCCCAATCATGAGTAAAGCCTTCAACGGTCTTCTTACTCCTCAGCCTAGAGGTATGGCCTATTACGAATTCCACTTTAACCGCCATCATTGCCCTATTATTTTACGGGTAAACACCGTCCCAGTCAAACGACCTCAGCTGAAATATGCAAAACAAAAAAAAAAACAGACAGGCGCGCGGGGGTACACAAATTATCATCATCATCATGCACACAACATCAATCAATGCGCTGGAATAAGCACAAGTGTAAAAAAAAGAGAGGGAAAAGTGGGGGATAGGCACCGCGAAGAGAATATCCTCTACCCATTGGCTGGCCCAATATGTGTTGGATCACTTTCGCAAATTTGGAGTAGTCAAAAATAGAATACTATGAAAAAACGTAAATAATTGACATTATTGATTTATTTTGAACGCTTCAAATAAGATTTTTTAAACTTTCTTTTCTTCAACTTTGAGGTACATTTCCACTGACACTCCACACACCCGCTCACCCCTCACAATATTTTTTTTTTTACACTTTGATTTCCTAATTGTTTTCAATTAGAAAATGACATATGTTATCCTCACTTTAATTGCTGCTTGATAAATTGTCTACTCTTTCACTTTATATATCGTTCTGACTGCTTTAGTCCTTTATAAACTTGTATTTTAGGAATTAGTTCTTCGGCAATATGTTTTTCCATTTCATTTTTCCATTATTAATTTCACATCCATCTACTAGAGATCAGACTTTCGACTAATCGGTTAATCGACTTTTTGTGTGAGAAAGTCGATAAGAAATCGAATGAAAGAATCGAACTTTCGATAATACCGTTGATGGCAGCAGCACAAGGTGACACAACATTTTGCTTCATTACTTTATACTCTTTTTAGAAAGGACAAAGATGCATTTTATTTTAGATCTATATAGCACAGATGTTGAATATATGTGGCTATATTATGCGATTTATGACTTTACCTTGTTCACAGTTCTTTTAAAATGTCCTTTTTGTTTGGTTGGTTTGGACCAAGGTCATGAAACGATAATTTAAAACTGGTGTTTTTGAAGCTTTTTAAATTTGTTTAATTTTGAAAACTCCAATATTGTGAACACCGCCGGTGTTATTTTTCATGTAAATTAAAATTTTAACAATTACAAATGACTTTCTTATGACGATTTGACATATCGGATCAAAGAGAACATCTTTTTAAGATTTTAGAAAACATCACAGCTGTGTTATCAAGCCTTTGCTATTTAGATTTACTGCAAAATCAAAATAAAAACAAAAAAATTGTACTCAGCTGTTCGCATGACATCTCCTTATAAGTGCATCCTGTTAAAAAACTCAGGGTAGTTTCGTTGGGGGTAGATTTTTGTTGTTGTGCTAATGACACTCCTCTTAATTGTACCATGATTTGACATTTAGATTTATTGCAAAATCAAAACAATAATAAAAAAATTGTACCCGTGATCTCACCTTATAAATGCATCCAGCATACTTCCTGGAAAAATCCTTCCAGCAAAAATTTGCAGCTCTCAATTTCACCTACTTTGGCAAATGAAGTAGGTGAATGACTTCTAGTAAAAACTTGTGCATATCTTCACTATGGCTTTGGCAGTTTGACTCTAGTTGATTTCAAATTCCACCATTTAGTCACCAAAAATCGACTTCGACTTTTGGTGGTTTGTTTATGGTAAATAACCATGCTTTAATAGAACACATTACATTTCCACATTTCGTACAAAGTTAAACTTAAACTGTTGAACTGTTGGTTTATTATAAATTTGTTAACACAAATACTATAGTTTTACAATGCAAACAATACGAGAGTTTACTCGGAAAACTAAAAGGGGCAACATATTAAAAGTAACCAATCCCAAAGTGAAAGTAAATTTCATATTAATATTTGAGTCTTCTTCATTCCATTAGATTGTCCGTGAGCATTATTTGCGTATTGACTTGGGATGCGGCTCCGATATATGTCACCGTTGCCAGCAAGAGGAGGATGGTATTCCACTCCGTAGTGATCGCATGAATCGTAGTAGCCTTTTTGATTTCCCTCACTATGTTGTGCTTGATACTAATGTGGTACTGCAGCAGATCGATGTTCTGGAGGAAGATGCTATACGCAATGTTATAGTTCTGTCAACCGTCATGCAAGAAGTAAAACATTGCAGCACTGTGATCTATAAAAGGTTTCACGAAGTTGTCCAGCATAAACCACGTGGTTTCTTTGTGTTTGTCAATGAACATCACAAGTAAGTGAAGTAATATATTCCTAATCCTAAGTCATGCGAAGTGAAAACCGAATGCTTAAGCTTTTCATTTCATTAAATATTATTTTGTCCTCTACAGGGACACCTATGTTGAGAGGAAACCTGGTGAAACTTCCAATGACCGCAATGATCGTGCTATACGTTTTGCCACCTCATGGTACGATGGCCATATTTTGGATGTGCAACAATCATCAACGAAAAAGCTGAAAGATAAGCAAATGACAAGAGTAGTATTAATCACTGATGATGCTGCTAACAAAGAAATGGCCGAAAAAGAAGGTATCCTAGTAGCCACAGCTGAGGAATACATTAAATCCCTTATTGACTATCCCTTGTTAATTGACAAGTATGCTCGTAAGGATATTGAAAAGGATCGTGATTCACAAATGCCTATGTTCCCGGTGCATTTAAGTATGAATGAAATCATCGAAGGTGTACGAAATCAAAGACTTTTACAAGGCCAATTTCAAGCATCCAGGGAAAATTATCTAGAAGGTTCCGTCTTCATAGAGGGATATGAAAATCCAGTAAGTCAAGAAATATTACATTATAAAGATTTATCTGAAGCTATAAAAAGCTTTATATTCTTAATAGATACTCTTACAAGGCCGAGAGTCTTTAAATCGAGCAGTAGATGGTGATCTGGTGGCTATTGAATTATTTCCGGAATCCAAGTGGTCGGCACCTAGTGAAATTGTTTTGGAGGAAGCTGAAACTATTGATGTGGGAGAAGAGGCCGAAAATGAACAACCCGAAGATATCTTGGCCGTTGCTGCATTAAAAGCTGCAGCTGGCAATGAAAAACGTCCTACTGGCAAAGTTGTGGGCATAATCAGACGTAAACGTCGCCAATATTGCGGAATATTGCAGCCGGCACAATTACAGGGTGCAACGAAGCATATATTCATACCAGCGGACCGTAAAATACCTCGTGTACGCATTGAAACCAGACAAGCTGATAAGCTACAAAATCAGCGCATCATAGTTGCCATTGATACCTGGCCACGTTCCTCTAGATATCCGCATGGCCACTTTGTGCGCTCACTGGGAGCTTTGGGTGATGTGGAGACTGAGAATGAGGTCATTCTGTTGGAACACGATGTGCCACATAGCAAATTCTCGGAAGAAGTTCTAAGTTTCTTACCCAAAATGCCTTGGACTATAACGCCCGATGTCAGTATTTAAAAGTTTTTGTTTTTCCAATTATTGAAAATGAAAATATGTATATTTTTTAGGATTATGCTGCACGTGTCGATTTAAGAGATATTGACATTTGTTCTGTCGATCCACCTGGTTGCACAGATATTGATGATGCCTTACATTGTCGTGATTTACCCAACGGCAATTTGGAGGTGGGAGTTCATATAGCCGATGTTAGTCATTTTATTCGTCCCGGCAATGCTTTGGATAAAGAGGCTGCATCTCGCGGCACTACTGTCTATTTGGTTGGCAAGCGCATAGATATGGTACCAGAACTGCTAAGCTCAAATCTTTGCTCCTTGCTAGGGGGTGTGGAAAGATTTGCCTTTTCCTGCATTTGGGAAATGGATCATGAGGCGAATATAATTAGCAAAAAATTCCATAAGAGTGTCATTAAATCCAAATCAGCTATGACATATGAAATGGCACAAATCATCATAGATGATAAAACGCAGAACAATGCAATAGCAAGATCTTTGCGCAATTTAAATAAGTTGGCAAAGATATTAAAAAAGCGGAGAATGGACAATGGGTTGGTAACAATGACTTGCATAAATCACTTTTTTTTTTTAATAACCCATTCTATTTCCTAGAGCTTTGGTTTTGGCTTCTCCTGAAATACGTTTCCAGGTGGACAGTGAGACTCATGAGCCCTTGGAGGTAGAAGCAAAACAAATGCGTGATACCAACTCAATGGTAGAGGAATTCATGTTGCTGGCCAATATAACAGTGGCCGAACATATTGCCAATGAATTTCCCGAATGTGCTATGCTGAGAAGACATCCAAGGCCAGCACCTAGCAATTTTGAGCCGCTTATAAAAGCCGCCCGTCATCAAAACTTTGAAATTTGTTGCGATACTGGATTAGAGTTTTCCAAGTCATTGGATTTGTGTGTTAAACCGGACAATCCATACTTTAATACAATGATACGTATTCTGGCTACTCGTTGCATGATGCAGGCCTTGTACTTTATAAGCGGTACATTGCAAAAGGATCAATTTGAACATTACGGTTTGGCTGCTTCCATATATACGCATTTTACTTCACCCATCAGAAGGTAAGAGGTAACATTTTTTAAAATGCGAAAATAATAAAAAACGTTCTTGCATTTTTAGATACTCTGACATTATTGTACATCGTTTACTGGCTGCTTCTATAGGTGCTGATAGCACTTATGCACAATTGCTGGATAAAAATGCCAATGCAGAATTATGTCACAACCTAAACTACCGTCACAAAATGGCTCAATATGCCGGCAGAGCTTCAGTGGCTCTTAATACTCATCTGTTCTTTAAGGGCAAGGTGCAGGATGAGGAGGGGTATGTTCAAATGAAATCATATTTTCCCTAACGTTCTAATTTTATTCCTTCTACAATCCCTTTCACAGTTATGTTCTATTTGTGCGCAAAAATGCTTTACAAGTTCTTATACCCAAATTTGGTTTGGAAGGCACCATATTCTTGAATGCTTTAAAAGAGGACCAGAAGAAATCCCCAAATGGTGTTGTCTTTACATTTAATGAAGAGGTTTAGTGGATACATTCTTCTATTCTATGCATTTTTATTACTTAGTTTTCTCTTTGCTTTGTAGGATTATACTCAACGTTGTGGTGATGTTGTTTTCCATGCTTTTGATCCTGTTACCGTTCGTTTGAGTTTAGACTCGTCCAATGTTCAACATGAAAAATTAGTGTTTCAATTGGTAAAACCTTACATCAAAGGTTTTAGTGTTGAAGAGAATACGAATGATGACAAGAATACTTTAGTCGATGTCGAGATGGCAACTGCAGCTCCTCCGCAAAAGAAAATGAAAAAATCAAAACAAAATAAGAATAAATAACAACAAGAACACCATACCTATGTATTTATATAACTGGTGTAGGCGCCATCGTTGGGGTGGGTGGATCTAGGTTAGAGCTGGCCTAATATAGATGGCAATATCGATATTTTATATTTTGTCTGATTATCGATTGTTATTTTTCCTATCGCTAGTGTCGGCAAAGTTCAATATTTCGTAAAATTGAACAAAAATAAGAGATCAGACACTGAATGTATCCTGTAAGAAACATTGCGCCAATAGAGGGCGCAATTTTCATCGGATTGGGCTCACATTTTTTTACAATGATTTCTCTCATGACTTAAAACTGATTGGTTTTTTTTCTTCTTTGATTCTCATTTTGTTTGAAATATAGGTGATGAGAAATTGACGATAGTATCGATATTTATTTTTAGAAATATCGAATGTTGGGATTATCAATAGTTTGCCAGCTCCACTAGGATGAGAGCCATTTGTTGTATCCGTGGTCTCCGAGCCGATGGATAGCCATCACAATACCGTGGACAATGTTACGAATGTCATCCGTGGCGCAAAGTCTTACAAAGCTTTGGGACCCGTCTGAATCTCTACATTAATGCTGAAGAATCTGGATCTACCTGCAGTCGAGAACCTTAGAACTCTCGTCAAACTTTGTCAAACACTTATAGTACCCGATGTCTGGAAGATGGGCAGAGTTATCCCTCTACTGAAGCCTGGAAAATATCTAAGTAAGATGGAGTCGTACAGATCGATCTCCCTTCTCTCAACCAAGGCGTCGCCAAGATGCTTGAGGATCTTCTCTTCCCGAGTCTCGTAAGAGAATTTCCATTCGCCGAGCATTAGCATTGTTTTCGAAAACTACATAGCACAACTGCTTTGCTTGCCATCACCGCTCACATTTGCTGTGGCTTCAATCAGTCCAGGCCCTGTGATTGGACTGTCCTCGTGACACTGGACCTATCCAAGGCATTCGACCCGGTCAGCCATGCCAAAATTTTTGAGGAAATCGCCAACACGTCTCGCCAGCCAGACCTGAAACGTTGGGTCGTGAATTATCTGTGGGTCACCAGTCATTTGTGGAATTTAGGGATAAGAAGTCGAACCCCCGTAGAGTAAAACAGGAAATTCCCCAAGACGGGGTGATATCTCTGGCACTGTTTAACCTCTACCTATCCTCCATTCCAACCCCTCCAGACGACATAAAGATCGTATCATATGCGGATGATTGTACGATAATGACATGAGGCCCCCCACTCATTGCAGACATCTGCGATAGTTTGAACTGCAAGAAATCTGAAGATATCTGCCACCAAATCTTCAGCCACAATGTTAACTACAAATACGCGTGAGGTGAATGTCGAGCTGACTATGATGGTGGATGGAGAAATGATTCCTACCATCAATTGTCCCAAAATACTTGGCGTCACATTTGACAACTCTTACACATTCTCCACATATGCCGCAGAATTTTGCGATAAAGCCAAAGGTAGAAACAAGGTCCTTAAGTCACTTGCCGGCAGCACTTGGGATGAAGACAATGAAACCTAGTTGACCACGTACAAAGCAATTGTCCGGTCTGTGGTAAGTTATGTAGCGCCAGTGTGGTCTCGTCGGCTCTGTGACACGCAGTGGAATAATATTCAGATCTGTCAGAATGCCGCCCTCCGAAATGAGACGGGCTGTCTCCTCAGTTCTCATGTGGACCACCTCCATCAGGAGACAAAGATCCTACCAGTGCGAAGACATAACTATATGGTGTCTAAGCAATACGTTTTGGGCAGAGACCAACCAAATCATCATCTTGTGTATAGGTATCCATCGCCCGGAAGTCTTTAGGTAGATTCACATGATCTATTCATATGACCCAGCCACCTCAACTCCTACAGAGCAAGGATTGATGCCAACGTGCATCAATCGAGACGTATGTCTCGATTGTGACCAGAAGACCATATGATATACGTTACCTGTTTAACAGTCCAGCCAGACCCAGATCCCTCTGGACGCACCCCATCTTAGTCGCAGAGCTCCTGTATCTTGACACTCAACAGAATCAAGCAGACGAAAGATAGAACACAACCAACTGCCGCAACAACAACTTAGGGCGCGTGCAAAGCAATTGGCCGGTCTGTGGTAAGTTATTCAGCCCCATTATGGTCTTGTCAGCTATATCGAACTGCGATGGCTGTCTTCTCAGATCTCAAGTGGACCACCTCTATCAGCAGACAAAGATTCTACCCGTGCGAAGATGCTACCCATGCTGTTTAAGCAAAACATTTTTGGATGTTATCGCATGGATCATCCAAATCATCATCTTGTGGATAGGTATCCACTGCCCAGAAGCCTTAAGGTGGATCTTCATGATCTAAAGCGTGATGTTCAGCGCTACAAGAGAGAATCTCTAGATCAAGCGGCATATCAATTGGGTCTAGACAGCGTTCATGCAGACACGTTAGCAGATGAGGTGAATAAGTACCGGGTGGATGTGGTCCTTGGGGAACGACCGCATCCCATTGCATCTGAAAAAATTGACCTCCCTCGGCAAACCAAAGTAGTACTGGCTCAATTTCAAACCTGCAGATGCAGCTGCCTCAACTCCTACAGAGCAAGGATTGATGCCAACGTGCAGGATGTGTATACCGGTCTGGATATTCAATAGAACCAAGCTGACGAAAGATAGAACACAAGGCACTGCTACAACAACAACAACCTCAGATTCCAGTTACCCTGGAATACATAAGGTAGCCCCCCATCTAGCAAACTCGCCTGCTCTACATTGCATTTGGAACAGTTCAGGTCTGGATATTCAATAGAACCAAGCAGACGAAAGATAGAACAAAAGACACTGCTGCGACAACAACAACAACCCTCAGGTTCCAGTTACCCTAGATGCATAAGGTAGCCCCCATCTAGCAAACTCGTCTGCTCCACATTGCATTTGTAACAGTTCAGCTATCTCGTTGAGAGATGTGTTCAAAGTTTCAACTCAATATTTCTATTTTTAAAGGGTCGGAAATGCATATTTCAGTTTGTTGTTGTTGTTGTTGTAGCAGTGTGTTGTACACTGAGGCGGCAGCCCTTGCCGATGGAGAACTCCATCGGTTCAATCTGGTACGTACAACCGGCTGCCATGGGATTGTTTGTTTGTTCAGTTTGTTGTAAACGGAATGGCAAAATGATTATACTCCCATCCTTGGGTGGTGGTTATAATTACGTGGTCAACCTGCACTCTTCGCTTTTTTTTAGAGGATTATGTGGCAAACAAGTTCATCGTACAAAGTCATAATGGTTTTAAAAGGGGGGTATAGAATGCAACTAATTTACCAATGAAAATTTTAAATTAGTTTTCGGTTAATGGATTTCTTCCGTTTAAGGTATTTAAGATTAATTAAAGTAATTGAAAATAATTGTTATGTATGTAGATCTTGTTTAATTAAATATATGAAAAATTATAAAAGTTTAAATCGACTAACTAATTCATGTTACCGCGTGAATTGGTGGGAATATTGGCAACAAAAAACTGTTAAAAGTGCATGCACCCAAACACAAAACAGCTTGACGCTTATCCCAATGCTTTGCAAGTTTGGTGAATACAGTGGGCAAGACCATCAGCAATGAAGGACTTCTTCAAGACTTCCTAAAGTATTTTAAGCTAAGTTAATATGTGTGAATTTTTAGCAGAATCCATGGTGGTGAGTGCCTAAGATTCGTTCCGTGGCTTCCGAACTTACTTGTTATTGTTAAACCCTACGCCACTACAGGATATTATAAATTTTTGCATTTGTTATCAACTCTAAGAAGGAGAAAAGCTAGACCTAGTGTTAAGTATATCGATCAGCTTAGAATCGATTTAGCTTTGTCCGCCTGTCCAGGCCACATTTCTTGTCCGATTACTTTTTAGAACATACCTTTTTATTGGCCCAAGGACGAATGCCACTAATTTTGGAAAAATATAGGTCCCGCACACAAGAAAGGAGACCAGACGGAATGTGCCAACTACAGCGGAATAAGTCTCCTCCCCATCGCATAAAAGATATTCTCGAGCGTACTGTGTGAAAGATTAAAACCTAAAGCCAATGAGATAATTGGGCCCTATCAGATATTCACACTGCGCCAAGCTGATGCATACGCCTTATCAGCGTGTCGCCTACGTTCTTTAATAGTTCAGCGGGTAACCCGTCGGCTCCTGCTGCCTTGTTGTTCTTCAGTCGGGTCGAATAAAGATATCCACATGAAATTTTGTAGAGAGACTTCTTATTAATATAGGTCTTTGGGGATTGGAAATGGATCATATCGGTTCAGAATTGGATATAGCTTCCATATAAGGTGGGCCTTCGATTTGACATCTTGAATCCCTGGAAGTGGTAATTATTATCCGATTTGGCACATAAAGTCTGAATCGGTCGATAACCTAACATAGATTCCATATAAACCTACTCAGTGTTGTGTTAAGAATTCCAACCTGCTATATAACCTAATATAGCTCCCAAAAAAACCCGATTAACGGAGTATAATAGGGTTAATTTGTGAACTATACACTGCAGTTTAAATCCAGATTTTTTTTTATCAACCAACACGCATGGGATGTCCCCTATGGATGCAGTGCATTGCGTTGGAAAATAGGAATTGGAGGGTGGGAGGATGGTTTGTTTACTGACATTTGCCTCAAATCTCTGGATGTCATAGTGGGTGGGAAAACCTTTAGCCGGAAGACGATTCCACATACGAACGGTTCGGGCGAAATAAGAATTCTCTCTATAATGCATTGTGCGGTCCGCTGGCCAATCAATTACAAACGGGTGTGAGTTCCTGGAATGTCTAGTATCCCTGACGAACACACACCAATTTGCAAAAGAAAATCTCCGATCATTGAGCTCGTCTCGAAAGAGAAACAAACAGAAGTGGTGAAATTTAATAATCTTCGCCCTAACAGGCAAAAAACTTGAAAATGAAATAAAAATTCGGCAGATCCCGGCCGCGATTCGAACCTGGGCACACGTAGGAACAGCGAGAGCCGTTACCGTTGTCAGTCTTGGTTCTTTTTTTCTCTGGGTGTATGTATGTAACTGTAGTGACATAATTATACCCTACACCACTACTGTGGTAAAAAATGCAAATTTTGCCCATGAATAGTGATGGGCGATGGGTAGATACCCAAAAAGTATATACCCGGTAAATTGGGTAAATATCCGGGTATTTACCCATTTATAACCAAAAGCTAAGTATTTATAATTTTTCAAAGATCTTGGTCATAAAAACATTTTTCAAAAAAATGTTAATGATTTCGTATTCTTTGTATATAAGCCTGACCTTCTGATCTCATAAAATCGGATTTTAGTTATATATAGCCGCTATATAGACCGATCTCCAAACTTAAAGTCTTGAGGCAATAAATTGGTAATTTTTCATCTGATTCCGAGTAAATTTGGCACAGTGAGTTCTGGTAGACCCTTATTAATTTTTGTGAGGTGCAGTTCAGATCGGACTATATTTGGATAAAGCTGCCCTTAGACCCGATCTCCCGATGTAGGGTATAGAGGCCATAAAAGATCCATTTATTACCCGAATTCTATGAAATTCGGCACAGTGTGTTCTGGTAGACCCGTATTCATTCCTGTCAAATGTGGTACATATCGGACCATATTTTGATATAGCTGCCATATATATCGATGTCCCAATATTGTGTAATGAACCCATAAAACGAGAATTTTCATCCTATTTCATTGAAATTTGGCACAGCGAGTTCCGGTACCCCTCTTAATCTTTTTGTTGAATATCGTCTAGATCGGACTATATTTGGATATAGCTGCCATATAGACCGATCTCCCGATATTGAGTATTGAGCCCATAAAAAGAGCATTTTTCATCCGATTTTGATGATATTTGAAACAGTGAATTTGATACACCTGTTTCATCGAAATAGAATAGGCTCATTGCACAATATCGGGAGATCGGTATATATGGCAGATATATCTAAATATGGTCCGATCTGTACCACATTTGACAGGAATGGGTAGGGGTCTACCAGAACACACTGTGCCAAATTTCATCGAATTCGGATAATAAAGCGATTTTTATGGCCTTAATAACCTATATCGTGAGATCGGGTGGTCGGTCTAAGGGCAGCTATATCCAAATATAGTCCGATCTGAACCGCACTTCGCAAAAATTAATAGGGGTCTACCAGATCTCACTGTGCGAAACTTCATCGAAATCGGATGAAAAATTACTAATTTATTGCCTCAAGACTTTAGGTCTGGAGAACGGTCTATACAGCGGCTATATATTGCAAAAATCCGACTTTATGAGATAAGAAGGTCAGGTTTATATACAAAGAATAGGAAATCATCAAAAATTTTTTGAAAAATTTAGTTATACCCACGATATCTACAAAGTTATAAATACCCCAATAAATACCCAAGCGTTGGGTATTTAACCGGTAGAAACCCATCTCTAGCCATGAACATTTCACTAAGGAACAGGGGCAAACTTCTCACATATTAATGAGTGCAGTCCGATTCAAGTTCATCCTCAATGATAAGGGGCCTCCTTTTTATAGCCGAGTCCGAACGGCGTGCCGCAGTGCGACACCTCTTTGTAGAGAAGTTTTACATGGCATAGTACCTAACAAATGTTGCCAGCATTAGGAGGGGAAAACTACAGCTGAAAATTTTTTCTGATGGTCTCGCCAGGATTCGAACCCAGGCATTCAGCGCATATGCGTATATGCTTACCTCTGCGCTACGTTGGCCTGTCACTACTGTGGTACAGGGTATTATAACTTGTGCATTTGTTTGTAACACTCAGAAGGAAGAAAGAAAGGTACCATTGACAAGTATACCAATCGACACAGAATCATTTTCTGATTCGTTTTAGCTGTTAATTTGTGTACAAAGTACAGGTCACAGTTTTCATCCGATCGTCTCAAACATGCCTGTATGGTTTTCGGCCCAGAGACGAAGCCTATTGAAATTGGAAAAAATCGGTTCAGATTTCTATATAGCTCCCTTATATATTTGGTTGCCCAAAAAGTAATTGCGGATTTTTTAAAAGAAAGTAAATGCATATTTAATAAAACTTAGAATAAAATTTAATCAAATATACTTTTTTACACTTTTTTTCTAAAGCAAGCTAAAAGTAACAGCTGATAACTGACAGAAGAAAGAATGCAATTACAGAGTCACAAGCTGTGAAAAAATTTGTCAACGCCGACTATATGAAAAATCCGCAATTACTTTTTGGGCAACCAATATATGTTCATCCGATTTGCAGTAATAATGCAATAAAATGATCATTTGTTAGCCGATTCTCGCGAAATTTAGCAGAAAAGATTTTCTAATAGCTCTCGACATTTCATGGAAATCGGTTAGGATTTAGATATAGCTGCCATATATGTATATTGCCAGATTTTCACTCCAAGAGCCACTGCAAGCGCATTTATTGACCAATCTTGGCAAAATTTTTGCACAAAACTTTCCTCGACGACTACCACAAGATCTAAGAAGTTTGGTCAAAATCGATTTAGATTTAGATATAGCTCCCATATATATGTTCATCCGATTCGCAGTAATAATGCAATAAAATGGTCATTTGTTATCCGATTCTCGCGAAATTTAGCAGGAAAGATTTTCTAATGACTCTCGACATTACCGGTGAATTTCATGGAAATCGGTTAGGATTTAGATATAGCTGCCATATATGTATATTGCCCGATTTTCACTTCTAAAGCCACTGCAAGCGCATTTACTGACCAATCTTGGCAAAATTGTGCACAAAGGTTTTCTAGACGACTACCACAAGATCTAAGAAGTTTGGTCAAAATCGATTTAGATTTAGATATAGCTCCCATATATATGTTCGTCCGATTTTGAGAAATATTGCAATAAAATGGTCATTTGTTATCCGATTCTCTCGAAATTTGGCAGGAAGGGTTTTCTCATGACTCTCGACATTACAGTTGAATTTCCTAGAAATCGGCCCTTATTTAGATATAGTTGTCATATATTGGGTTGCCCAAAAAGTAATTGCGAATTTTTTAAAACAAAGTAAATGCATTTTTAATAAAACTTAGAAGCAAGCAAAAAGTAACAGCTGATAACTGACAGAAGAAAGAATGCAATTACAGAGTCACAAGCTGTTAAAAAAATTTGTCAACGCCGACTATATGAAAAATCCGCAATTACTTTTTGGGCAACCCAATATGTATATTGCCCGATTTTCACTCCAAGAACCACTGCAAGCGCATTTATTGACCAATCTTGGCAAAATTTTGCACAACGCTTTCCTCGGGATAGGGATTGTTTAATAACCCATCTGAAAACATCTGCCGACGTCCATCAAAATTGGTTCAGAATTGGATATAGCTCCCACATTGCACTTATAGGGTAGGTGTTGGGAATTATACAGACTTTTGCCCTTCCTTACTGGGTTTTGAAATGCTTTTGCAAGGTTTTCCTGCAATTGAATTTTTGATTTATAAACACATAACACACTTTCTACTTGAATTAATGAAAGAAACAAAAAAAGAAAACATTTTTGTTTCATATATCCACATAACTAAATATTTACATTTTTTTTTTTTACCAACTATAGTTTAACTCGTAATTCTGTTGAGGTTTTCCTAGGCAAAGTGAATGCTCATTATACATGGCTTTTGTCAAAGAATAGATAGAGGTTGCCGCTCTCCGCTACACTTGTCTGATGGATTGATTGATTTAAGAGGTAATTTTGAATTATTTTAATTTTTAGCAAATATTGAGAGGGCTTACCTTTGGACTATTGCCACCAGCATATGTATAGAGAGAAAACCCATGGATAGAGAAAAACCCATGGCTCTGAATACCATGCCAAACATTGTATACCACCATACCCGAATATATATATAAATGTCTATAGGGTATATCGTATCGAAATTGTTTATATTTGCATATATAGAGCCGTACTTTAATTGTATTTCAAATGCTTGAAATTTCAAATAAAGTTTTCAGTTCAATTCCTCCATTGAAGTGCGACGGTTGTGTGATAGTGAAATAAACGAGGGCAAAACATTTGTTACTTAAAAAAATTTTAACGGAGACGTTCCAACGTTGTTTAAGAAATATTTTGTTGGTGCCTGCAACCTATGGATATGGATAACTATATAGTTCAAGAAAACGGCAATTACAGTGGTACTTATTCATATTCCATACTGCTAATTGGATTTATATACCAAAAACAAAAACAAAAAAAAAAAACCATTTGAAATGAACCTGAACTCGTCGGTGCTTTTGTTAAATAACAATTAAATTAATATGAAAAATATTTTTTATGACAATATCTGGAAAAAAATATAATTGTATATGAAAAATCTTCACCAAACTTAAAGTAGTCAAGACAAATATTAATGGTGATAGATGGTATCCATTCAATGCCAATTTTTCATTACCTAACCGCATAAAGGACTTTTCAATACATTTTTATAATGATCCAACATACAGCGGAGCTACTGTCTCATTTCGCATTTAACGAGTAATGAAAGGCTAAAGTTAGGCAGTTTTCGACTTTTTTTGTTGTTACTATGATGTTATAAGTTGTACATCATGCGGTGCTTAATCCAAATATAAACCGGGAGAAGCCGTTGTACGAAATTTCAGCCAAATCGAATTGCGCCCTCTAGTGGCTCAAGAAGTTAAGATCCACGATCAGTTTATATGGCAGCTATGTCAGGTTATGAACCGATTTAGACCATATTTACCACAAATGTTTTAAGTCACAACAAAACACTTCATGCACAATTTCATCCAAATCGGATAAGAATTGCGTCCTCTAGTGGCTCAATAAGTCAAGATCCAAGATCGGTTTATATGGCAGCTATATCAGGTTATGGACCGATTTGAACCATACTTAGTACAGTTGTTGGAAGTCATAACAAAACACTTCATGCACAATTTCAGCCAAATCGGAGAAGAATTGCGTCCTCTACTGGTTCAATAAATCAAGATCCAAGTTCAGTTTATATGGCATCTATGTCAGGTTATAAACCAGTTTGGACCATATTTACCACAAATGTTGTAAGTCATAACAAAATTCTTCATGCAAAATTTCAGCCAAATCGGATAAGAATTGCGCCCTCCAGAGACATAAGAAGTCAAGATCTGGGTTCGTTTTATATGGCAGCTTTATAAGGCTATGTATCAATTTGAATAATACTTAGCACAGTTGTTGGAAGTTATAATAAACGACTCATGGAAAATTTTGGCAAAATCGGATGAGAATTTCGTCCTCTAATGGCTCAAAAAGTCAAGATCCCAGATCGGTTTATATGGCAGCTACAGTTGGTTATATACCAATTTGAACCATACTTTGCACAGAAGTCATAATAAACCACTTGGTGCAAAATTTCAGCCAAATTGGATAAGAATTGCGCCCTCTAGTGGCTCAAAAGCCAAGATCCAAAATCCTAACAAAACAATTCATGCAAAATTTCAGCCAAATCGGATATGAATTGCGCCATCTAGAGGCCTAAGAAGTCAAGATCCAAGATGGGTTTATATAACAGTTATATCAGATTATGATCCGATTTGGACCATCCTTGGTACAATTATTAAAAGTCAAAACAAAATACCTTATGCAAAATATCAACCAAGTCGAATAAGAATAGCGCCCTCTAGAGGCACAAGAAGTCAAGATCCGAGATCGGTATATATGACAGCTGTAGTAGGTTATAGACCAAAATTTGAACCGTACTAAACACAGTTGTTGAAAGTCATAAGAAAACACCTCATGCAAAATTTCAGCCAAATCGGATAAAAACTGCACCCTTTAGAGGCTCAAGAAGTCAAGATTCGAGATCGGTTTATATTGCAAAAATATCAAGTTATTATCCGAATTGGACCTTTCTTGGTAAAGTAGTTGCATAGAACACCTCGTGCGTAATGTCAGCCAAGTCGTATAAGGGTTGCGCTCTCTAGAGGCTCAAGAAGTCAAGATCCGAGATCGATTTATATGGCAGCTATATAAGGTTATGGAACAATTTGGTCCATACATACCACAGTTGTTGAAAGTCATTAAATTTGGCGTAAGTTGCTTTTTTATGACTTCCAACAAATGTGCTAAGTATGGTTCAAATCGGTCCATAACCTGATATAGCTGCCATATAAACCGATCTTGACTTCTTAAGCCACTAGAGGTCGCAATTCTCATCCGACTTGGCTCAAATTTAGCATGAAGTAGTTTATTGCGACTTCCGACAATTGTGATAAGTTTGGCCCAATCGGTCTATAACCTGATATAGCTGCCATATAAACCGATATCGGAATTTGATTTTTTTTAACCTCTAGAGGGCGTAATTCTTATCCGATTTTGTCAACATTTTGTTCGAGGTGTATTGTTGTGACTTCCAACAACTGTTGTAAGTATGGTCGATTTCGGTTCATAACTTGATATAGCTGCCATGTAAACCAATCTCGGATCTTGACTTCTTGATCCTCTAGAGGGCGTATTTCTAGTCTGATTTGGCTGAAAATGCACGAAATGTTTTGGTTTGACCATCAGCAACTGTGCCAAGTATTGTTCAATTCGGTGGATAACCTGATCTTGTGCCGCTAGAGGGCGCAATTATTATCCGATTTGGCTGAAATTTAGCACGAAGTGTTTTCGTTAGACCATTAAACACTGCGCCAAGTATGGCTCAAATCGGTTAACAACGTCATTTTGCTCAAATATTGTATAAACCGATCTCCCGATTATACTCCTTGAGCCTCTAGAGGGAGCAATTCTTATACGATTTGGCTGAAATTTTGAACAACGACCTGTATGACGTTTAACAAAGTGTAATATATGGCTTGAATCGGTCGACAACCTGATATAGCCCCCATATAAACAGATCTCCTAATTTTATGTTTTTCAAGCCGCTATAAGGCACAATTCTTATCCAATTTGACTGAAATTTTGCACAATGAATTCCTCTTTGGTCTCCAACAGCCAAACCAAGTATGACCCCAATCGATTCATAACTTGGTATAGCTGAAATAAAGGGTGATTTTTTTGAGGTTAGGATTTTCATGCATTAGTATTTGACAGATCACGTGGGATTTCAGACATGGTGTCAAAGAGAAAGATGCTCAGTATGCTTTGACATTTCATCATGAATAGACTTACTAACGAGCAACGCTTGCAAATCATTGAATTTTATTACCAAAATCAGTGTTCGGTTCGAAATGTGTTCAAATTTTGACAAATTTTGTTCAGCGATGAGGCTCATTTCTGGTTGAATGGCTACGTAAATAAGCAAAATTGCCGCATTTGGAGTGAAGAGCAACCAGAAGCCGTTCAAGAACTGCCCATGCATCCCGAAAAATGCACTGTTTGGTGTGGTTTGTACGCTGGTGGAATCATTGGACCGTATTTTTTCAAAGATGTTGTTGGACGCAACGTTACGGTGAATGAACACATTTCGAACCGAACACTGATTTTGGTAATAAAATTCAATGATTTGCAAGCGTTGCTCGTTAGTAAGTCTATTCATGATGAAATGTCAAAGCATACTGAGCATCTTTCTCTTTGACACCATGTCTGAAATCCCACGTGATCTGTCAAATACTAATGCATGAAAATCCTAACCTCAAAAAAATCACCCTTTAGCATAGCAATTCTTATCCGTTATCCTTTGTTCGTCTATAACGAGATATCGGCCAAACAACTTGACAAATTCGATCCATGGTGAAGGGTATATAAGATTCGGCCCGGCCGAACTTAACACGCTTTTACTTCTTAAAGGCTAAATTTCAATAAATTTATTTTATAAAGACATAATTTTGATCAAATATTCTCCAAAGAATAAAATATCGATCAAACTTTGTCTAAAGACAAAATTTTAAAAAAATTTTTTCTAAAGACTAAATTTTAATACATTTTTTCTAAAGACAAAATTTTAATAAATTTCTTTTTTAATATATTTTTTTATCGTTAAAACATTTTTTTCTATTTCGTCCGGAGTCGAGGGGATATTCGTGACTCCAACCCCAGGGAAAATTGTACAAGTCATTGTTCAAATTTGTAGAAGAAAATATTGGTCTTGTTGGTAGCTATATCCAAATCTCGACCATATACGTCACGGATGTCGAAAAGCCTAACATAAGTCACTGTGTCAAATTTCTGCGAACTCGAATTATAAATGCGCCTTTTAGGGAGCCAAGACTTTAAATCGAAAGATCGGTCAATATGGCAGCTATATCCAAATCTGAACCGAACTGAGCCAAATTGAAGAGAGATGTCAAAGGACCCAACACAACTCACTGTCCCAAATTTAGGCGAGATCGGACAATAAATGCGCCTTTTATGGACCTAAGACCTTAAATCGAGAGATGGTCTATACGGCAGCTATATTCAAAACTGGACAGATGTCGAAGGTCATTACACAACTTACTGTCCCAAATTTCGGTGACATCGGACAATAAATGCGCCTTTTATGGGTCCAAGACCTTAGATCGAGAGATCGGTCTATATGGCAGCTATATCCAAATCTGGACCGATCTGGGCCAAATTAAAGAAGGATGTCAAAAGGCCTAACAAAACTCCCTGTCCCAAATTTCAGCAAAATCGGATAATAAATGCGGCTTTTATGGGTCTTAGACCTAATCTATAGCTATATCAAGATATAGTCCGATATAGCTCATCTTCGAACTTAACTTGCCTATGGACAAAAAAAGTATATATGTGCAAAGTTTTAGCTCAATATCTCTTTTTTTAAAGACTGTAGCGTAATTTCAACAGACAAACGGACGGACAGATCGTCTAGATAGTCTCAGATTTTTACGAAGATCAAGAATATATATATTTTGTAGGGTCGGAAATGGATATTTCGATGTGTTGCAAACGGAATGAAAAAATGAATATACCCCCATCCTTTCGGTGGTGGGTATAAAACATGTTTTTTTAATCGTAAACAAAGTCCAGCGTTTCTGAGAACAGAAGTTTACTAGTCGAAAATTTCGTTTATGTGAAACGAATTAATTTTTATGCGTGTATGTACTGCAGTTGTTAAACCTTTGATGATATATGGTGCTGTGGTCTGGTGAATGGCATCTCAAAAATCCAAATACTATTGAAAAATCAGCCGAATCCAAAGGACTGACTTGTTTGTGTATCACATCTACACTGAAGACCAAATATAATCTCCATGAACCGACATAAAACGCCGTTTACACTGCTTTTTAAATCCGGATTTAATGGCTCGATCATATGTTTTTCCTTTATAAAATCAGCTGACAAGAGCCTTAAATTCGGATTTAACGAGCAGTGTAAACGGGGGTTTAGCCATTTGCAATGCACAACGACCTATTCCAATAAAAACTCTCTGGAGTTTTGGATCCGTGGGAGATCTAAGGGAACGTAAAAGTTACGTTCTAAGAAATTTCCAACATTTTAAACTTCTTGACCAAAAACTTACTGAGAAAAACTGATTTTTCTGTTGGTACATGAATATATATCTCTTAATTCATTGCTTATTTTCAGAAGGTTTACCCGATGGTGTTCATGATCCGGTATATATAGACTGTTATCGCAATTCCATTAATCATCCAGAAGATTTTTGGGCTAAGGCTGGTCAAATGATCGATTGGGTTATACCATGGAATCAAGTTTTGGATAATTCGAATCCTCCCTTTACGAAATGGTTTGTGGGTGGATATCTTAATGCGTGTTACAATGCCGTGGATCGTCATGTGCTAGCAGGGAAGTCCAATAAGGTGGCTGTAATACATGATAGTCCTTTAACAAATACCGTGAGACATGTCACATATGGTGAACTATATGAAAAGGTAAGATTTCAAAGCTATTGAAATAGACATAAGAAAACAAAAGAAGGTTCCACCTCAATTATTGGGTTGCCCAAAAAGTAATTGCGGATTTTTTAAAAGAAAGTAAATGCAATTTTAATAGAACTTAGAATGAACTTTAATCAAATATACTTTTTTACACTTTTTTTTCTAAAGCAAGCTAAAAGTAACAGCTGATAACTGACAGAAGAAAGAATGCAATTACAGAGTCACAAGCTGTGAAAAAATTTGTCAACGCCTACTATATGAAAAATCCGCAATTACTTTTTGGGCAACCCAATAAATTAGTATCTCGATTTTTATAACGAGTCCTTCATAAGCTTAACATTAAGTATTTATTTGACAAAATTCGTTTATTATTTTTTTTTCTCTTTAAACCCCGTTTACACTGCTTTTTAAATCCGGATTTAATGGCTCTATCATCTGTTTTCCCTTAATTAAATCAGCTGACGAGAGACTTATTTATTTGACAAAATTCGTCTATTATTTTTTTCTCTTTAAACCCCGTTTACACTGCTTTTTAAATCCGGATTTATTGGCTCAATCATCTGTTTTCCCTTAATTAAATCAGCTGACGAGAGACTTAAATCCGGATTTAATGAAATGCAGTGTAAACGGGGTTTTATTTCTTAATAATAGGTTAAGACTTATATTAGGGTACTCCTTAAAAAAGCTTCTCTAATTTTTCGAATATGTCCTACCACCAATTATCTCACAAAATAATAAAATTTTTTTTCCTTTTATTTCTTCTTACTTTAAAATTAAATTATTTAATTAGGAATAATTTATGGATGCTTCTCAGGAAACTTCTTCTCTTTAGCGCTTAGGAATATGCCAGTCGGTCCAAAAACTTCTGCCAACTTTTTGTCTACTTATGAATTGTTTCAAACACTGTTTGACTTCTTTGGCCGTTTGTAGACTTTAGTCATTGAACTTTTCCTTATAAGGAAACGGTCTTAAAAATCTTGCGAATTCAAATGCAATTTTTGACAAATCTATTATTTCTCCAATTTTTTTTTTTGATTAAAAAAAACAATCATTTGTGAGATTGATTTAATATTGGGTTGCCCAAAATGTAATTGCGGATTTTTCATGTAGTCGGCGTTGACAAATTTTTTTCACAGCTTGTGACTCTGTAATTGCATTCTTTCTTCTGTCAGTTATCAGCTGTTACTTTTAGCTTGCTTTAAAAAGAAGTGTAAAAAAAGTATATTTGATTAAAGTTCATTCCAAGTGTTATTAAAAATGCATTTACTTTCTTTTAAAAAATCCGCAATTACTTTTTGGGCAACCCAATATTTATAACAAATTATTTAGTTATAGTTTTTATGGAAATTATACTTATAGAGTAACATCGGTATTCACAAAACTTAATGCAGCCTTTGACTGATTTTCTTTACAGAATAGTCAAATATTCGTAAACCACGCTGCACAAAGTTGTGTGTATACGGTCGTAAAACTGTAAAATTTTTTTTTTATTATTTATTTTTTTGTTTTCACTTTTTTTCCAGATTTCTGTATTGGCTGGTGGCATGGCCAATTTAGGTGTAAGTCGTGGCGATAGGGTCGTCATTTATATGCCTCTGATTCCTGAAGCTATAATGGCCATGTTGGCTACAGCCCGCCTGGGAGCCGTCCATTCGGTGGTATTTGGTGGCTTTGCTGCCAATGAACTTTGCTCTAGGATAGAACATGCTAAGCCAAAAATTGTGATAGCTGCCAATTGTGGCATTGAACCGGGAAAAGTTATACCTTACTTGGACATACTACACAACGCTGTGGAGATGTCAAAATGGAAGCCCGATATGAATATAATATTTCAACGAACAACAGTAATGGAATCACCATTAGATCCAAAAACTGATATTTTGTGGAGCTCCGTAATGGCGCTGGGCAATCCCATCGATTGCATTCCCGTCGAAGCTAATGATCCACTATACATACTATATACATCGGGTACCACGCAAAATCCCAAGGGAGTGCAAAGACCCGTGGGGGGACATTTAGTGGCCCTTATGTACACAATGCAAACTTTATATGGTGTAAATACTGACGACGTTTGGTGGAATGCATCGGATTTGGGTTGGGTCGTCGGTCATTCGTATATATGTTATGGACCTTTGTTGTATGGTGCCACCAGTGTAATGTATGAAGGAAAGCCCGACAGAACTCCAGATCCTGCTCAATATTATCGGTTAGTATATTGATCGATTAGTGACATTATTGTTATCACTTAAAATGTTTTTTAAATCTTTTCAGTTTAATTGATCAGCACAAAGTATCCGCCCTTTTCTCAGTGCCAACTTCATTTCGTGTCCTGCGTCGTGTTGATCCTGAATGTACATTTGGTAAAAAATATTCGCTAAAATCATTGCGTGCTGTTTTTGTTGCCGGTGAACATTGTGATTTGGAAACAAAAAGTTGGATTGAGAAAATATTTAAGGTACCGGTCCTTAACAATTGGTGGCAAACGGAAACAGGTTCAGCCATAACAGCCACATGTTTGGGTTTCAATCATAGTTTGGATCTACCTCAGTTCACTACAGGACTTCCATTTATAGGATATAACAGTAAGTAAATGATATGCCAATTTATTGAATACAGTGTAAAATGGGTTAAGTTTGTAATTTAATAGGCACAGAGCAAACAGCCCTTAGCTGGTCTAAACTGAAATAGCAACGTGATATCCTACAAATTAAAAATATATGAAACAAATAGATACAATATCGTGGCAAGATAGGATTTGTGTTGCAAATGTAAATTTTGCCCATGATCATTCCATTAAAGAACAGGGGCAAACTTTAAACATATCAATGAGTGCTGTCCGATTCAAGTTTAAAGCTTAATAATAAGGCGCCTCCATTTTATAGCCGATTCTGAACGGCGTGCCGCAATGCGAAACCTCTTTTTGGAGTAGTTTATACATGGCTGCCACACCGAATGGTACAGTACCACACAAATGTCATCAGTATTATGGCTGGTAAATTGCAAATTTTGCCCATGAACATTCCACTGAGAAACAGGGGCAAACTTCTAACATATCAATGAGTGCAGTCCGATTCAAGTTTAAGCTCAATGATAAGGGCCCCCTTTTTATAGCCGAGTCCGAACGGCGTGCCGCAATGCGAAACCTCTTTGTGGAAAAGTTTATACATGGCTGCCACACCGAATGGTACAGTACTTCACAAATGTCGCCAGCATTATGGCTGGTAAATTGCAAATTTTGCCCATGAACATTCCACTAAGGAACAGGGTCAATTAGTGCAGTCCGATTCAAGTTTAAGCTGAATGATAAGGCGCCTCCTTTATATAGCCGAGTCTGAACGGCGTGCCGCAGTGCGACACCTCTTGGGAGAGAAGTTTTACATGGCATAGTACCTCACAAATGTTGCCAGCATTAGGAGGGGAAAACCACCGCCAAAAATTTTTTCTGATGGTCTCGCCTGGATTCGAACCCAGGCGTTCAGCGTCATAGGCGGAGATGCTAACCTTTGTTTGCTTTAAAATCTATTATCTAGAAAAAGTAATCGGCGAAAAAAGCGTATATAGTACCAGCCTTTAGGAGGGGAAATCCACCGCTGAAAATTTTTTCTGATGGTCTCTCCAGGAATCCAACCCTGGCTTTCAGCTTCATACGGGAACATGCTAAACTCTGCGCTACTGTGTATTTACGTTACGATCAATTCATTCATTTTAAATAGTCCTAGGTTTGAGGTAAAATTTTTTATAAAAATTTTTTTCCATTACTCTTCTCAAAAGCAAAATACAATTTTTTTCTTTTTACTTCTTAAGCCTAGTACTAAAGTCATTTCCACGTAAAGTGTTTATTAATTGATTGCGAGGTAACACAAAAATAAAACTTATACAACGACACCCAGCAAAGGCAACTACTATGAAACAAATTTGCTTGTGGCCCAGTTTGTGAGCAAATAATTACTATTGCAATTGCAATGAATTGAAGGGAAATATGTATTGACGCAGCGACATGTCGCTAAGATTTTTCTCAAAGAACTCAGTACCACTTCTACGGAATGTGTTTGTATTTTCTTCGTCGCCATTTTTTTACATAGCGTTTTGGCAGTTATTCAAGCGAAATGTCGAAGTCAGTACTAGGCTTATTATAGCACAAAATCCTACGATATCAATTTCATGACAAGACATTGAGTTGAGATATTTTTATACCCACCACCGAAGGTTGGGGGTATATTCAGTTCGTCATTCCGTTTGCAACACATCGAAATATCCATTTCCGACCCTACAAAGTATATACATTCTTGATCTTCGTAAAAATCTAAGACGATCTAGCCATGTCCGTCCGGCTGTCTGTTGAAATCACGCTACAGTCTTTAAAAATAGAGATATTGATCTAAAACTTTGCACATACTCTTTTTTTGTCCATAGGCAAGTTAAGTTGAACTAAATCGGACTATATATTGATATAGCCCCCATATAGACCGATCCGCCGATTTTAGGTCTAAGGCCCATAAAAGCCACATTTATTATCCGATTTTGCTGAAATTTGGGACAGGGAGTTTTGTTAGGCCCTTCGTCATCCTTCTTCAATTTGGCCCAGATCGGCTCAGATTTGGATATAGCTGCCATATAGACCGATCCGCCGATTAAGGGTCTTAGGCCCATAAAAGCCACATTTATTATCAGATTTTACTGAAACTTGGGACAGTGAGTTATGCTAGGCGCTTCGACATCCATAGTCAATTTGGCCCAGATCGGTTCAGATTTGGATACAGCTGCCATATAGACCGATCCGCCGTTTTAGGGTCTTAGGCGCATAAAAGCCACATTTATTATCCGATTTTGCTGAAATTTGGGACAGTAAGTTACTTTAGACTCTTCGACATCCTTTGTCAATTTGGCCCTGATCGGTTCAGATTTGGATATAGCTGCCATATAGACCGTTTCTCTCGATATAAGGTTTTTGGCCCATAAGAGACGCATTTATTGTCCGCATCCCCGAAATTTGGAAAAGTATGTTACGTTAAGCCCTTCGACATCCTTCTTCAATTTGGCCCAGATCGGTCCAGATTTGGATATAGCTGCCATATAGACCAATCCGCCGATTAAGGGTCTTATGTCCATAAAAGCCACATTTGACAGTGAGATGTGTTAGGCCCTTCGACATTCTTCTTTAATTTGGCTCAGGTCGGTACAGATTTGGATATAGCTGCCATATAGTCCGAGCTCTCGATTTTAGGTTTTGGGCCCAAAAAAGGCGCATTTATTGTCTGATTTCGCCGAAATTTGGGAGAGTGAGTTGTGTTAGGCTCTTCGACATATATCTGCGACTTGGCCCAAATCGGTCCAGATTTGGATAAAGCTGCCATATAGACCGATCTTTCGATTTAAAGTCTTGGCCCCATAAAAGGCGCATTTATAATCCGATTTCACTGAAATTTGACACAGTCACTAATGTTAGGCTTTTCGATATGCTTTTCGTATCGTATATGGTGCAGATCGGTTTATTTTTAGATATAGCTACTAAAAAGACCGATATTTTGTTATACACAATTGAACAATGACTTGTACTTATTAGTATTTGGTCCAAATCGGAACATATTTCGATATAGTTGCTATGGGGCATAAGGTATGCATTTTTCACACGAATTTGACGAAAGGTGATTTACATATATACCCGAGGTGGCGGGTATCCAAAGTTCGACCCTTTTACTTGTAATTATTAATTTATTTTCTTTTTCGATGTCACTTTTTAGTATTCATAGTGCACAACAAGCCGATTAATGGCTTAGGTGTATGTCCATAGTGGCATGGGGCGGATTAATATCCGTATCCTCTTTTCAACCTAACCTAATTTCATGTTGAATATAATTTTCCAATTAATGTTTCTATCCTAGAACAAGAATGTAGTTTAATTAAACTTACTGCACATTATAGTCTCTAAGGCTTCTCCGTATTACTATTTTTAAAAATAGCCACACAATTTGTTTTTTATTTCGTTTTACTTTTGTGATTTTACATAATTTCCTAGAACAAGAATGTAGTTTAATTAAACTTACTGAAACCTGCACATTACAGTCTCTAAGGCTTCTCCATATTATTCTTCTCAAAAATAGCCACAATATTTTTTCTTTTTATTGCGTTTTACTTTTGTAATTTAACATAATTTCTAACTATTATTTTCAGTTAAAATAGTCAAATCAGATGGAACTGAATGCAGCCCACTTGAGCTGGGACGTATTGTAATTAAACTACCCCTGCCACCTGGAAATATGAGCACACTCTATGAGAATGATGAGCTGTTTAAGAAACTATACTTCACCAAGTATCCGGTTTGTATTTGCAACATTTTGATTATGTGCAGAAAGTATAATGGTATTATTTTTTTTGTTTTAAACCTAGGGTTATTATGATACCATGGATGCCGGCTATAAGGATGAAAAGGGCTACATATTTGTTACAGCTCGAGCAGATGATATTATCAATGTGGCTGGCCATCGTATATCGACTTTGGCCTTAGAAGATGCTGTATTGAGACATGCCGATGTTGTAGATGCCGCAGTATTTGGTGCACCAGAGCCCACAAAGGGCCAAGTGCCAATATGTCTGTATGTGCCCAGGGACAATTGTCAGAAAGCCCCTACAAAACTTTCAGCAGAAATTATACAAAAAATTCGAGAAGTGGTTGGACCCATAGCGTCATTCCGCTTAGTGGCACCTGTGAAGGCATTACCACGCACCCGTTCGGGTAAAACAATGCGCAAAGCCATGGCTGATTTTGCCAAAAACGAGCTGGTCACATTGCCCGCCACAATTGAGGATCCCAGTGTCTTTGCAGACATACGAAGAGCCTTGCAATGCCTGGGCTATGCTATGCATACTCCCGATCCTGTATTGGCTAGTAAGAATATATGAAACGTTGTTCCCCCTAACTCTTAAGAGTTAAGTTGTGCTAATATTCGTACTTAAATATTTGTAGTAACTTTAATTTATATCAATTAAACATAAACCCTAATACTTTCAATTTTCTTATGAATTAGGTATGTATTCTCTGTAAGTGTATGTATGTATGTATGTATGTAATCTAAAACAATCAATCAATAAAATTTGTGTTTGATTAATCGACAATTACCACGGCCCACTCATAAAAAAGAAATTAAGCATTTTCGATATCGCAATTTCCGTTCGCATAGACCATCAAACGCAATTGATTTTTAATTTTAGCAATATGTTTATGGTCATGCCGCATATCTTTAAAATATTCAAAGCAATTTACATAGTATTCCTGTACTAAGCATACCCGGGGGATAAATGTGACACAAGTTCCTAAGTCTGTCCGCTCAACAAATTCCCCTATACACAGGCCCATGCGCCGCGTAGCAAAAAAAAAAGGGAATATATCACATAAAGTAATTTAGTTATTCAAATAGTATGTAAATAATAAATTACTTACAGGCAAATTTTGTCGTTATTCATATCCACTATAAGAATGTGTCGGTGCGTATGTATATGCAGACCTTAATGCAATGCAGTTTTTTGAACTTTCATTGTGAATCGTTCCTCTTACCCATGGGGCGTTTACGTAAAAGCAACATATGAACCGAAAACAAACAAACTGTTGAATTTCAATAGCAATTTCAAATTATATCACCAAATGACATTGTTTAAAATAATATGATATTTGTAATAAAAAGGGGAATTTTTCTCGACTATGCTAAAAATAGATACATTTATTTTTTTACCCATAGTTTAAGCATTTGAATTTCGATTTGAACAAAGCACGCCATCAATGCAAAGAAAATTTGATTAATAATCTTTAAAACAGCTTAAAATTCCGCTAGAGGGAGCAGAGTGCTCCTAGTTTAAAATAATATGATATTTGTAATAAAAAGGGGAATTTTTCTCGACTGTGCTAAAAATAGATAAATTTATTTTTTTATCCATAGTTTAAGCATTCGAATTTCGATTTGAACAAAGCACGCCATCAATGCAAAGAAAATTAGATTAATAATCTTTAAAACAGCTTAAAATTCCGCTAGAGGGAGCAGAGTGCTCCTAGCGTGATAGAACGAAGAATACATTGTCGGCAAGCAATACCGTTTTAAAGAGGCCAAAACTGGACCCTAAGCTAAATGGCTACATGAAGGCATTGTGGATGAATCAGATCTAACAAAAGGTTAAATGACGCGCAGTGGAAAGTAGTTGAAGGCAGACTGATATTTTCGGTGTCAGACTGCATAAGGAACGTTACGAAGGAGGTTTCCTTTTTTGGTAATATTGCCAGAAAAACCGCTAGAGGCTAGAAGATACACGTCTGCAAAATAAGTCAGACACTTGGTTGGTTGAAAAGTTGCGGGCAAGGTATGGAATTGTGGAATGTTTGTAAATTCCTAAATTGAGATTCATCCCGCAGGATGAACTTCTGAAGAAGGCAAGATTAAGAGTCTTTATAACAGTTTCAATCTTACCCACAGATTGGCTATAGGAATTTATAAGGGCCCAAAACTGCAAGATATAACCATCCTCAGGTTGGCAAATTCTAATAATGGATCTTTCATCGGAGGCTACTGGCGATAATTGACGAGACGGTCAGTATGCTGGAAGGCAACGGATATCGTATAAGCGTTAGAATTACAAACTTAATCGCAAGCCCCATTTGGATACGGAGAATAGGGGCTCGATGATGTGAATTATACTTTGATCTTTAAAAAGGTGAGACTTAATAGAACCTGCATCTAGGCAAAATCGGGTTCAGTTCTGCGACAAGGATCAGACCGCAGTGTCTATGTCTTGTGGTAGGAAAGAGCTCAATAATTCTCTTCCACACTTCCCTCACGAAGATTACCTGCTACCACCTCCTTTTGAAGTGAGGAACCTGGCCCGTTATGGTAACCATAGGAATGCTGACTTATTACTTGGTTGCAGTGCTTAGGCTCATCATGATCTTTGAAGCAGCACAGACACTAATGCTGGAAGGTAACGGATATCGTATAAGCGTTGAAATTACTAATTAATTCACCAGGCCCATTTGGATACGGAGGATAGAGGCTAGATGATGTGAATTATAGTTTGATTCTGAAAAAAGATGGCACTATATAAAGAATCTGCATCTGGGCAAAATAGGGCTAAACTTGTTTTATTTTAAATCAGTTCTGCAACAAGGATCAGATCGCAGTGTCCATGTCTTCAAGTTTAAGCTTAATGATAAGGGGCCTTCTTTTTACAGCCAAGTCCGAACGGAATGCCGCAGTGCGAAACTTCTTTGTTGAGACGTTTTTACATGGCTGCAAATGTCGCCACCATAAGAGGGGATAACCCGGATTCGAAACCAGACATTCAGCTTCATAAGCGGACATGCAAACCTCTGTGCTACAGTGGGTGTACATAAAAAAATTAAGGTCTAAAAAGGATTATGTCAAATTGATTGAAGAATTATCGAGCGTGAAGGATACTTTAAGACTGCCAGATGAAGAATTGGCGGAGTCTCCATACGAACGGTTCCATCATTTGTTGGAGACGAACTTTACTGGCTGCGAGTTAACGTTGTTGAGTTGATGAACGAGTTTGTGACTCGGGACAGCGTTCACTGGGCACTATACATCTTTGGCCTCACATGTCTCTGGGGCCCGATGGCTTTTACCCTAAGATGTTGCAGAAGGCTTTGGAGTCTTTTTCATACTGGCATGTCTGTTTGTTGTGGGCATGTCTAAGGCTATCCTATTTGTCCCAGTTTTGGAACAGGGTCAAGGTGGTTTTTATACCCAAGGATAGGAGGCTTAATATTTCAGGCCGTTATGTCTTTCTTTCCATTTCGTTAAGACGTGGGAGAGGATTCTGGATTTGCATTAAAGGAACAAGCTGGGAGTGTCAGGAGATTAACAGTCGTCCCCGCTTTACATAGCGTTGTTCGTCGTTTCTCGAAGACAAGGATATTATCTTGGCTTTCAATAATGTCCATTCGTCTGCCATAGAGGCGGCTTGAGGAGGGAGTAATGAATTGAATAATGTACATGCTTCTGAATAGGACTTGTTCCCTCGTTAGTAGGTATGGCTTCCATGAGGGGGACGCCTCAAGTTGGTGTCATTTCACCGCTCTAATGGATCATGTTGGTAGGCCAGAACTTGGAACTTGGCACAAAGTTTCACAAGAACTGCAGTGTGTATCACTCTGAGATCCTTGCAATTAAGGATGTGGTGGAATGGCTAAGATATAATGCCATAACAACGATTGGCATAAATATCTTCTCAGGCAACCAGGCAGCCATTAAATCCCTGGAGAACATATTTCTGTACACAAAAACCGCCCTCGACTGTCGCTCTCTCTCAACGAGTTGGCTGAAAATTCACCTGTTCTGGGTGCCACAGAGATATCCCAGGGAATTCTAAAGCAGACGAGCTTGCGAGACTAGGAACTACCTTACACACTCCAGAAACACTGGAATTTGTGGGTACATGCTGACAGACTGACTTTTCCAGAAGCTGTAGGGACATCGAGGAAGAAGAGACTATAGAACACCTTCTGTGTATACGTCCCGCACTAACAGTTAGAAGGAGTTACACTTTAGGTTCTCATTACATTGACAAACTGTCTGATTTAGGGGATGTGAACATTAGCAAGTTATTGGGCTTTTTAAAGCGATCTGGATGGTTCAACGGTAGGAACTAGAAGGTATCTTCCTTCTTCTGTTCCTGTGGTATTACAATGGACGAAAACGTCTAAATGAGTCTGATTGCAGATTGCCACTTAAACCTAACCTAGCTCTTCATTAAAGAGATCTATAGGAAAAATACGCTTTATTATGCTCAAAACTATAAATCGGGATATTGGTCTATACAGCGACGAAACCTTCCCCTTTGGGTGTAGTAAAAGAGTTGAAAGCATTTTAAGTTTTCAAATTTTAAATTTTGTATGTTATGAAGTTTTCCAAATGGACAAATAATAATCAATATGTGTTTATACGCACCACCATATGAAGTGGGTATACTAACCTAGATATTCCGTTTGTAAAATCTCGATATATTTATCCGCGACCCCATTAGGTATGTACATTCTTTTTAATATTTATCTATATTATGCTCAAAACTGTAAATCGGGATACAGGTCAATACAGCGAGGAAACGTCTAATTTTTTGCGTGTAGTTAGGGAGTTGCAAGCATTTTAAGTTTTCAAATTGTAAATTTTGAATGATATGAAGTTTTGCCAAATGAGGGAATAATAATCAATATGTTTTTATATCCACCACCATATGAAGTGGGTATATTAATCTAGTTATTCCGTTTGTAAAGCCTCGATATATTGATCTGCGACTCCATCCATAAACATTCTTGATGGTCTCCACATTGTGGAAAGATCTAGCTTTGTCCGTCCGTCCCTCCGTCTGTCAAAATCATGATAGCTGTCAAAGGCGTAAAGCTAGCCGCTCGTAATTTTGCACAGATGCTTCTTATTATTGTAGATCTTTGGGGATTGCAAATCATGCATATCGGATTTGGATATAGCTCCCAAGTAAATTGGTCCTTCGATTTGACTTCCTGACAATTGCTTTCCGAGTGGGCTGAACTTTTGCACGTAGTGTTCTGTTACAACTAATGCTCCTGCCAAATGTGGTTTAAATTGGTCTATGAACTGATTAAGCTCCCATATAAACCCGTTTCACGATTTGAGGTCTTGAGCCCCTGGAAGCCGCAGTTGTTCTAAAAATAATATCAGATATTTAAGTTCATTGGCTTTGAAATTTTGCCTTTAATCTTGTATTCATGAAGTATGAGAAATTTTATGCTTTTATATGAGCATGTTCTTTAAATGATAAAGTTAAACATTTCGCACTTCAAAAGAACAACAACTTGCATATACCGAAAGTAATAAAAATTTAATATGTCATTATTAGTTTTATTAAATATTTAAAATCGATTTGTTTTTGCTAAGGTTTATTTTGACAATTGTTCAAACAATTTGTTATTTATTAGAAAATATTTGAAAGCTTTTTGATACAATACAAATGCCCTGCATAGTCACCGGCAGTCAGCTCAAGTGTATATATAAAAAATTCTCTGAATCTAAGGTAAGACATAAGTGTGTACAAAAGAATAAAGAAAAGTTTAGAGATTGGTAAATAACCAGTCAGTAATTGGGGACTGAGTTCTTTCGGGAGTAGAGTCTCAGTGTGGGGCCAGGTGGCACTTGATAAATTGCAAAGCTGCAAATACTTAAAAACTGAGTGGCATCGAGGACACATGTGCGATCCCACAAAACCCATGCTTGGGGCTGTGGGCCAATAACTCGCCCCTGGAAAGCTATAAAGAAAGCCCTGAGAAACAAAAGAATATTAAAAACGGTCACCATGATTTGAGGACCTGCACCTGGAATATGCGGACTCTATAGGATAGAAAAAGTGCAGTATACGCATTGACGTATGTATTGGAGAATTATAAGGGAGATATTACCGGCTTATAGAAGGTGTGATGAAACGGGAATGGCGTCACAACAACACCAAACGTTGACGAACTATATAATAGCTGTCATAACGCAAGGCATGAATTTGGCTGTGGATTTGTGGTTAGTCAGAGACTGAAACACCTTCCAGCTTTACTCCGGTGGATGAGAGGCTAGTTACAATCCGCATTAAAGCCAAATTTTTCAACATCAGCCTTGTTTGTGTTCATGCTCCGACGAAAGACAAGGACGAGCAGATCAAGAATATTATCTACGAGCGTTTAGAGAGAGAATACGGCCGCTGTCCCGCCCATGGTATTAAAATCGTTCTGGGAGATTTTCATTTATCATCCCTGAGATAAAGTTTAATAAAGGGTTAAGGGTGATAGATTTCGCCGCGGCAAAAAAAAATGGTAATTAGCATTATCTGATTTCTATATAAAAACAATTACAAAGCTACATGATTGTCCTAAGATCAAGAAGTAAGAAACCAAATGGATCACGTTGGGGTAAATGGAAGGCATTCATCTGCGTGTGAGATGTACAATCAACCCGAGGAGCGAATAAAGATTCGAATCATTACCTTGTTGTAGTAAAGTTCCGCAACCGTTTGAGCATGGCGAGAAAATTTGATCTGACATTGAAGGGAAGCTGTACATTGCAAAGCTGCAAATACAACTGATGCCAACGGGATACTCATTGTCCCGATGATATGACAGCGCAGTGGCAGTCCAATGCCCACTCCATGGAAAATATTGCGAAATTCGTATTTGGGTACCAAAAGTCTCCCCCAAGAAACCCATGGTACGACCAAAAGTATCAAAATGCTAATGAATGAATGAATAAAGACCAACAGTAGCAACGCAAAAGATGAAGGAGAGGTATCGGGAGAAGAGAAACGTCTATTCTGCAGAAGTATGAGCAAATCGATATGTACAGGAGTCAGAATGAAGTCCGGAAGTTTTACCCAAGAATCAAACATCAAACCAATGGCTTTGATACAGCACTTCCTTCTTCAGAAACAAAGAAGGAAATCTGGTAACTGATACATATACTGTGCTTGGGATATGGAAAGAACATTTTTCCCAGTTTTATTATGATGAAATAGTATAAACATACTATTCCATCATAAGGGATAGGTTCTGCGGTCTCCTAGTCAGAATGAGGTCCAAGTAGCAGTGACCCGACTGAGGAACAACAAGGCAGCAGGAGCTGATGGGTTGCCCGCTGCCCGGGTTAAAGACCGGAGGTAACATGGTCATAAGGCGTACCTATCAACTGCGCGATCTCGTCCGATGATTAGAACCTCAGCATTCTATATCCCATAATTCCACAAAGGAGACAGGTAATGTGCAAATTCAGAGGAATAAGTTTCCTCCCTATCGCATACAAAATAATCTCGATTGTAATGTGTAAAAGATTAAAATCTAAAGTCAATGAGATAATTGGGCCTTATCGTTATGGCTTTTGACCTGGAAAATCCACCATAGATCAAATATTCTCACCGTGCCAAATCCTGGAAAAGACCAGATAAGGTCAAGTCAACTCTTACCCATCCACATCGACAGCCCTATACGTTCAAAGATATTTCAAGCCATGAGAGATTAGTATCCCTGCAAAATTTACAAGACTCTGCAGAATGACACTTGCTGATACACGTTCCACAGTAAGAATAGGAAAGAATCGTTTCGAACCATTTATATGATCTCTTTAGGATCCTGCTGGAGAAGATTATAGGAAATGCAAATGTGAATAGATATGACACAAGACAACACATGCTGATATCATGTGTCGGTCAGCGGAAGTAGTAACTGCAGCCTTTGAAAGTATCGAAAGGGAAACAGTGAAAGTGGGCCTGGCAGTAAATGAAGATACAACACCTTGTTCAGATGGAGAAAATTGAGAAAGTTGGTAACCACAACCTTGTGATAGTCAGCAACTTTGATTAAAGGGGATCACTTTGAAACATGCAAATCGGGACGACAAAAAGTTCGATGGAAAGGTCAAGTTGACTTTCACATCTCGAAACTTGGTATCCGAGATTTTATAAGGAGCACAGATGACCGAGGCGCTGGGAACGCTGACTGAGGAGGTATTGGTTCGGTATCCAATTCGACGCCAACGTCGGACACTAGCAGTTGGGTAAAATATTCTTTCCATATCCTCAGCATGCTATCTGTGTCAGTTATCAAATTTCCTTCTTTGTCTCTGCAGGAGGATGTGTCTGCATCAAAGCCATCGGTTTGATGTTTAATTTTTGGTAGAATTTTCGGACTTTATTCTGACTCCTGTACATCTCAATTCGCTCACACTCACGGCTTTCCATTTCTTTTTTCTTTCTGCGGAATAGACGTTTCTCCTCTCTCCTTCATCTGGCGCGTTGCTACTGATTGCAGGGTTGCTCTATACGCCGCATTCTTAGCTTCAGTAGCGTCTCGACACTCTTGGTCGTATCATGGGTTTCTTGGGGGAGGCTTTCGGTACCCAAGTATGGATTTCGCGGCATTTTCCATGGAGTGGGCAATAGTTTGCTACTGCGCCATTATATCATCAGAACAAGGAGTGCTTTCATCAAGCAGTTGGGTCAGTCAAGTGGAGTATGCCGCTGCCATCTATTGTGTTTGCAGCTTTTCAATGTCCAGCTACCAGTGTCAGATCAGATCGTCAGAAGCTTTTTACTCTCCTGCAAATTTTTACAGGCAGATTGTTACTGGATAAGTATGCGAACACACCCTTATATTATGCAGCAATCGGTAAGCAAAAATAAATAATTCTTTGGGCGGGTTTCTGGTAGAAAAAATAAAGTTCATGTTAGCTATCCGGAACATTAATTTATCATGAGATTAAACCTCCTGTTAACAAATTTGGTTTTCTCGTACACTTTTAAGGTAATTTAGACGATATGGCAACATTACGCAGCAATCAGCAATTGGAGTGTTCGCGTACTCAAAAATTTGCACAAACGTTTAGGGAAAGTCGTTCGTTTTATAGTAAAAGAGAGTGTGGGAGTGAAAAATATTTGCAGAGTTTTGTAAATGAGAGGTTGCAAATTTCTATTTGATGTTTTTCCCCCGCAAAAGTTTATTTCCCTTTCGAAAATTTTTATTGGCAAATTATTACTGGATAAGTACGCACACACCGAAGGCGGATTTTAAAAGGTGGTCTCACGCGAACAGCTGTTAACAGCCGACCAGGTTTGACGGTATTAAAATGTAAGGTTTTTGTTTGCATTCTCTTTGTGGTCATCTTCTTTCTCGTATGTTCTCTGCTCATGTATACACACTCGCACACAAATTTCTTTGTATGTGTTGGCAAAACATCGATCAGCTTGATAGCAAGATGGCGGATTGCTTGTAGTTGTTGTATAAATGAGACAACCTTTAATTGTTTCGCCATGGCATACACCGAACACCCCGTTATATTTTGCAGCAAAACAAAACACAGCTGTATATATTGGGACGATAAGTCACTAACCGTTTTATGGGCCCAAAACCTTAAAGCGAAAGATCGTCTTTATGGCAGCTATATCCAAATCTGTACCGATCTGAGCCTAAATGCAAAAAGTTGTCGAAGAGCCTGACGAAACTGACTGTCCAACACTTCGGCGAAATCGGATAATAAATGCGACTTTTATGGGCCCAAGACCTTAAATCAAGAGATCGGTCTATATGGCAGCTATATCCAAATCTGAACCGATATGAGCCATATTGCAGAAAGATGTCGAGGGGCCGAATTTAACTCACTGTCCAAAATTTCGACGATATCGGATAATAAATGCGCCTTTTATGGGCCATAAATCGAAAGATCAGTCAATATGGCAGCTATATCCAAACCTTGGCCGATCTGGGCCAATAGAAGAAGGATGTCGAATTTTGCCAAATTTTGGCAAAATCGGATAATAAATGCGCCTTTTATGGGCCATAAATCGAGAGATCGATCAATATGGCAGCTATATCCAAATCTGAACCGATCTGAGCCAAATTGAAAATGGATGTCGAGTGACCTAACGCAACTCACTGTCCCAAATTTCAGCAAAATCGGATAATAAATGTGGCTTTTATGGGCCTAAGACCCTAAATCGGCGGATCGGTCTATATGGGGTCTATACCAAGATATAGTCCGATATAGCCCATCTTCGAAAATAACCTGCTTATGGACAAAAAAAGAATCAGTGCAAATTTTCAGCTCAATATCGGTATTTTTAAAGACTGTAGCATGATTTCAACAGACAGACGGACGGACATGGCTTGATCGTCTTAGATTTTTACGCCGATCCGGAATATATATACTTTATAGGGTCGGAAATGGATATTTCGATGTGTTGCAAACGGAATGACAAAATAAATATACCCCCATCTTTCGGTGGTGGTATAAAATACGATAAAGAATATACAAACCTTATATGGTCGCCGATCGATATATCGAACGGTGTAAATTTTAATACAATTTTAAGGAAGTTATTTTTATTTATGTTTCGAAAAATTTTTGGAATTTTTTAGAATTTTTTTTATATAAAAATTCAACCAAAATCGCTCTAAATAAAGTAAAATGTCCTTAAAAATTTTTCAGAAAAATTTGAATTGTTAATTGTTCCTTTAGTGAAATATATTTGCTTTTCTTTACATTTATACAACCAAAACTCGAAAAAAAATTCAGATATAAGTGAATATGTCAACAATCTTACAAAATATGTGATTACAAACTAGATTAGCCATAATGGAAAGCATCACATTTAGACAAAATTCAATTATGTATGTGGACATATGTCTATTGAGGTACATATTTATAGACATCAAAGTCCGCCACCGCAACGACAATGAATAGTTGTCACAAAATATTATGTGAAACTTTATGCTTGAGATGAGAACTAAGTAGCCAACGTAGAGGGATGATATAACTACTTTAATATTGCCTTATCAAAACTCGAAATTATGTTATGCTATTCTTATTAAATAAAGTTTGGACATCTCACATAATACAAAAGTCAGGATCTTCAACAGTAGTATGAAATATATTGGGTTGCCCAAAAAGTAATTGCGGATTTTTCATATAGTCGGCGTTGACAAATTTTTTCACAGCTTGTGACTCTGTAATTGCATTCTTTCTTCTGTCAGTTATCAGCTGTTACTTTTAGCTTGCTTTAGAAAAAAAGTGTAAAAAAAGTATATTTGATTAAAGTTCATTCTAAGTTTTATTAAAAGTGCATTTACTTTCTTTTAAAAAATCCGCAATTACTTTTTGGGCAACCCAATATTTTATTATATGGTTGTACAACTTGGAGCTTGACACAAGCGACTACCCGTAAAGTCCAAGTTTCCATAAATCGCTGCCTACGACAAATACTTCTAATTTTCTAGCCAAACCGTTTTTCAAATGAAGAATTGCAAATAAGAATAAACACTTCTCCTGTGGATGTAGATATCCCTAAGGGGGAATGAACTTGGTTGGGTCATGCCCTACGCCAACCGCGCGATGATATAGCGAGAAATGTGCTAGACTGGAACCCGCAAGGACAGCGAGGGTGGGGGGAGGGATCCCAAAAAACACATGGATCCGCTGTACGAAAAGAGAGTTAGAATGAACCCATATATCGTGGAATCAAGCCAAGGCTTTGGCCAACGATAGAGCTCGATGGAGAGAGCTTGTTGATGTTCAAACTGAACACTTTAGCTTAGGTTGAAAAGAGGCCCCATGCCACTATGGACATACACCTAGGCCAGTAATCGGCTTGTTGTGCGCTATTTAAACCAAAAAAGTAAACTCGAAATAGAAAATTTAAGTCTAGAATTTCGTTCTACTTACAAACTCCTCAATAGTTATCCATACCAATTCCCTAAGTTGGTTCATGTCTGGTATCGTGTTCCCACCTAAGAAAATGCTTTAACGTTTCATCATCTTCCCCACATGCTATCACCTGTCGCATTGATTTTACATAGTCCTATGTGTTCCGTTACGACACCAAAAGCTATACTATACCTCCTTCTTACTTCCTTTCAGTAATAGCCTCGTCCTCTCACGATCCGGATCATCCCATAGGATTTTCGGCGTGTTACCGACGGTTTCGATGTTCCACAATCGCCCACGCCCTTAAATCAGAATGCGTCGACCCGAAAGGCTTCGGGTTAACCAAGTTTATCAACGGCAGTTCTCTGACCTTCACAGCCAAATCGTCTGCCCTTTCATCGGTTATGGCCCGGCACCCAAACGATGCGGATTGTGCCATCCTCAGAGAAGTCGTTAATCTCCTTCTTACACTGCAAGACTTGTCGTGACCTTACCTTTCTGAACAGTTTACTATTGGCCATATTTTATTGTAATATCCCTACGGGAAATGTGAGGTCAATTGCCCCAAATATACCGGTCCTAAATTGGAGAATTAGTTACCTGTCACAGGACATATCCTACAGGGAATAAAAAGTTTCAATTGCCATAACTCAGATTCTTAATTATTGGGTTGCCCAAAAAGTAATTGCGGATTTTTTAAAACAAAGTAAATGCATTTTTAATAAAACTTAGAATGAACTTTAATCAAATATACTTTTTTTACACTTTTTTTCTAAAGCAAGCTAAAAGTCACAGCTGATAACTGACAGAAGAAAGAATGCAATTACAGAGTCACAAGCTGTGAAAAAATTTGTCAGCGCCGACTATAGGAAAAATCCGCAATTACTTTTTGGGCAACCCAATTTTTATATACCCTCGACCATATATATGACGGGGGTATGCTAAATTCGTCATTCTGTTTGTAACTCCTTGAAATATTTTTCTCAGACCCCATAAAGTATATATATTTTTGATCGTGATGCCATTATTAGTCGATCTAGCCATGTCCGACCGTCTGTCTGTCGAAAGCACGCTAACATTCGAAGAAATAAAGCTAGCCGCTTGAAATTTTCCAGAAATACTTTTTATCCGTCCGTCCGTCTGTCTGTCGAAAGCACGTTAATTTCCAAAGGAGTAAAGCTAGCAGCTTGAAATTTTGCTCAAATACTTCTTATAAGTGTAGGTCGGTTGGGATTGTAAATGGGTCATATCGGTTCATGTTTTTATATAGCTGCCATAAAAACCGATCTTAGATCTTGACTTCTTGAGCCACTACAGGGCACAATTTTTATTCAATTTTGGCTGAAATTTTGCATGAGGTGTTTTGTTATGATTTCCAATAACTGTGCTAAGTATGCTTGAAATCGGTCTATAATCAGATATAGCTACCATATAAACCGACCTGAGGTCTTGACTTCTTGAGCCTCTAGAGGGCGCAATTCCTATCCGATTTGGCTGAAATTTTGCATGAAATGTTTCGTTATGACTTTCAACAACTATACAAAGTATGGTTCAAATCGGTCCATAACCTGATAGAGCTGCCATATAAACCGATCTGAGATCTTGACTTATAGAGCCTCTATAAAGAGCAATTATTATCTGATTTGGGTGAAATTTTGTACAACGGCTTCTCCCATGACCTTCATCATACGTGTCAAATATGGTCTGAATCGGTCTGTAACCTAATACAGCTTCCCTATAAAACGAGCTCCCTATTTTACTTTTTGAGCCCTTCAAGGGCGCAATTCTTAATCGATTTGGATGAAATTTTACACAATGACTTCTACAATGGTCTCCAACATTCATTCCATTATGATCCGAATCGGATCATAACTTGATATATCTCCAATAGCATAGCAATTTTTTCTTCTATCCTTTCCTTTTCTTTTGTTTGCCTAAAAAGAGACACCGGAAAAAGAACTCGACAAATGCGTTCCATGGTGGAGGGTATATAAGATTTGGCCCCGCCGAACTTAGCACGCTTTTACTTGTTTTAACTAATGTTATCTCCCCTAGAAATACTTGAAAAGTTTACTCACACTGTCCCAGGACCTATCCTACGGTGTTTGAATGGTGGCAATTCGTCACCTCAAGCGACAAACCTTAATAAAAGTGATAGGTTTTTTCCATGTAATGGGACGAGACCTTATCACCAGGGGACCTATCCAGTGCTGCATCTCTTCCTTACACTTTTAATACACGTTGTTTCTATTGTCTTGAAGCAATCAATGAGGATTGTGTAAGGCTCAAAGAAGGCGTTAATATCTTCCTAACATTCCGAGGCTGTACTTGACTTGGTTTTCGCACTTTATGATGTGGTCAGGCAGCCAGCCTGGTAATATGTAGGCGGGGGTTTCCCGAAAAAGAACAAACTTACGAATTCCAGGAAAACGGTACTCCATTCGGACTTTGCTATAAAAAGGACAGCTTATTACAAAACCAAACAAGTAATAAGGCGTTAAGTTCGGCCGGGACGAACTTTGGATACCCACCACCTCGGCTATATATGTAAACCACCTTTCGTCAAAATCCGGTGCAAAACTCATAACTTATGTACCATAGCAGAAATATGTGGAGGGGCTTAACTTAACTCTTTGTCCCAAATTTCGGCAACATCGGACAATAAATGCGCTTTTTATGGCCCCAAAACCTAAAACCGAGAGATCGGTCTATATGGCAGCTATATCCAAATCTGGACCGATCAGTGCGATAATGCAGAAGTATGTCAAGGGACTTAACTCACTGTCCCAAATTTCGGCGACATCGGACAATAAATGCGTGTTTTATGGGCCTAAGACCCCAAATCGGAGGATCGGTCTATATGGCAGCTATATCTAAATCTGGACCGATCTAAGCAAAATTCACAGAGGACGTCGGAGGGCCTAAGACAACGGACTGTCCCAAATTTTAGCAAAATCGGATAATAAATGTAGCTTTTATGGGCATATAACCCTAAATCGGAGGATCGGTCTATATGGCAGCTATATCCAAATGTGAACCGATCTGAGCCAAATTGACGAAGGACGTTGTAGGGCCTAACACAACTCACTGTCTCAAATCATAGCAAAATCGGCTAATAAATGTGGCTTTTTTGGGCCTAAGACCCTAAATTTGAGGATCGGTCTTTATGGCAGCTATATCCAAATCTGAACCGATCTGAGCCATATTGACGGAGGATGTCGAATGGCCTAATGCAACTCACTGTCCAAATTTCAGCAAAATCGGATAATAAATGTGGCTTTTATGGGCCTAAGACCCCAAATCGGAGGATCGGTCTATATGGCAGCTATATCCAAATCTAGACCGATCTAAGCCAAATTGACGGAGGATATCGAAGGGCCTAACACAACTCACAGTCCCAAATTTCAGCAAAATCGGATAATAAATGTGGCTTTTATGGGCCTAAGACCCCAAATCGGAGGATCGGTCTATATGGCAGCTATATCCAAATCTAGACCGATCTAAGCCAAATTGACGGAGGATGTCGAAGGGCCTAACACAACTCACAGTCCCAAATTTCAGCAAAATCGGATAATAAATGTGGCTTTTATGGGCCTAAGACCCTAAATCGGCTGATCGGTCTATATGGGGGCTATATCAAGATATGGTCCGATATAGCCCATCTTCGAACTTAACCTGCTTATGGACAAAAAAAGAATCTGTGCAAAGTTTCAGCTCAATATCTCAATTTTTAAAGGCTGTAGCGTGATTTCAACAGACAGACGGACAGACGGACGGACAAGTCTAGATCGTCTTAGATTTTTACGCTGATCAAGAATATATATACTTTATAGGGTCGGAAATGGATATTTCGATGTGTTGCAAACGGAATGACAAAATGAATATACCCCCATCCTTCGGTGGTGGGTATAAAAATTTAAACAGATATTACTCACTGATATGGGAAGAGTATTCCAGCCGTTCGTTAATGGTATTTTAATGGACAATGTTGCAATTGTGCTGTCTAAACACATAGAACATACCTCATACCCTCTTTCAATGTTATCTACACCCATGTCCGATTTTATTATAACATTAATATGAACTTTTCTAACTTCTTAGTACTGAAGCAGGAAAACCACGTTATGTTGGAGGGTGTAGAAATTTCTCAATTTTTTTATTTTTTACGCCACTAGGAATACCTGTTGTTTAACTACCAGATGATTTGATGACACAAAGTATAGAAAAGTTTGTTATTAATTATGTACTTCATAAAATAATAAAATTGGCAATATTGATAAACCAGAGTGAGAGGGGGAGGGGAAGAGAATTGCACATATGGTAGGTAATAGACTCGACAATAAAAAAAGCTACTCTTGTTCTGTTTAAAGAAGACATTTTTTTTTTTGAAAACTTTTAAATAATGGCCAAGAGCAAACTGAAATTATTTGGGATTATAAGCTCAAAAGGACATATAATGGTACATAAAACTAAACCTCTAGAAAACGTGTGCCCCACACGTAGATGGGATACATTTTAGCTAAAGGACATCACAAATTGAAGCATGACGACGCGTAGTTCGACGTCATCAATATCTTCCCACACACACACACACTCAACTATCTGTATGTGCAGTAAAAAAGTACTTGAATTGGGCTAACACACACACCCAGAGCACTTAGGGTCCTTTTTATGGGTGGTTGGGTTTGTTCAAAAAAAAAAAAAAAAAAACACCTTCTTCATAATCATTGCTCTCTTCCTCAATTTAAAGCAACATGTTGACAATTTTCTTTGATGACACGAACTGTGTCGTTCTATTCCCCACATGACATCGTCTATGCTCGTGAAAATTAAACGACCAATAAGAAGTTTGCATTTCATCTTTAAGGATTCGTAAATGAATAAAAGCGGATGTCCTCTCATTGAAAGTCATCAGAAGAGTTTTGCTATTCAACGACGATTATAGTTAACGGAAATTTATATTTGTGTTGACACATTCGCACTATTTGCCAAAAGAACATACAAATTTCAACTTTTCTACACAACCAAACGGAATTTTAAACAACAACAGAGGTAAGTTTTGGGAAATTCTAATATAAAAAAATCATTGTTAGAGAAGTGAGTTCTAAAAAAATATTTTTGTTAAAATAAATAAAAAAAAAAAATTAAAAAAAAAATTGAAATTAAATTTGTAAATAATTCTGCTATAATAATTTAATAAAACTTAATATCACATTTACGAAAAAAATTGTACAAAATTAAAGAAGCCTTTCTTGATATTATGACATTTGGCTTTAATTCAAAGCTAATTTTGGTGATTGTGCAAAAAAAAAATATTTTACAAAAATCAAACACCAGCATAACTGAAAAATTTAACTAAAATTAAAAAAAAAAAAATTATAATTTTTCAACAAAAAAAAAAACCTTTTTAAAAAGCTTAACATTTTGAACAAACAATAAATTCTTTATCTTTTTATCAAATTTCATCAAAATTGCTTATCATATTTCTGTAAAATCTGAAATTGTCTATGAAATTCGAATTTGAAAAAAATGTTTTCAAAAATATTCTTACAATAATATCTAAAAAGATGTATGCCAAAGATTTTGTACATAAGTTTTGACAAAAGACTTGAAATTATAACAAAACGATTTCGATATCCAACACAAGATCAAGTACCATAGACAAAGGAAATCTGCAAAACTGTAAACTTGCCCATGAACATTCCATTAAGGAACTAGGACAAACTTCCCACAAATCAATGAGTGCTGTCCGATTCAATTTTAAGCTCAATGATAAGGGACCTCCTTTTTATAGCCGAGTCCGAACGGCGTGCCGCAGAACGACACTTCTTTGGGAAGAAGGTTTTACATGGCAAAGTACCTCACAAATGTCGACAGCATTAGTAGGGGATAATCAATGCTGAAAATTTTTTTCTGATATTCCTGTCAGGATTCGAACCCAGGCGTTCAGCGTCATAGGCGGACATGGTAACCTATGCGCTACGGTGGCCTCCCAAAGGAGGACAAAGGAAATCTATAGACTCATTACATTATTTTCAAACCCGTAAGGACGGGCAAAAGTCGGGCGGTGCCGACTGTATAATACCCTATACCTACCCAATCAGTACAATGTGAGAGCTATATCCAATTTTGAACCAATTTTAATGGACCTCGACAGATGTTTTCAGATGGGTTATCACATTTCGAGCATATATGTTCAAATCGAAATACCTACAGTTGACAAATGACAACATTATTGCAAATAGCACAAAATCTCACGAAAATATATATGGGAGCTATATCTAACTCTGAACCGATTTCGGGCAAACTTCTCAGATATTGTAAAAGTCGTCGAGGAAAGCGTTGTTCGAAATTGTGGCAAGATTGGTAAATAAATGCGTCTGCAGTGGCTCCTGGAGTGAAAATCGAGCGATATACATATATGACAGCTATATCTAAATCTGGGCCGATATCTATGAAATTCACCAATAATGTCGAGAGTCATAAGAAAATCCTTTCTGCCAAATTTCGAGAGAATCCTTTAACAAATAAGTATTTTATTGAAATATTTCTCAATATCGGACGAACATATATATGGGAGCTATATCTAAATCTGTACCGATTTCAACCAAACTTCTCATATATTGTGGTAGTCACTGAGGAGAGTGTTGTACAAATTTTCGGCAAGATTGGTGAATAAATGCGCTTGTTGTGACTCTAGAAGTTAAAATCGGGCGATATATATATGTGAGAGCTACATCTAAATCTGAACCGATTTCTATGAAATTCACTAGTAACTTTAAGAGTCAAGATAAAATCTTTCTTGCAAAATTTCGAAAAAATCGGCTAACAAATGACCATTTTATTGCATTATTACTGCAAATCAGACGAACTAGGCCGAAAGACATGCCTGAAAACTGTGACCTGTAGTTTGTACACAAATTAACATGGACTGACGGACAGACAGTCAGATATAGCTAAATCGAAAGAAGGTGATTCTAAGATGATCGGTATACTTATCAATGGGTCTATCTCTCTTCCTTCTGGGTGTTACAAACAAATGCACTAAGTTATAATACACTGTACCACAGTAGTGGTGGAGGGTATAAAAAGCTCTAACAGATGGAAGAAATGTCAAATTCTCAATCGTTTATATGTGAATGCGCAAGGATCCGGGGCGACATGGCGTGGAGAACTTTTGAGTTATTTTATTAACATTTTGAGTTTAAAAATCTATACCTTTCCTTTGTCTATGATACTTAGTGTTCTAGGACAGCAAACCATAGACAATGGAAAGGTATAGACTTCAAAACTCAAAATGTTTGGTAAAATAATTTAAAAGTTCTTTGTTCCATGTTGCCCGGGATCCAAGCGCACTCACATATGAACGACTGAGAATTTCACACTTCTGCCATCTGTTAAAGGTTTTTATTACCTACACCACTACTGTGGTACAGGTTATTATACCTTAGTGCATTTTTGATTGTAACACCCAGAAAGAAGAGAGATAGACCCATTGATAAGTATACCGATCGACTTAGAATCAGAAATTGTTTGTGTTTCGACAAAGAAAAGAGTTCGACGGATTTCACAATAATTAAATAGGCATTTTCGCTGTGAATGAAGTCCGTACTAGGCTTTAGGGCGAAGATCATTAAATTTCACAATTTTTGTTTGTTTCTCTATCGAGACGAGCTCAATGATCGGAGATTTTCTTTGCAAATGGAAAAGGAAACGATTTGGCCCTGATCGATCAGAGGTCTTATTTTACTTCACTTTAATTGGCTATGACAAAACATTTATCCCATTAGCGTACCAAGCGCCTCGATGTTCTGCGCTCCTTCTTCAATCTCTGACACCAAGTTTTGAGATGTATTTCATCACATGATCTTTCCTTCAGACTTTTGGTCGTCCCGGTTTACGTGTACCACTGTGATTGCCCTCAAAAGACGTCTTCGCTTAAGCCTCTTTATTTATTACGACAACGTGGCGTAGCCAACGTAACTGTTGTATTTTCGTAAACTTTGGCCCGCAAAGTATTAGCAATTTTTTCCAAGTTCTTTCTCCATAGTCCCTTGAAGGTTGAAGAAGTGGAGGGTGGTCAGACAGAGAAGCCCCAGATACTTGGCACCTTATATTATTATCAGATTCGTACTATACTTCCAAGGCCATTCCTTACTGCCCCGGTCAACCTGCTGTGGGTTTTGGGGTTTCTTTTTTGGAGGAAAGTCAGCATTCCAGTAAATGGCTGCCAAGTTTAGATTTCATATTGTACTCAAACTTACAAACACCATTCATTAGAGTCTTATATTATCCTGATCGATCTAAACCAAACTACCCTCAAATGGATAGGGGGGAAGTTTTTTAGGGCGGGGCACTCCACAGAAGATCTGACCCCTAATTTAAGTATGATATTCGTATACTACTGCCCATTAACATTCATTTTAACCCCATATTATTCCGATTGGCCCACTTTTCAGTTTGGGCGGTATTGCTCGGGGTAAGGGGGAGGGACTGCCCCCTTTCAATATCAAATAAATAAAAGCGCCTTAAGTTCCTATAATCGTATATACCCTCTACCATTGATACCATCTGACAAGTTCTGTGAATAATTTTTGGTAATATCGCCCTATAGTAGCTTAAGAAGCCAAATCTGAAGATGGGTTTATATGGGAGCTATGACAGTGACGGACCGATTTGGATCATACTTAGTACGATCACTTGTATAACAAAACATCCCGTGCAAAATTTTAGCCAAATCGGATAATAATTGCCCCCACTTATGGCTTAAGAAGTATAATTCGGAGGTCGGTGTATACCAAAGCTATATACGATGATGAACCTATTTGAACCATACATGGCAAGCTTATTGAACATAGTTATAACAAAACATCAGGTGCAAAATTTCAGCCAAATCCGATAATAATTGCCATCTAGAAGCTCAAGATGTATATACGTGATATCGGTATATATGGGAGCTGCATTAAATCATTCTTCTGCTCTCCCAGGATTCGAATCCAGGCGTACAGCCATTTTAAGTGGACAAGCATTTATATCTACGGTGGCACTAATAGGAAGTATTTGTGGAAAATTTCAAATGCTTAGCTTTACTCCTTCGAAATGTAGCGGAAGCACGCTTTACTTTGTTGGGTTTCAGATAAATATTTTAATGTCTTATAAACGGAGTGACGAAATTAGTATATATTGGGTTGCCCAAAAAGTAATTGCGGATTTTTCATATAGTCAGCGTTGTCAAATTTTTTCACAGCTTGTGACTCTGTAATTGCATTCTTTCTTCTGTCAGTTATCAGCTGTTACTTTTAGCTTGCTTTAGAAAAAAAGTCTGAAAAATGTATATTTGATTAAAGTTTATTCTAAGTTTTATTAAAAATGCATTTACTTTCTTTTAAAAAATCCGCAATTACTTTTTGGGCAACCCAATACCTTCAGGGTATTGTAACCTAATGCACTTGAAAGGAAGATATACCCCGTTGGTTGGTATTAGTTCAAACATTTCTAGAAATGTTCACGTAACGTATACGTAACTGCTATACATCCTTTTTAAATAAGTTTCACATACGCCCCAATGAACCTTTAATAACGTGATTCATACGCACCAAGGGTATTTAACTATTAAATGTTTGTAAATTCCGTACCATGCTATTGTATATAAATTTCGGTCCTAACAATGAAAATGCCAGCTTTTACATCAACATTGGTTTTATTGCTTCTTAAAGTATCCTCCAGCATGATTTATAGACTTTTGCATGCGCTCAAACCAATTTTCGAAGCAAATTTTCCACTCCGATTGAGACACCTCGAAAATATGGTTATTGATCGCTTTAACATCGTCTTCTGGCGACAAAAATCATTGGACAAGCATTTTTATCTAAATGTACGGGAATAAAAAGAAGTCATTCGGTGCCAAGTCAGAGCTCTACGGCGGTTTATCCATCAATTAGACGCAAAGTGGGCCAAACGCCGAAAAATTTAAGTCCACAACTTTTTACCTATTGATCTGAGCGGTAAAAAATGTTCTAGACATTTGTAGAGGAGGACATAGGCTTTCAGAGAAATTGCGTTGACGTATGGCGGATTGCCCATCAATTTGACACACAGTGGGCCAAATGCCGAAAAATTGGAAATAAGTCAACAATTTTTTACCTGCTGTTTTGAACGGTAAAAAAAATGTTCTAGACATTTTCAGAGGAGGACATAGGCTTTCAGAAAAATTGCGTTGGCGTTGTTGGTCTATATTTTTAATACAGGCTGAGATACCGGATATCAAAGTTGACCACTTACCACTTCTCCAACCTTCAAGGGCCATAACTTTTGATGTACTCAGCCGATGATTAAATTTAAGACTCGGGAGAAAAAACTTGACGAGATCAAAAAACATGAATAATTTAAAATGCCATCGTGTACCATTAACGAGGTATGAATTTTTTAATTTCAAAATATCAAAACATTGCCTTGTTTTTTTTTCAGTGTTTTCTTAAAATTTTGAAAATGACCATTATTACAAAAAGGCCGTTGGGAATTCAATAAAAATATTACTTCATTATCTGCTTTTGAAATGATTTGATTTGAGATTCATATTGTCCAAACCGTCAAAACCTTTCCGCTTGGTGAAATTTTGGGGGCGGCACGGATCTATTGGGTTGCCCAAAAAGTAATTGCGGATTTTTCATATAGTCGGCGTTGACAATTTTTTTCACAGCTTGTGACTCTGTAATTGCATTCTTTCTTCTGTCAGTTATCAGCTGTAACTTTTAGCGCACTTTAGAAAAAAAGTGTAAAAAAAGTATATTTGATTAAAGTTCATTCTAAGTTTTATTAAAAATGCATTTACTTTCTTTTAAAAAATCCGCAATTACTTTTTGGGCAACTCAATAGCATTAGATTATGAATGCCGGACATAAATGCTGGTGACATAAATGACCCTAAATCGTTTAAGCCCGCTTTAGCCTGCCCTTAACGTCATTCAACACAATCTACTACCAATCCCCTCCAGTGTTACCACTCTAGAAAATTATTTTCTACAAAATTTAAAAAAAATCCCAACCAAACTCGACTAAACGTTCTACAAGCCAAAAATGGTGTATATGTTCTTATACCCACCACTGAAGAGTTGGCCATGTTGCATTCCATTTGGAACACATCACATTATACATTTTCAAGGCTACAAAGTACTAGATCGTCGTTATTCACATAGGATCTAGACATGTCCGTCTGTTAAAATCACTTTACAGCCTTCAGTTGATCTAGAAATGTCCGTCTGCTAAAATCACTCTACAGCCTTAAGTTCAAATATAGGCGACATCTTGATATAGCACGCTTTATACCGATCTTCCGATAAGAAATCTTAAGTTCATAAAGTTGTATTTTCCCCCGATTTCAATGAGCAACTGTGCCGAGTTTGGATAAAGCTTTCCACCGATTCAAGTGTTTGAGCGTTGAAATGCGCTTTTACTTCCCATTTTCGCTGTTACAGTGAAATGCATGTAACCTTCAACTTTTGAGTATAGACCAGATTTGACCATAATTGTATGCAGCTGCCACATATCCCTGTTTTTCCATTGAAGGCATTGAACGCACAAAAGTCGAATTTTCGAAGTTTGGAAGTTATTCCCTAACACTCGTACCAGCAGTCAAGATCAATATCGGCGCCCCGGTTGCCGAGTTGGTAGCGTGCTTTACTTACCAGAGCAGGGGTCATGGGTTCGATTCCCGCCAGAAGCCTTGGTCTGTCGCTACTGTGGTATCACAATGGACTTTTGCAAATTTTGCCCATGAACATTCCACTAAGGAACAGGGGCAAACTTCTCACATATCAATGAGTGCAGTCCGATTCAAGTTTAAGCTCAATGATAAAGGGGTTCCCTTTTATAGCCGAGTCCGAAATGCGTGCCGCAGTGTGACACCTCTTTGGAGAGAAGTTTTACATGGCTTAGAACCTCACAAATGTTGCCAGCATTAGGACATACTAACCTCTGCGCTACGGTGGCCTCCATCACAATGGACTTAAAATTGTCTATGTGAGTCTGCAAAGGACTGCCACTCTTGCCTAACCTAACCTAACCTACGGTCAATATCTGAACTTACGCCCTTTTTCTTGCAATTTTCAGCAATGAGACCCTTTGTAACCCCCTTCGGCCCTCGCTATCCTTGGCTTAAATCTGCATTGTTAACGAATCCACAGAAACGACACGAAGTGAATTAATTTCAAGTCATCCCCGTCGATTTTTTTGATAATTAACTTGGTATTTATATGTTGGAAAAACCTACCACAAAATTGAGGTCGGCCTACCAGCCTACTTAATATTGGGTTGCCCCAAAAGTAATTGCGGATTTTTTAAAAGAAAGTAAATGCATTTTTAATAAAACTTAGAATGAACTTTAATCAAATATACTTTTTTTACACTTTTTTTCTAAAGCAAGCAAAAAGTAACAGCTGATAACTGACAGAAGAAAGAATGCAATTACAGAGTCACAAGCTGTGAAAAAATTTTTCAACGCCGACTATATGAAAAATCCGCAATTACTTTTTGGGCAACCCAATATAATAAAAACCTACCAATTTTGGTAGGAACCTACCAATAATGGCAACACTGTTCCCCTCAACTACTGTAAAATTGCAAATTTTGCCCATGAACATTCCACTAAGGAACAGGGGAAACTTCTCACATATCAATGAGTGCAGTTCGATTCAATGATATGGGACCTCCTTTTTATAGCTGAGTCCGAATGGTGTATCGCAGTCCGAATGGATGTATCGCACACCTCTTTAGGGAGAAGTTTCTACATGGCTTCTATGCATGGCATTGTATCTCACAAATGTCACCAGCATTCGGAGGGGAAAACCACCGTTGAGAATTTTGTTCTGATGGCCTCGCCAGGATTCGAACCCAGGGGTTGAATGTCATCTGCGCTAGGAAGCCTCCTACACCACTACTATAAAAAGTCTGCTTTGTCCATACTTTCATACTTTTTACTTAAGTTTATTAAATTTTGCATATTCTCTGCACATCTCTGCCATAAACTATAGCAAAGCCAAAGTACGGAGGCATGATAATTGCAGTAATTATCATCAATCTGCTCTATTGACACTTTTGCTTCCTTTTCCTTTGGGCCATCTTAATTAAGCCTGCATAAAACAACCACATCACGTTGTAAACACATGAACGAATTGCAGATAATATCATGCCCAAGTTGTGTTTGACCTTAGCCAGAGGTGAGCATGTATGGGGAGCGGCCATAACATTTTGTTTCGTTTTTTTTTTTCCTTTTTTTTGGGTGCTCACCTGCATGGGGAGATAATTGAGGCATTTCAAATTTCAAATGGAAATGATATACGAACTGTGATATATTTCTTTGTGTTTTGAATGCATTTGCATGGGATTTTAAATTCTAACCGCAATGATTAGGTAATTTGGCAGACCATCCGATACTAGGGTATGTGTGGCAAAGTGGCTTAATCTAATATGCGGCTTGCTTCCTGGTGTTTGTTATAGATTTTAGACTATGGGCTGAAATATCATGACACGCGAACCTTAATTATAAATGTGATTAATTGCCTACAATATGTTTTCATTTGGCCTGCCATTAAAGGAAGATGATGATGATGATGGAAACGAATGAAGCATAGACAGACAGGTAAGGTAATGTCGTCAAGCATTCATACATTCACACTTCAATATCAACAGGTTTGTTTTTTTTTCATTTGTTCACTGTGGAATGTAGAGAAGTAAAAGGATGCTAGACAGAATAAGGGACTCATGACACATTGCCATCAGATTGTTAAACAGCAAATGACACTCACACACACATGAAAGATGTGTTCTTGTGAAACTTGGCAGAGAAAAGTATAGAATGCACTAATACTCCTTGCTCACACACACACACACACATTCCGTCAATCAATGTTAATCAGCCTTAAAGTCCTTTTTATCAACGATTTTGTGCTTACTTAACACACATAATAGATAAAAATGTCGACAATATGTTGCAATAAGTGGTGGCAGGACTTTGTGCATACCTTCAAGCATTTCGTTTCGCTTACCTCTAGTCCTCCCTCTTCTGTTGTAGTAGTAGATATGGCCAAAGCTACAGCCAGGATTGTGATTTATAAGGATCAGAGTAAATTGTTCAGAATGCCTAAGGTGTGAATAAAGATTACAATGGTGACACTGTCAAGGTAATGTAGAGTAATTGTACTTGATGCTTAAGCATTATTACACAATACATTCGTAAATACTTGCAAGGAGAGTGTGCACATTATTACCTTGCTTATAGAAGGATATTACGTTATTGCCATTTGACATTTTTACCAATGGAATTTTTGCAATGAATTTCATTTAAAGGATTTCAAAGAAAAAAACTAACAAAATCTCATATTGAGTCCAAAAAGCGGATTATGGAAAAATATTGGGTTGCCCAAAAAGTAATTGCGGATTTTTCATATAGTCGGCATTGACAAATTTTTTCACAGCTTGTGACACTGTAATTGCATTCTTTCTTCTGTCAGTTATCAGCTGTTACTTTTAGCTTGCTTTAGAAAAAAAGTGTAAAAAAAGTATATTTGATTAAAGTTCATTCTAAGTTTTATTAAAAATGCATTTACTTTCTTTTAAAAAATCCGCAATTACTTTTTGGGCAACCCAATATTATTGACAATATTCAAAAAAATTCTATGAAGCCTTCAAAAAGGTTTATTTGACAGTTCTATAATGGAAATCGTAGGCCACCGCAGCGCGGAGGTTAGCAAGTCTGCCTATGACGCTGAAAACCTAGGTTCAAATGCTGGCGAGAACATCGAAAACGTTTTCAACGGTGATTGCAAATGCCAATTTGCCCATGAACATTCCATTTAGGAAAATGGGCAAACTTTTCACATATCAATGAGTACTGTTCGTTTCAAGTTTTTAAGCTCAATGATAAGGGACCTCCTTCGTATAGCCGAATCCGAACGGCGTGCCGCAGTGCGACACCTCTTTGGGGAGAAATTTTTACATGCCATAGTACCTTACAAATGTCGCCAGCATTAGGAGGGGATAACCATCGCTTAAAATTTTTTTCTGATATTCTCGCCAGGATTTGAACCCAGGCGTTCAGCGTCATAGGCGGACATGCTAACCTCTGTGCTACGATAGCCTTTCAATGGTTATTCCCCCCCTCTAACGCCATTTGTGAGATACTATACTATTTGGTATGGCAGCCATGTAGGAACTTCTCCTGAAAGAGGTGTCGCACTGCGGCTCGCCGTTCGGACTCGGCTATAAAAAGAAACTCATTGATATGTGAAAAGTTTGCCCCTGTTCCTTTATGTAATGTTCATGGGCAAAATTTGCATTTGCATAAAGGAAATCTTTCGAATAAACCTATTAGACCTGACCTATAATAACCTGATATAGTCTGAACGGCGGGCCGCAATGCGACAGCTCTTTGGGGGGAAGTTTTTACATAGCTTCTATGCATGGCATAGTACCTCACAAATATCGCCAGCATTCGGAAAAATTTTCTGATGTTCTCGCCAGGATTCGAACCCAAGCGTTTAGCGTCATAGGCGGACATGCCAACCTCTGCGCTACGTTGGCCTCCATTGCGCCTATAGAGGGCGCAATTTACATCCGATTAGGCAAACATTTTGATAGGGCTAGATCGACTTACAAAGTCGAGACTATTAAAAATATATATACTTTATGGGGTCGCAGATCAATATTTCTAGGTGCTACAAACAGAATGACTAGATTAGTATACCACCCTTCCTACAGTGTTAGATATAACAAGTAAAAGTGTGCTAAGTTCGGCCAGGCCGAATCTTATGTAACCTGCACCATGGATCGCATTTACCGAGTTCTTTTCCCGCTCTATCTTTTTAGGCAAACAAAGGATAATGGATAAGAATTGCTATTGGAGGTATATCAAATTATAGTCCCATTCGGACCATAATTGAACTGAATGTTGGAGACCATAGTAAAAGTGATTGTGTAAAATGTTTATATTTTAAAGATTTGCAACCTTTGGGGGCCCAAGAAGTAAAATCGGGAGATCAGTTTATATGGAAGCTGTCAGACTATAGACCGAAACAGTCCATATATGACACGTATGTTGAAGGTCATGGGAGAAGCCTTTGTACAAAATTTCAGCCAAATCGGATAAAAATTGCGCCCTCTAGAGACTTAAGAAGTAAAGGGTGATTTTTCAGCTATTATCTTTTTGGCAATACTAATTTAAACAGCTGACGCACGTTTCCTGTTTTGTTTCTTTGTCAAACATCTTTAGATTGGTCTGTAACTTAGTCATGAATCATCTTACAAACGAACAATGCTTGCAAATTATTGAATTTCATTATCAAAATGCGTGCTCGGTTAAGAAAATTCATCGCACGCTTCTTCCACTGACCGATGAAGCTCACATTTGTCTCAATGGGTACGTAAATAAGCAAAATTGTCGATTTTGGATTGAGGATCAGCCTAAAGCATTGCAAGAGCTACCAATGCATTCAGAAAAAGTCACAGTATGGTGTGGTTTATAGGCTGGTGGCATCATTGGACCGTACTTTTTCAAAGATGAGGCGAATCGTAACATAACTGTGAATGGTGAGCGCTACCGTGAGATGATATGCACCTTTTTTTGTCCAAAGAGCTTGTCTAGCATGACACGTGGTTTCAACAAGACTATGCCACATGCCACACAGCACGCGTAACAATGGACTTTTTAAGAGGCGATTTCGGTGAACATTATATTTCACGTTCAGGACCAGTCAATTGGTCACCTAGATGGTGCAATTTAACGACTTTAGATTATTTTTTTCTGGAGCTATGTTAAAGCTCACGTCTCTACAGACAAGCGCGCTTCAATTGACGCATGGGAAGACAACATTGAAGCATCTATTGGTGAGATACCGGCCGAAATGTTGGAAAAAGTATGCCATAAATTGAACTAAGCGGATGGATCATTTGAGGCGCCATCATGGTCAACATTTTTATGAACTACCGTCTATATAATTTATAAACATTAAATTATATGGACGATACTATCGATTCATATTTTTTTTTTTTTTGAAAAACTTTGCTATAGCTCTTAAAAAATCACTTTTTATAATCGGGAGATCGGTTTAAAAGGAAGCTATATCAAGTTATGAACCATACTTGGCATAGTTGTTGCGAGACAAAATAAAACCCTTTAGGCAAAATTTCAGCCAAATCGAATAAGAATTGCGCTCTCCAGAAGTCAAGACCTAGATCGGTTTATATGACAGCTATATCAAAACATGGACCGATATGGACCATTTACAATTTCAACCGACCTATACTTATAGAAAGTATGTATGTAAAATTTCAAGCGCCTATCTTTACTCTTTCGAAAGTTAGCATGCTTCTTATAGGCAGACGGACGGACAGACAGACGGGCGAACACGACTAGGTCGACTTAAAATATCATGACGATCAAGAATATATATGATTTATGGGGTCTTAGACGAATATTTCCCGGTATGGGCCATTTACAATCCCAACCGTCCTATACTAATAGGAAGTATTTGTGCATAATTTCAAGTGCCTGGCTTTACTCCTTCGAAAGTTAGCGTGCTTTCGACAGGCAGATGGACGGACGGACGGCCGAACATGGCTAAGTCGACTTAAAATAGCATGACGATCAAAAATATATATTCTTAATGGGGTCTTAGACGAATATTTCCCGATATGACCCATTTACAATCCCAACCGGCCTATACTAATAGGAAATATTTATGCATAATTTCAAGCGCCTAGCTTTACTCAATTGAAAGTTAACGTGTTTTTGACAGGCAGACGGACGGACATGGATGAATCGACTTAAAATGTTATAACGATCAAGAAGATATATACTTTATGGGGTCTTAGACGAATATTTCCCGATATGACCCATTTACAATCCCAACCGGCCTATACTAATAGGAAGTATTTATTCATAATTTCAAGCGCATAGCTTTATTCCTTCGAAAGTTAGCGGGATTTCGACAGACAGATGGACAAACATGGATGGATCGACTTAAAATGTTATGACGATCAAGAATATATATACTTTATGGGGTTTTAGACGAATATTTCCCGATATGGCTCATTTACAATCCCAACCGGCCTATACTAATAGGAAGTATATGTACATAATTTCAAGCACCTAGCTTTACTCCTTCGAAAGTTAGCGGGATTTCGACAGACAAATGGACGGACATGGATGGATCGACTTAAAATGTTATGACGATCAAGAATATATATATACTTTATGGGGTCTTAGACGAATATTTCCCGATATGGCCCATTTACAATCCTAACCGGCCTATACTAATAGGAAGTATTTGTGCATAATTTCCAGCGCATAGCTTTACTTATTCGAAAGTAAGCGTGCTTTCGACAGGCAGACGGACGGACATGGCTATATGGACTTAAAATTTTATGACGACAAGGACGTTATGTGACCCTAGACGAATCTTTCCAGTTATTACAAACGGAATGAGGGAATTGGTATACTCCCATCCTATGGTGAAGGGTTTAAAAGGATATCCTTTATCATCGAATAGAATAGCGCTCATTGATATGTGAAAAGTTTGCCTCCTGTTCGATCGAACTTTCGAATTTCTAGCAACATATTTTGAAATATCTCCCTTCACTTGATCTTTACCTCAATATTTCGGTGTTTACTGTTTGCATAAACCATCGATTTAGATTTCTTTATGGCAGCAGCTTTATCTTCCATTTGTTTCACTGCAACTTAATCAATGTAGTCGTTCTATTTGAAAACCTTTCACTACTGCATGTATAAATATTTTAAGTTGTTTAAAAGGCAACTATTTCTTACATTGTAACACTACGTTTTTTTATTCTGTAAGGAATGTCTATACAAGTGTTTTTACTACAAATGACTTTGTGTAAGTGAGAAGTTTGGAAACAATGCAACGAAAGCAACACGTACAACACGGTTTAGTTTTCATTTGTTCCAATTCCCTTTGGGGGAAAAGAGGGAAAATGAAAAATGGGTTATGCATTTTGATATCTTGCTGGTAATTTCCATGGCAACTCCCTATTGTTAAAGAGATATAAAAATTGCAAATCAAAACCAAACACAAAAGGACAGACTATTACAAGGTGATTGAAGACCAAAAAATTAGTTTGAAAGTGGATTAATGGTGAGGTAATTTAAGAAAATACTTAGTCAATTTATTTAAAGGCCAAGTAGAACTCAAAACAAGCTGAATGAAGAAGAATTGAACCGAACCCTGATGATTGGAGCAAATTTGTCTAATGCTTGAAAAAAAATTCCAGTATGCAATTTTTATACCCTACACCACCACTGTGGTACAGTGTATTATAAGTTTGCATTTGCAACGCTAAGAAGGAGAAGAGCTAGACCCATCGATAAGTATACCGATCGGCTTAGAATCACTTCCTGATTAGATTTAGCTATGTCCGTCTGTCTGTCTATCCATGTATTCTTGTAATCAAGGTACAGGTTGCACTTGTTGTCCGATTTTCAAAAAATTTTGCATAATGGTGAGGTTTGGATTAATGGTGAGGTAATTTAAGAAAATACTTAGTAAATTTATTTAAAGGCCAAGTAAAACTCAAAACAAGCTGAATGAAGAAGAATTGAACCGAACCCTGATGATTGGAGCAAATTTCTCTAATGCTTAAAAAAAATTCCAGTATGAAATTTTTATACCCTACACCACCACTGTGGTACAGGGCATTATAAGTTAGACCCATCGATAAGTATACCGATCGGCTTAGAATCACTTCCTGATTAGATTTAGCTATGTCCTTCTGTCTGTCTGTCCATGTATTATTGTAATCAAGCTACAGGTCGCACTTGTTGTCCGATTTCCACAACATTTAGCATAAATCTCTTTTTTGGTCCAAGAACCTCTATTGACGAACGCTATTGATTTTGAAAGAAGCCACAATTTTGCTCCGATCCTTACAAAATTTGGCACAAAGTATTTTTTTTTGACGTCCCAATATATGTGCAATATTTCATTAGATTCGGATCAGATTTAGATATAGCTGTCATATATATCTTTCATCCGATTTGACCTATTAAGGCTGTAGAAGCCACAATTTTGGTCCGATATTTACCAAATTTGGTATGAAGTGGTTTTGTGTAATAACAGACATTCTATCTGTAACAAATTACACTTCTTCCGCACTATACATGATTTTGTTCATCTGTTGGAAGTTGTATTGATGGCTTCGAACGCTAAGACAACGACAATGGCTCTCGCTGTTGTCTTAGCGTTCGAAGCCATCAATACAACTTCCAACAGATGAACAAAATCATGTGTAGTGCGGAAGAAGTGTAATTTGTTACAGATAGAATGTCTGTTATTACACAAAAATATTGGGTTGCCCAAAAAGTAATTGCGGATTTTTTAAAAGAAAGTAAATGCATTTTTAATAAAACTTAGAATGAACTTTAATCAAATATACTTTTTTACACTTTTTTTCTAAAGCAAGCTAAAAGTTACAGCTGATAACTGACAGAAGAAAGAATGCAATTACAGAGTCACAAGCTGTGAAAAAATTTGTCAACGCCGACTATATGAAAAATCCGCAATTACTTTTTGGGCAACCCAATACATGCATTGGTAAAAGTACAGCTAATAAGCAGGGTTGTCGAGCTTGCATAAAATGCTAATTATATCATATATGCATTTTCGCTATTAATACGATTCAAATATTACATACCAACGCAAGGCCCTTGAAGCCATCACACCTAATATGGTTGAAAAGTCTTCTAACCAAAGACGAAACGCGTCCCATAGTGGTTGGTGTGTGTTGCTATCTTTGGCTTTCCTTTGCATCTGCGATCATTCAGCTCGTCTGGAAAGAGAAACAAACAAAAATTTCATCAGATTCGGAACAGATTTAGATATAGCTTCCATATACATCTATCAGCTGATATGGCTTTTAAGGCTGTAGAAACTGCAATTTTGGTCCGATCTTTACAAACTTTTGCAAGAGCTGTTTTATTTAGCGCTCCAATACGATTGCAAAATGTCATTAAAATCGGGTCAGATTTAGATATAGCTTCCATATATATATTATTCAGCCAATATGGCATTTTAAGACTGTAAAAGCCACAGTTTTGGTCCAATCTTTACACAATTTTGCATGATGTGTTTTATTTATGTTTTCATGAAAATTGGTTCAAATTGAGATATGGGTTCCATCCCTCTCATCCCATATGGCCTGCTAAGGCTGTAGTCGCCACAATTTTGGTTTGATCTTTATAAAATTTAGAGTGAGATGTTTAACGTCCTAGCACGTGTGCTAAATTTGAGATATGGGTTTCATATATATATATCTCTCATCACATACGGAGCGCACCGTAGCGCAGAGGTTAGCAAGTCCGCCTACGACGGACATAACATAAAAAATCTTCAGTGGTGGTTTTCCCCTCCTAATGCTGACAACATTTGTGAGGTATTATGCCATGTAAAACTTCTCTCCAAAGAGTTGTCGCACTGCGGCACGCCGTTCGGACTCGGCTATAAAAGGAAGGCCCCTTATCATTGAGCTTAAACTTGAATCGGACTGCACTCATTGATATGTGAGAAGTTTGCCCCTGTTCCTTAGTGGAATGTTCCTTGGCAAAATTTGCAATTTGCTTATATCTCTCATCCTGTTAAGGCTGTAGTCGCCACAATTTTGGTTTGAACTTTATAAAATTTAGCGTGAGGTGTTTAACGTCCTAGCTCGTGTGCTAAATTTCATTAAAGTTGGTCAAGATTTAGATAAATATCCGATACATCTTTCATCCGATATGGCCCTTAAAGTCTCTAGTAGCGACCTTTTAAGTCCCATCTAAAAGAATTTTGCCTTTTCTCACTGGTTATTTAGAAAACAGTTCTATCTAGAAGTACGTTCACATTGGCCACTAAATCCACATTTTAATACATTTTTGATATTTTGCCCTTTCCTCATAACACCTATTTCACATATAACTACCAGAAACAATTGACATTGAGTATCGTCATTCAAAATAATGAGATTCAGCTTTCCTTATTTTTTCTGTAAGTTTATTACGTCTTTTTCTACTGCTACATGCTATGTCACGAATTTTCTTTTTTTTACGCTTGGGGGAATACTAACGTCGTCATTCCGTTTGCAACTCCTCGAAAAATTGGTCTAAGACCATATAAAGTATACACAGTTGCACAGAAAAGTCTACATACGCTACTCAAAAAACATGTTTTTTACAAAATAAAAATTTTTTAGGAAAGTTTTTATTGCCAAATGTTTTTTGTTGCTAAAATTGTTCAGGATGGTTCCCAGTATTATAATTAGTTAAAATTTTTAGAATGTCACCTTATCGATTTACTTACTTATAATTTTTTGTTGCTGGTGTCATGACTAAAGAACCACATGACAGCAGGAGCCGATGGGTTGCCCGCTGAACTATTTAAGACCGGAGGCGATATGCTAATAAGGAGGCGACACGCGCATACCCGTGATTGGAGAAATAAGTCTCCTCCCCATCACATACAAGACACTGGCGAGCGTACTGTATGAAATAATAAAACCTAAAGTCAATGAGATAATTGGGCCCTATCATTGCAGTTTTTGACTTGGTAAATTCACCAAAGACCAGATATGAAATTGCAAATTTTGCCCATTAACATCCACATTAATCCACTAAGGAACAGGGGCAAACTTCTCACATATCAATGAGTGCAGTCCGATTCAAGTTATAAATTCAATGATAAGGGGCCTCCTTTTTATAGCCAAGTCCGAACGGTGTGCCGCAGTGCGACACCTCTTTGGAGGGAAGTTTTACATGGCATTGTACCTCACAAATGTTGCCAGCATTAGGAGGGGAAAAGCACCGCTGAAAATTTTTTTCTGATGGTCTCGCCAGGATACGAACCCAGGCTTTCAGCGTCATAGGCGGACATGCTAACCTCTGCGCTACGGTTGCCTCCAACCAGACCAGATATTCACACTGCACCAAATCCTAGAAAAGACCCGAAAACGACAGGCCATCTTCGTTGACTACAAAGCCACTTTCGACAACCCTATACATTGAAAGCTATTTCAAGCCATGTCTGAGTTTGGTATTCCCACCAAAATAATAAGACTCTGCAGGATGACGCTTGCTGATGATACACGTTACTTAGTTAGACTAGGAAAGAGTCTATCTGAACCATTCAATACCAAACGTGGTTTCAGACAAGGAGACTATTCATCGTGTGATCTCTTTATTATACTGCTGAAGAAGATTATACGAGATGCAGATGCAAATAGATATGGCACACACTCACCTATTCCGACCAAATCGATACTATGGGTCGGTCAGCGGAAGAAGCAATTGCAGCCTTTGAAAATATCGAAAGAGAATCAACGAAAGTGGATCTGGGGATAATACAAAGTGGTGGATATCAATTCGCACAAAGCCCTGTCAACCCGAGCAGATGCAGAAAGTTGGGAACCATACCTGTGATATAGTCAACAACTTTTTCTGCTTCGACATCACCGTAGCCGAAACGAATAACACCAGTTTTGAAACAAACCGAAGGATAATGTTGACAAAAAGATGATAGTTTGGATTAAGCAAGCAGTTTAGAAACAAGGCCACCTCTCGACAGACGAAAATTACACCATACAAGACACTGATGCTACACGTGTTGTAAAATAGGTCCAAGATATGGAAACGAAAGCAGACGAGGCATTACTTAGAGTGTTTGAGGGGAACGTGTGATAGTACGTACAGATGATAGTTTGGATTAAGCAAGCAGTTTAGAAACAAGGCCACCTCTCGACAGACGAAAATTACACCATACAAGACACTGATGCTACACGTGTTGTAAAATAGGTCCAAGATATGGGAACGAAAGCAGACGAGGCATTACTTAGAGTGTTTGAGGGAAAGATTTTTCTTAAAATTTATGAACCAGTTTGCATTGATGGAGAATATCGCCATCTTATGAACCACGAAAATTATGACGAAGTTAAAGTACAACGATTGTGTTGGCTAGATTATGTTGCCAGAATTAATGAAGAAGCTCCAGCGAAGAATTTTTTTTTTAAAGTGATCAAAAATTCTTATGGAAAGATCAAGTAATGAAGTATCGAAAATTCGTGTCAGAGATTGGAAAAGGAGCGCGAAAGTTCGAGGCTCTTCGAAAGATATTCTAAGTTCGGCTTATGGCACAAATGTTCTGTCACAGCCAATTAAAGTAAAAATAAGCAAAAGCCTGCTAAATTTGGCCGGGCCAAATCTTATATAACCTGACAAATCACATTTACAATCCTAAACGACCTACACTTACAAGAAGTATTTGTGCAAAATTCTAAGAGCGTCGCTTTGTTCCTTGGAAAGTTAGAGTGTTTTCAACAGACAGACGGATGGGCATGACTAAATCGCCTTAGATTATCAAGACGGTTTAGAATATATAGGGTTTTTCAATAAGAGCGCTACAACAGTTATTTTTTTAACAAAAGAAAAACGGTTGTGGATATCGTTGAAATTCTTTATTTATGTGATAGTACGTACTATCGTTGCCATTATGTATGGAACTCGATTTCTTTTTCATGGCCACCACGGGCACGATTGCAGAAGTCCAGACGTTGAATCCAATTTTCGACGGGTTTCAAGCATAAATCGGCCGATACTGCTGCGATTTCGCGTTGGGTATTCGTACGAAGTTCATTAATCGTCGCTGGCTTATTGGCATTGATTTTTACATACGCTGTGTGGCTTATTGCGCCGTTCTGTTTGAACCACATGTCCTCCAAGTCCATATCATCCAATTGTGCCCTAAAATATTCTGTTATCATTGAACGGTACCGATTCCTAATCACAGTAACGTGCCAGCCTTGAACATCACGGAAGAAGTACGGCCCAATGACGCCGCCGGCCCATTAACCTTACCAAACCGTAATTTTTTCGGAATGCAATGATGACTCATGGAGTACGTGTGGATTGCTATCTGACCACAACGCATATTTTGCTTATTGACGAAGCCATTTAGCCTGAAATAAGTAAGCACCACTTAAGTTGATTTTTTCCATGAAAATGATGAGGCCACTGACTCTGAATTTCGGTAGTAAATTTTACTAATGTCGTTGTTCCATTATGAAATGGCAAACCTTGCGAAAGGGAAATGGCAAAGCAGCGGCAAAAAATATGGCGTTGTTTGCTGTTCCCATCGGTCTATTATTGTAACATAGCTGAAAAAACCCGTGTATATACATTGTTAGGTATCAGATCACTATTTCGAAGTGTTACAAGCGAAATGACGAAATTAGTATACTCCCATCCTATGGTGGAGGATATAATAAACTAATTTTTCGATTTGAGATCTTGAACACCTACATGAAGTTATTCTAGCAAAATATTTAAAAATCGTTGTGAATTTTTCATTATGACCTCCAATTATCTCTCTACCTGTAAGGAGAAACCTTGTAAACAACGCGATGGTGTAGGGTATACAAGATTCGGCCCAGTCTAACTTTACTTGCGTTCACTTGCTTTTTTAATGGAACTTGTTCGTTGTACAGATTTAATAGATTATATAACAGGAAAGATGATCTGTCGTCAACCGATTGAAGGTGAGAAATTGAATCCCAGTTGAAAGTTAACAGGCGGTATTCCAACAAATCGAGATTAAGTCGCGGTATGAAAAATTTGGTATGAATAAAAGTGTCAATAGATCAATATACTTAATCAGTTTTCATAACACTGGAGCCGATATTTGCTTTTTGATATTTGCCTGTTTATAAAAGACCTAGCTGTAAAATAAGAAAGGGAGGAATAATAGGGAGGAAAAATAGTTAAATTGCAACACCTCCTACATGCCCTCTTCTTCTTCAGATATGTAGGGGCTCAAATCGTTTAATATAACCTAATAAAGCTCCCACATAAACCAATTTGACTGATTATCCTTTGGAGGCCCTTATTTCTCATTTGATTCGAATAAAATTTTGGACGAGAACTTCTGTTATTATTTCGCACTTTTATGTGTAATATGGTCTAAGCGAGGCCATATCGAATAAAATCGTCCTGAGACTATCAACGATGTTCCAGTTTTCGAATCTGCAAAAAAAATGTTTTGCTTATATTTGCTAAATCCTCTACTTTAATGTTTTGAAATCACTTAAGTTTCCCCTTATTATACGAGTATAGGGATTTGATTAGAGTATGCATTCAAACCTCGACATTTTCAAGAAATAAGGCTAAGAAAATCTTTCAGTTTGTTTTTTCGAAAATCGAAACAGGAGTATCACATAAGATTCCCTCCGGCCAAACCTAGCCTGCTTTTTCTTATTCATTTTAAGCATAAGCGCCATTTTTTTTTAATTTGTTTTTCATTTTATCTCACTTCTAAATCTTGTTGTTTCTTTGCAGTAAAATGTCAAACCAAATCGTTGCCATCCTTGTCTGCTCCCTCGTCTTCGTCAGCGTTTTGACCACATGCTATGCCTCCACAGTGGCACCTTTGTGCCAACCTGGCATTATCGAAGAGATGCCACCACACATCAAGAAAGTCTGCATGGCTTTGGAGAACTCCGACCAATTGACATCGGCCCTTAAAACCTACATCAACAATGAGGCAGCAAGTAAGTTCAATACCAAATCAAAACATATGTAGAAAGTTGTTGGACAAAATTAAAAAACAATAGCCATATAATAAATCTATGAACCTCTTTCTAATATGATGGTCACAATACAACTGACCTCCCTACAGTATTATCAGTTTAGACGCGAAAGATAAATAATTATTGTAAAAAATTGAAGTTCATATCAGCATACAGTGTTTGCTAATAACAGCAAATTTTTTCCATCCCACACAAAACGTTTACGAAAAATTAAAGATTTTTTTCCCGATCGAAGGATTTTAATAATAATGTCGAAGCAAGAGGGAGGCTCAATAAGTCGACATGCGAAGTCGGTTTGTATAGCAGCTATATTAATTTATGAACCGATTAAGACCATACATGGCAAAGTTGTTGGAAATCAATACAAAATACCTGGTGAAAATTTCAGCCCAGGCAGATAAGAATTGCGCCTCTAGCGGACGAAATATCAGAAATCGGTTTGCATGGCAGCTATATCAGGTTGTGAACAGATATGGACTATTCTTGGCATGACGCCCTCTAGAGGCTCAATAAATAAGATCCGAGATGGGTTTGTATAAATAAATTAAGATCCGAGATCGGTTTGTATGGCACCTACGTATATTAGGTTATGAACAGATTTAGACCATACTTGGCACAGTTGTTGGAAATCAAAACAAAAGACCTTGTGCAAAACTTCAGCCAAGTCGGATAAGAATTGCGCCCTCTAGAGGTTCAATAAGTCAAGATCCGCGAACGGTTTATATGGTAGCTATATTAGATTACGGGCCGATTTGGACCATTCTTGGCATAGTTATTGGAAGTTAGAACAGAACACCATTTACAAATCGGATTAGATTTGCGCCTTCTAGAGGCTAAAGTAGTCCAGATCCGAGATCGGTTTATAAGGCATCTATATCAGGTAATGAACCGATTCAGACCATACAGTTATTGGAAGTCAAAACAAAACACCTCATGGAAGATGTCACCCAAATCGAATAAGAATTGCTCCCTCTAGAGCCACAGGAAGTCAAAATCCGAGATCGATTTATATGGCAGCCATTTCAGGTTATGAACTAGAATGAACCATTCTAGGCGCAGTAGTTCAAAGTCAGAACACCTCTTGAAAAAATTAAGCCAAATAAGATAAGAATTGCGCCCTTTAGAGGCTCAAGATGTCAAAATCCCAGATCGGTTTATATGGCAGCTATATCAAAACATGCGCCGATATGGCCCATTTTCAATCCCAACCGATTTATACTAATAAAGAACTTTTTTTAAATTGGCTTTGACAGAACATTTGTTCCACTAGCCGAAGCGCCTCGATCTTCTTCACTCATTCTAAAAACTCTGACACCAAGTTTCGTGGTGTCTCCCATCACTTGATCTTTCCATCGGGCTTGTGGTCTTCCCGGTTTGCGTGTACCACCGTGTTTGCCTTCAAAAGACTTCTTTACTGGAGCTTCTTCATCCATTCGTCGTCATTCAGCTCGTGGTTCATACGTCGCTTATATTCTCCATTGATATATTTTAAGAAGAATTTTTTCTCTCAAATACTCCAAGCAGGAGCCGAGGTAGATACAGTTGCCGACTATCTCAAAGTTTTTCTTATTCTCCATTTTCTTTATTTGCTCGGCTGTACAAGGCGTTTTGGGAGTTGAAACCATCCATTTCGTCTTACTCCATTTCACAGACTCTCTTTCAATTTTTTCAAAGCCTGCAGTTACTACTTCCGTTGACTGACCTATGACGTCGATGTCGTCGGCATAGGCGAGTAGCATGTGTTCTCTTGTGATTAGTGTGCCATATCTATTCACATCTGCATCTCGTATACTCTTCTCCAGCAGGATATTAAAGAGATGACACGATAGGCTGTCTCCTTGTCTGAAACCTCGCTTGGTATTAAATGGTTCCGACAGTTTGTTTCCTATTCTTACTGAGGAACGTGTATCAGTAAGTGTCATCCTTATTCATTTTGCAGGGATACCAAACTCAGATATGGCTTGCAATACCTTCGAACGTGAAGGGGTATCGAAAGCGGCTTTGTAGTCAACAAAGAGATGGTAGGTGTTGATTTGTCCTTCTCGGGTCTTTTCCAGGATTTTGCACAGTGTGAATATCTGGTCTTGGGTGGATTTACCAGGTCTAAATCCGCATTGATAGGGCCCAATTATCTCATTGACTTTAGGTTTTCGTCTTTCACACAGTACGCTCGGGAGTATCTTGTATGCGATGGTGAGGAGACTTATTCCTCTGTAGTTGGCACATTCCGTCTTGTCTCCTTTCTTTTGTACGGAACATATTATGCTAAGGTTCTAATCATCAGTTATGCGTTCTCCTAGCCAGATTGCGAAGACAAGCTGATGCATACGCCTTATCAGCGCGTCGCCTCCGATCTTAAATAGTTCAGTGGATAACCCGTCGGCTCCTGCTGCCTTTTTGTTCTTCAGTCAGTTCAGTCGAAGGTAAACATTCTATACCATCATCATTGGTTGTGCAGTATCCGCTTTACCGCCAACGTCGGACACTAGCAGTTGGGTAAAATGTTCTTTCCATATCTCAGCATGCCATCTGTGTCAGTTACCAGGTTTCCTTCTTTGTCTCTGTAGGAGGATGTGCCTGCATAAAAGCCATCGGTTTAATTCTTTGGTCGAATTTCCGGACTTCATTTTGACTCCTGTACATCTCAATTCGCTCAAACTCACGTCTGTTACCTTTTTCCATTTTTCCATTTCTTTTTTCCCGATACCTCTCCTTCATCTGGCGCGCTGCTACTAATTGCAGGATTGCTCTATATGCCTCATTCTTGGCTTCAGTAGCATCTCGACACTCTTGGTCGTACCATGGGTTTCTTGAGGGAGGCTTCCGGTATCCAAGAACGATTTTCGCGACATTTTCCATGGAGTGGGCAATGGTTTATCACTGCGCCATTATATCATCGGGACAAGGAGTGTTTTCATCAAGCAGTTGGGTCAGTCGAGAGGAGTATGCCGCTGCCATCTATTGTGTTTGCAGCTGATAGAGAGCATTCGTGCAAAATTAAAAGCGCCTAGCTTTACCCCTTCGAATGTTTGTGTGCTTTCGACAGACAGACAGACGGACGGGCATGACTTAATCGACTCAGATGTCAAGAGGATCAAGATTATACATATACTTCGATGGGTCTCAGAACAGTATTCCGAAGTGTTACAAATGGAAAGAAGAAATTAGTATACCCCCATACTATGGCGGAGGATATAGTAAAAATACTTTCACAAAAGGAAATTTTTCCTTAAAAAATTTGGGCATTCTTAATTTTAGTTCTTAAACTTTGGTTAAAAAAGTGTGGATTTTTATTCGCTCAATCTCCATACTAAACTCAAAGAAGGAAAAATAATGTTAAGGAAAACTATAATAGCAAGAATATGTGCATATTAATAACTTAAAACTTTTGTGTTTTCCTTCTCTTTTCCTAGCTTTAGTTTCAAAATCTGAAGATTTTACCAACAACTTGGGCAAGCGTACCGATGTGGATCATGTTTTCTTGCGTTTTGGCAAAAGGCGTTAAATTCTTTGCATTGATGGCCTAGGAAAAAAAACCCACATGGAATATGCTTCAACGACTTCATACCTGGACTACATGAATCATGATGCGAACTGGACCACCACATAAAATAAAACCAACAAGCGCCCTCTTCTACTACAACAAAATCTTTACAAAAATTAAATTATTTAATTTTCTTTCAAAATTGTATTCAATGTCTCAACTACTATGTATACTAAAACTTCCCTCAAAAAAACCCCAATTTAGCATTGTAAGACTAACAAAAATTAAGCAAACCAACAAATAGGAAAAAAATTAAAGTTGATCTCTTTGTAATATTACATTTACACCATTTCCCATGTAACAATAATCAGTATTGAAAAATAAAAACAAAAACAAAAAACTTGCACACATCTCTCTTAAGAGTTTAGCGGATGCCTAGCACAACCAAATTCCGCATTGCACGTCTTCTTAAAAAAACATAAAAACAATTAAATCTTAAATGTGTATATAGAAAAAATAAAATGTCTCTTTTTTTAATAAAAACTAAATCACAATACTTCTTAATTTCCAAAGAACCTAAGTACATACAAATATATTCATACGTAATTAATGTACTTAACAATGGGGCTAAGCGGTATAGACTGCATGCGTTTGATTTTTCTATTGTTTCCAACTTGTCTTTTGGTTTATTTTGACAACGTTTTGGATTTTTGTAGTGCATAAGTCATACCAATTGTAGTGTATCAATTCCAAATGATCAATTTCAGAATAAAAGCATTTTAAATAATAAAAATAAAATAAATCATACCATATTCCTCTCAAATTATTTATTGATGTTATTTGATCGATTCTTGCTTTAACCCTTAAGCCTAGTACTGACTTCGATTGTGCGGAAAATGTTGCTAAAGATCAATTAAATTTTATGAAATCTCACAATATTTACAACGGTGTTGCTAATTTATTTAATTGTAATTAAACTTTTTTATTTGGCGTGTAAAGCGTTGTTTTGGTAGAAAACAGTTTTATGTTGGCATCATTGTTATCATATGACTGTCAGCCTAGCTAAAAACAAATTTTTCTACAAACTGGTAGTTTTAAGTACAAAGCCATCCGTGTAGAAGTCTATGCTACTTTTATTGCCAGTGATATTGTATTGGGTTGCCCAAAAAGTAATTGCGGATTTTTCATAAAGTCGGCGTTGACAAATTTTTTCACAGCTTGTGACTCTGTAATTGCATTCTTTCTTCTGTCAGTTATCAGCTGTTACTTTTAGCTTGCTTTAGAAAAAAAGTGTAAAAAATGTATATTTGATTAAAGTTCATTCTAAGTTTTATTAAAAATGCATTTACATTTTAAAAAATCCGCAATTACTTTTTGGGCAACCCAATAGTTCCAATAGATTCTATCAGGAATAGAATACAGTGTTTTTTTACCAATAAGCTGCTCAGGCAGTGTGTAATCCATAATGCCTGGGAAATCGGGCTTTGTATCAATAATAACACCACCGTAGCGCAGAGGTTAGCATGTCCGCCTATGACGCTGAACGCCTGGCTTCGAATCCTGGCGAGACCATCAGAACAAATTTAAAGCAGTGGTTTTCCCCTCCTAATGCTGGCAACATTTGTGAGGTACTATGCCATGTAAAACTTCTCTCCAAAGAGGTGTCGCACTGCCGCACGCCGTTAGGACTCGGCTATAAAAAGGAGGCCCCTTATCATTGAGGATGAACTTGAATCGGACTGCACTCATTGATATGTGAGAAGTTTGCCCCTGTTCCTTAGTGGAATGTTCATGGGCAAAATTTGCATTTTGCATCAATAATAACACAGTGTCCATAGGCGCAGCATCACTAAAGAGAAAGCTCCCTTAGCCTCACAGCAGTGGTCGTAGAAATTTGTCTAGCCACGATGTCCAAAGGCATTGAAGCGCGCGTCCAACAGACCACAACACCACATAACTTTATAGGTATGACAACTACAGTATATACCCAGTGCATGGCACGGGGTTTACACCCCTAACACCTGCCTGCCAAAGAGCTGCAGGTGTATGTGGCAAGAGTTGACTTTTTTGCCTTTTCCAAAATGTTGGATTTGAAGTTAAATTTCCTGTCTAGCCAAACACTCAGGTATTTTGCGCTTTCAGTAAATAGAACATTCTCTCCCCCCAAGGAGACAGACACCACTGTAACTTGTAACTTCTGCTGAAAAGACCTACTGCTGTCGTGTACGGATTTACGCCTACACCACTTTCGATAGCCGATTTCGCTGTCGCACGTAGAGCTTCCTGAAGTATATCTCTTATAGTGCAGGGAAACTTTCCCCTAACCGCAATTGCCACGTCATCACCATACGTCATAGACAATAATATATTGTTAATGGCTATATTCCAAAGTAGAGGAGACAGTACACCTCCTTGAGGTGTTCCTCTGCTGACCCATGTTTTTAGATCCACAGATCCCAAGCCTACCGTAATGCATCTTTTAGTAAGTTATTAATAAACGTAGTCCGCAGATTGTTAAACGCCCCCTCTATGTCAATGCATACCGTCAGGGTCTACGTTTTAGCATCGAAGAATTCTTCTATTTTATACACAACCTCGTACAGGGCAGTCTTCGCCGACATTCCCTTGACATAGGCATGCTGTTTGTATTTGAGCCGTTCGCTGCCCTACTCCTTATAATGGTGTCCACAATGAGTTTCATGGTTTGGAGTAGAAGGGACGTAAGGCTTATAGACCTGTAGGCCTTTGGTGTCGCATAACTTGCCTTGCCGGGCTTTGGTATAAATACCACCCTTGCCTCGTGCCAGGATTTCAGAGTATATAAGTCCCGGGCACGCTGTGAGTAAGTAAGTTATTAATAAACTGTCTTACGATTGTGTTGATGATGGAGAAAGTACAGGGTATTGTGACGGTGCTGATATAGGGGGCGACGAGAAGTGCTCCAAGAGTAGCACTGAATACGATACTTGATCTGAGACCTTTGCACTTGTACGTGGAGGACGTTGCGTTGAGTACAGTCTTCTGACCGAGAGTGTCAGGAACTCGAGCTCCTCGGATTTCGGGCATTCTTTTGTTGAGCGGTAGGTCGATGGCTTTGTTGGGCGACTACATGGCTTTGGCATTGCCAAACTGATCTAGTGGACGGCGCTTCAAAGGTCCACCTACTGTTCAATAATCAAGCGGATCCAAGGGATGGCTTTTTTGTGCATCACAGCCGCAATGAGGAAGACACCATCTGATGCTCTGATTTTAATTATACATTTAATTTAATGCTCTCGTTGAGAGATCTGTAACAGTCCGGTGGGGTTTATCCGAAATATCCAGGGAAACTGAAATCTAACATGTCCATAGAGGAATAACCGCAGCCTCTGGCGACATATTAGCAAAGTCTTCAGAATTAGGACCTAAGGGCAACGGTCACAAAGTGGAAATTGTGAACATTCCAAAATTATGTGGCTCAATCTAGACTTGAAGAGGACTACCTCTTTGCTGTCGCTGGCTCAAACAGACGTTTCAGTCATTGTGTCCGTCATGAAGGGTCACTGTTTGATGGGAAAACATGACAAATGCGATCCATGGTGGAGGGTATATAAGATTCGGCCCGCCTGAACTAAGCATGCTTTTACTTCACTCATAGAAAAAAGTTTGCTGAAAATAGCAAACACTGTCTGCTGAATATTAGTAAATAATAAGTAGTAATATTTCACAAATTAAAATCATCTCTTCCAACAAAATTTCTAAAAAATGCCTAAATTAATAAAAACAAGTAACAGGCAAATTTAAGAAACAGCATAACATTTTTTTTTTTTTCAGCAGGTTTTTTTACTTAACACAGCAGATTTTGGTTACTGATTTAGCTGGCCGAAATGTTTGCTAATACAGCAGCCCTGTGTTTGCTGAAACAGCGGTAATGTCTGCTGTCCCATTTTCAGCAGACAAAAACTGCTGTTTTAGAAAGCATTTTTGCTGTTTTCTATAACAAATTTGCTTGAGTGTTGTTTTTGACTTTATTCGATTTTTGTTTGACCAAACAAAATGTGTCAAATAAATCTGTTTAATGTGAAACCAAAATCAAACCTTTGTGGAATTGACATTTTTTGGACAAATAACATAAAACCAAATTGAGTGAAATATTTACCTTGTGTGGCCATAGTTTAAACGTAAAGGATGCTGTATGTTTAATTTCTCAAATTAATTTAAAAAATAGTTAAAAATAACTACACTTATTTTAATATTCGTTCAAAACTACAAATGAATACTCACCCATTTATTATCCTTGACAATATTCAATTTTGTTTTCAACTACAACCTGGCAAAGTAAAACTCTACGTGACATAGAAATATTTGAAAGACTTTTCTGTTTTGAGTTTAGCTTTCAAAAGCTTCTTTATTTACTTCATGTTGTTCATCACAAATTTTTTTCTAATATCATTTCACTTAACAAAAAATTCAAGAAATAAGAACAAAAAAAAAATGTAAAACATATGGCAGAAAATTCAAAGAAATTAAATGCAAATAACTTAAAACAAAAATAAGTTAGGTAAACATATTTTAAACAAGGATCATCTTTTAAGATGGCTTTGGCAATTTTTGTGTGTCGTTTATATTTTCTTTTTTTTTTTTTTTTTTTTGCAAAGGCATCTCTTTTTCATTCGAGACTTGAGGTATTGGTTCGTTATATATTGATAGTTATGGATTAATTCAAATTGGTTTTGAATGCTCTTGTAAAATATTTGTAGCTAGGTTTTTTGTTTGATTTCCTTTGCAATATACCTTTACCCTTTTGTATTGGGTGCAGAGCATTTTTTTTGACTAATTTTAGATTTTTGTATGTAGGAAAACAACACTTGTGTCAATATGATGGTATAATTTCTATTTGCTTCTGTTTAATTTAGTAATTAATAGCTTTCTAAAGTATTTTTCAGGGTGAAGGTATAGACTATTTACTCCCGGTGTTGAATCTTTTTTTATTTATTATTATTTTTTTTTTTTTTTCATTTTGTGTATCAAACGATTTTTTGATATTTTTCTTTAGTAAATATATGGTTTTTTTGTCTTTTAAAAAATTAAAACATTAATAGAAAACAAAAAAAACTTTAAACAAAAACATAGAAAAAAATCAAAAGTATTATTTTTTTTATTCGTATAAGTTTTTTTGTTTCGCTTTATACGAAAACTCTATCTAATTTTGTTTTTAAAATGATTTCAAATGTTATTTTATACCAAATCATCAAAAGTTATTGATGGGTTAAGTGGGCGCACAGAAAATATTCCTTAACAAACTTTTGTGTTTGCTATCGTGGTACCTATTATGTGATTCTAATTTCATTTTCTATGAAAATCTAACTCTAAAAAATAATAATTTAATTGCAACCAAAATCAAATTCTTAGGAGTTTATTTTAAAAATATTTTTTTTATAGATTTTCCAATTGTGTACATTAAAAAAATATGAACAATTTGTAAGGAAAATTAAATTTTCAAAAATCGTTTTGGAAACATAATTTTTGATAAAAAGGTGATTTTTTTTTGAGTTAATGTTTTCAGGGTGGCACCACTGGTTGATAATTGTCATAGATAAATTATATATGTATAGATAAACAATTTGAACCTCGCACATAGATTGGTTGGTGGCGCTTGTGAGTATAGATAAATGAGAATTTTCTAAGAACATGCTGCCAGCAGAATTCTGCTCTCAATGGTATGCTGTTTGCATTTTCTAAATATGGATTATTTCCTTTCCCATGAAGGAAACTATGGCGTAGAACAAATTACGGTGCTTTGCCAATACCGCCTGGTATTATTTTGTTCGCGTCATTGGCAAAGATTTTTAATACCATTTGGTATAAATTCATTACCAGACAAAGGAGGATATTAAGAATTGACGGCGTCACATTTGTATTATTTTCATTCCGCCAGTTGTGTTGTTAAGCTTTGTACTTAAAATATTGACGCCATTGTAAAATACTTGTTAAAGAAATAAATAAATTGTTGTAATACCATTAGAGTGCGTAAAAACGTGTTCAAATACTCGAAAGCAATGAAAATTGAAACAGTACAAAATCTAAAACGATGCTGTGTTGGTGAATTCATATGAAAACCACTTCTGGGAATCAATGGATAAGGAATCAATTGCTGAATAAAAAGAAATAAGGTTGGTGGTGTAACATTACTCTTTGTAATTATTTTCAATTGTTTTTTTTTTTCGTTCAATAGGAGGAAGTACATTCAATAACGGTTTGGTACTTAAAGCAAAAACGGTCTGGTGCTAAGACCAATAACAGATTGGTATTAAAACCAATACTAGTTTGGTAATAAGGCTAGTATCTAACGGTACTAATCATTTTATGTTTCATCCGTACCATCCGGTATTGTTTTTGTATACCGTATGGTACTGAAGTGAGCGCGTTTGGTATCAACTTTTCTCTGGGTGCAATACTATACTAGGAATTCCTGACTTCGATTTTTTTAGGATACTTTACTTTAGTATTATGAGTGCTCAACAAGACGAAATACAATTAGATTAAAATTATTTTCAATGGTTTTCGTACTAAAATGTTTGGTACTAAACCCAATGACGGTCTGGTGCTAAAGCCAATAACAGATTGGTGTTAAAACCTATACCAGTTCGGTAATAAGGCTAGTACGAAACTGTACTAATCATTTTATGTTTCGTCCAATACCAATACGGTATTGTTTTTGTATACCGTATGGTACTGAAATAAGCACGTTTGGTATCAACTTTTCTCTGGGTGCAATACTATACTAGGAATTCCTAACTTCGATTTTTTTTTGATACTTTACTTTAGTATAAGGAGTGCTCAACAAGACGTTCACTGAATAAAGGTGTATATCCAAAGTGGCGTGGGGCGAATTAATATCCACATCCTCTTTTCAACCTAACCCAATCTAGGATGAACGATCGAAGCGAAAAAAGCGATAATCTACTATTAATGGAAAGAATACAAATATGACTTTACATAGGCATTAGGAATGATGATAACTGTCCTTGGTTTCATTGAACTAACACCATAATCCTGTCATAATCTTGGTACGCAAGGGTGCATCGATGAAGCCTATTCAAACCTCAGAGAGAAAGTAGATTGTGGAAACAAACTGAGACATGGAGACCTCTGAGGTTACCTCGCCTGCTCATGTCTGGTAACTATCTTAATTTAATCTGATCTAACCTTAATTACTGTTCTAGTATTGTTAAGTCTATAACAACGAAATAACCAATACATGTATAAAACACTTATCGTATTACAAAATTAACGACATAAGAAGTATATTAGCAACTGTGTTAGACATTAAAAGCAACAACTCTGTTAACACATGCATTTTATGTATTACTAGCTGGACAGATCCCGCTCAGCTCCGCTGGGGACACTTCGCCCTGAATGTGAATAACGTGCTACTGTAGCTTATGTCCGCCTATGACGCTGAACGCCTGCATTCGAATCCTGGCGAAACTTTGGACAAAATTTAAAGCGGTGGTTATCCCCTCTTAATGCTGGCGACATTTGCGAGGTACCATGCCATGCGTGGTCATGTAAAAAATTCTCCCCAAAGAGGTGTCGCACTACCGCATTTTTCATTAGAGTCCCATATTGATAGGAACGTCGAATATATCTGTTTAGAGGAGTTTTGGGATTGGGGCGGCCCGCTGGGTACTTGGACCCAAAATTTAATACGACATTCATTTTCTAGTCTCCAATACCTTTTATTTGATTCCCATATTGTGCCTATCAGTCCTCTTTTGGTTTTGGGTGGCGTTTTTGGAGTAAGGGGTGGGTTAGCCACCATCCGATATCTACAAATTATATAACCTCTGTTTCCTTTTTTGATTCTACGGAACAGACAAACAAACCGAGTCTCATGTATTGATGATGGGTCATATACCCATTTGAGGCGTTTTTGGGAGGTGGGGTGACTCCCTACACTTCGATCTGATTTTGTATGCCAGATTCGTAATCTACTCCCAAATACCTTTCATTAATATGGGCGACCAATTTGTCTGCTTTTAGACATTTTGGGGTTAGGGCGACTTCCTGGGTACTTGGACCCAATTTTTAATACCATATTCGAATTTTACTCTTCAACACCTTTCATTTGATATCCATTTTGGGGTAAGGGTTGATTAAAATTTTGGGGTTAGGGCGACTTCCTGGGTACTTGGACCCAATGTTTAATACCATATTCGAATTTTACTCTTCAACAACTTTCATTTGATATCCATATTGTCTTTATCGGTCCACTTGTGATTTTGGGCGGTATTTTTGGGGTAACGGAGGAGGTTCCGCCCCCTTCCGATATCAACAAATTATAAAGCCTATTTCTTCTTTCTGTCCATATTCGTAATCTACTCCCGAATACCTTTCATTAGAGTCCCATATTGTCATGCTCGTCCAATGAACCTATTTTAGGGGGTTTTGGAGTTTGGGCCTCCCCCAGTTATTTGGACTCAATTTTTAATATGAAATTCGTATTCTATTCCTGAATATCTTTCAATTGAATCCCATACTATCCTGATCGGTACACTTTTATCTTTGGGTGGTACTTTTGGGATAAGGGGAGAGTCAGCCCCCTTCCGATATCAAAAAAATTATATAGCCTATATTTCCTTCCAGACCAACCTACACAATCTGTGAAAATTTTAAGATATTCAGATTTATAAACACAATTTTATGTTTATATATGTGATATACTGGCGTTACCATGCATATGTAAAGATTGCTCTTGTGTTCTCTTTAATTCTTAGGCTGGCAAGTCCATTCAACAAAAACAAATCATAGTGAGTACCGTTACTAAATGAACGTATGCTTGGGCTTCCCATCACAAAACACAAAAGTCAGTCTCACTCATCATTTGTTAGGCAGAGTCATAAGTTGTAAGCAGATAAAGCACTTATAAAAAACCAAAAGACCTGCGTTTGTATAGTTGTAAAGAATAAATACTGAAGTTTTAGATCTTTATCTTAATATTTAACCCATGATGCGTTGATGTTGTTGTTTTCAATTTCTTTGTAGATGATGCTGAACAACCAAATCTCTATTATCCACAGCAGCGGGCAACTCTGCCGCAAAAATTAAAAATATCAAAGAAAATAAATAAAAGAAAGAAAGATATACATATTGGAACGTAACACTGCGGAAACCCTATATACGTGCATTAAGCCATAGTTTCCTTCACGGGAAAGGAAATAATGTATATTTAGAAAACGCAAACATCAACATTGAGACCAGAATTCCTCTTGCGGCATGTTCTTACATAACTCCCATTTATCTATAATCACAAGCGCCACCAACCAAGGGTCGAATTACCGCAAACGTCAACGAGTAAAATCTTTCAAAATCCCTCTATTGTGAATTATGCGTTTCTTTATTGAATGACAACTTTTGAAATTTAGGAATGCGATTATAATTTATAAACAAATTTAAATTAAAATGTGTATAAAAGTGGTATAACATTCATTAAACACGAGATGAAATTGCATTCGAAATGAAAGCGCACTCGATTACGTATGCGGCAATTTGGCCGCAGTATACATCTATGATATTTATTTAAGTGGTGGCGTAGCCAGTTGAAAAATCAGCTTAAGTTGAAAAAAAATTAAATTTTGTTCATATACACGATAAAGCATATAATCATATTTTATACGATTTTAAAAACATATAACTGATATTTATCCTGGACGTAATGTCACAATATTCTGTTTATCCCACTTTAGAGCTCAAAAATATTTTTTTTTTAACTTTATATAAAAACTTTTGATAATTCATTATAAAATATGTACATTTTGAAATCATCAATTACCGAATATGATGTAGAGTTATAGATGTGTGTAATTCATTTCATCATTTTGTTATCATGTGATTTTCATTTTAAAAAATTGTTCAGCTGAAATAGAATAATCAGATCAGTATTATTATGGTATGGTTTGTATATATATAAAAATAAATGGGAAAATATATATAAAGCTATTAAAAGTCTTTCATGTAAAATAGTTGTGGTATAGGTGTTTGTCATAATTTGTTATCCTTTTTGTTGGTTTTCTCTGGATTTTTATTTTTAGATTATCACTTACCACTTGAAAAATGTTTGCAACTTCTGTTTGTCTTATTTCTTCTCTTATATGTTTAGTTTGTTTGTTTTGCAGTCATGCGAATTATTTGGTTTTTTTCTTCAACTATATTGATGGCATAAGTTTTTTGTCGTTTAACTTTTTTCATAGTTTTCTTTTATGGTTTACTCGTTTTGTTTAGTTTTTTTTTATAAAGAAAGAATTAAAATAAAAATATAATTTATGAATTATAAAAATTATTTTATATCTTTTTGACTTTTCAAGCCCAATTTTTTAAAGAAAATTAAAAAAATTATTTTTTTTTTGTAAAATGAAATGTGAATTAAAGCAATAACAAATTAATTATTTTTTGTCTCTTTTTTGTTTGTTTAATAATTTTTAATTCTATGGACTTTCCACTTTTGTTTTTTCTCTTATTCTCGTTTTTTTTATATTTTGGGTAATTTAAATAAAATAAATAATAAACAAAAAACATTAAAACTATATATAAAAAATTATTTATTTTTTTAACATTTTATTTTTGTAATTGTCTTTTTGCAGACGTTTTCATGTTTATGAGTCTTTTGTCTAGTTCAAGTATATTTTTGTTCTTTGTTTTAATTAACCTTTTTTGTTTTATGTATTTATAAATTTGTTTTTTTCGTTTGTTTTTAAATTCGTTTTTCTTTTTTTCGTGTATAAAAAAAACACCAACGTTCATTTAACTTACTTGTGTCTTAGGCACCTTACCTTAATGCAGTTCTAAAGAATCGAAATTAGAACATGTTATAGCGTATTTTTTTACGTATTCCTTCTTTGTTCCGATATTTAAAAATCGATGTTTTGTTTTTTAATGTTTTTCTAGATTAAAAAATGGTATAGGTAGTAAAAAATATAAGCATTTTATAAACCGTAAACGGGATCCACTCTATCGATTTTTGTGTTATAATACCATATATAATTTCATTTTATTTTTATATATCATCCTTATGGTCATGATGCAGCATTTTTGTTTTCTCATTGTATAGTAAAATTTATATATTTACGATATTTGTTAGAAAAATTTATTTAATTTTAATAAAAAAAGGAACTCCAGATTAAGTCGCGTTCCGTTTTAGTTATACTATAAAGCCTAAAGGGAGGAGCGTTGCGTTAAAAAAAAAACAAAACTCTGCAAACATTTCATACAAAAGCAACCTGCAAAAGTTCAACTTTGACGACTGGAATCGAGCGTCATTCTGTATTGCCATGCGTGAAGTAGTGTTTTAAGGCGTCAAAGATAAAAATTGGTCAACTTTTGCGCTGTTGCTTTTTTGATTGTTTGCAGAGTTGCATTTTCAACGCAACGCGCCTTGAATGCCAAAAAAGAATGAGCTTAGTTTTTGAGCATTGGGTTGAAAAACGCAACTCTACAAACAATTGTCAAAAAAGCAACCTTAAACAAATTTTTAACTCTCACTCCTAAATCCTAAAAATACTGCTTCACGTATGGAAACACAGAAAGACGCTCGATTTTAGTCGTCAAAGTTGAAATTTCTTTAATTTTGCGCATTGCTTTTGTGGCATTTTTTTGCAGTGTTGCATTTCTCAACGCGACTTTCAGAAAGCTCTCTCTTTGGCCTTAACAGCTCTCTGTTTGGTTATTGCATAAAGGTGGTAGGTGTTAAATAATATTAAGTGACCCATTTATTGATTACTTTATAAATTAAGCCTACTTTACAGTCTAACAAGTAAAAGCGTGCTAAGTTCGGCCGGGCCGAATCTTATATACCCTCCACCATGAATCGCATCTGTGAAGTTTTTTTCCGGTATCTCTTTTTAGGCAAACAAAGCATTAAGGAAAAGATTTGCTATGCTATTGGAGCTATATCAAGTTATGGTCCGATTATAATGCAATTGAATGTTGGAGAACATAGCAGAAGTCATTGTGTCAAATTTCGGCCAATTCGAGTATAAATTGCGGCCTTAAGGAGCTTAAGAAGTAAAATGGAGAGATCGGTTTATATGGGAGCCGTATCAGGCTATTGACCGTTTCGGACCATGTTTGACATGTATGTTGAAGGTTATGGGAGACGCCGTTATACACAATTTCAGACAAATCGGATAATAATAACGCCCTCTGAAGGCTCAAGAATTTAAGATCCCAGATCGGGTTTCAAATGGCAACTGTGTTTAAGTTTATGGATCGATTTAAACCATACTTAGCACAGTTGTTGGAAGTCATAAAGAAACATGTCATGCAAATTTTCACCAAATCGGATATGAATTGTGCCCTCTAGTGGCTCAAGAAGTCAAGATCTAAGATCGGTTTATATAGCAGCTATATCAAAACATGGATCGATATAGCCCATTTACAATCCCAAGTATTTGTGAAAAATTTCACTTTTACTCTTTCAAAAGTTAGCGTGCTTTCGACAGACAGACGGACAAAGGCTAGATCGATTTAAAATGTCATGACGATCAAGAATATATATAGTTTATGGGTTCTTAGGCATATATTTCGAGGAGTTACAGACGAAATTAGTATACCCCCATTCTATGGTGGAGGCTATAAAAAACTTTGTTAATATTTTTGCAGCACATGAATGAAAAGAAATTTCATGACGGCAAAATCATGGAAAAAATTTATCAGTGTTAAAATGCAATATGTATCTTACATATTGTAGTGTCACTTTCTTTCCAATATCAATTTTTCATATCAAATGTTTCGTAAGTATCACACGATGTGTACAACTTTCATAGTTGCTATATTCGAAAATACATATCGTCTAATAGCACCTTAACTTTTTAGCATTTTTAAACCACAACTTTTCGTGGGCCATTAAGTATAATCTTAATCTTAATTTAACGACATATTACCAAAGAGAATAAAGTCAGAAATTGGTAGGCAACGGAATTATATGCAAAATTAAAAGAACAAAGTGATTATATCAATTTTCTTAGATACTTAAAAATTTTATACAGCCTAATTCTGAAAACTACCTGCGAATAAACTCCCTGAGAATTAATTTTTCCCTCGAATAAAATTCTCCTATTCTGATTAAACGGGGAGAGGAAAATTTTGAGAGAGAAAATTTTGAATTTTCGAAAACAGCTGTTTTGCTTCTGCGGTTTTGTTTTGGCTTTACACTTGACCATTATTTTTTGGTGAAAACAACAATAAAGGGAAAAACAAACAAAAAGCAGTTATAAAAGTTGTTAAAATAGTTTACAAACATGTTAAGTATTGCTTTGTAATGTTTATTTTACTTTTCGTATTTTAATAGTGCACACTTATAGCCTACAGCTTGTCACGATATTTCTTCATCCAACAATTGTTGGCCAAAATGAGATGCTGCCAGAGTGGTCTGGTGGAGAGACAGATAAATTGTGCAGTTTGTTGGCTACGAGGACGACGTTTTAATCTTGGTGTGCGTCCGCTCGGAGTGCATATAGTATGCAGCCAAGTTTGGCCAATGGGCGTGGCCTAAACCGCCGAAAGATACAGATGGTGCTATTCAGGGGACCGCTCCTACATGTGGTGGAGCTGCCGCTCTCACTACTGACAGGGGTCCTTACAAGCCATTGCAATGTCAGAACTGGAACGTCGCGCTGAACCCATGACGGATTTTCGCATGATTTGTGTGGATGAGGAGGAGTTATAGACGGCCGAGCACCTATTATGACACTGTCCCGAAATTGCGGGAGTGGGCGCAGGACACCTGGCTAATGAACAACTTTTTTCTTGTCTAAATTATGTCCAGGCACATGGTACTTTTGCCATTCTTGACTACAATAGGGGCTTGAAACAGCAGATAGGAAGGAACTTTTCCAGCACGCTGGTCTCCATTAATATCATGCATGTTGGTTCCTTATCTTCTTCATTCTAATGTCTGGCATTACACTCCCGTAAATTTTGTGTGTTCTTCAGCGCTTTTTAAATCTTTTTCGGGGGCGACAAATGGGCCTAGTTCCCTAAGTTCCACCTAGTTCCACCTAACTTTATAAATAACAATTTAATTGTTGAACTTTCATTACAACTAAAAAGTTTTTTGAATTGATTTGTTTGTTTACATTTTATGGCTGATGCCAAAACACCGTTATCGACATCAAATTACCAGAGTTACCATACGAGGTAATAATAATAGGTATTTCAAAACTATAACTCAAGTACAGCTACAAGTACAAGTACAGTTGCAACTTTAATAATCTATCCATAAATATTTGTAATATTTATGCATATATAAAAACAATAAAAAATAAAGTAAAATAATGAAATAAATAAATGAAAAACTTCAGCGGACCAATTATTATTTTCTAGTTTCAAATTTAAAATATTGTCTTTGTTATGCTTGGTGACCTATTGATTAACAAGCCACACATACGAAGTTTTGTTGTAAAGGCGGTATTCGTTTAGCGTAAAAAAGCCATTCCTATATTATTCGTTTTTTCCAATGTTCTCCGCAAAGAAAATAATTATCTTTATCTTAACTAAATAAGCTTTTCAAATTCTATTAATATGGCACAGTGCCCGTACGCAACTATACTTATAATTTTCTTTAGAATAAAAATTTTCTCGCATGACTTTTGTATCGTAAGAGAAGGGGGTTAGTAGTATTTTGTGTTCGATAACACTGACAGGATGGTGACATCCAAAAAGTTGCATGGCAAGTGGTGTGATTTTACAATTTTTCTTTTCGTTTTGTATAGAAAACTTTAAAAAATATGTATATAAATTAAATTACAAAAAAAAAACGATAAATTAAAATTATAAACAATAATCAATTGTTGGAATTTCACATTGCATAGCAATATTATTTTGTTTTTGCTGTAGTCTTTTTATAAAAAGAACATTGAAATTTCATTTTCTGCTAGGTATAATAGGAATTTTAGTTATTCTTTGAAAACGTTTACTTTCTTTGAAAGGGAGTTTTTTATTTTTTTTGGATAATCTTCCTTAGGAAGTAATAAATACATTTGAAATAAACATTAAAAAAATTATAATGGAAAAAAATATTTTTCTGAAAAATAATGTAAAATATCTCAAATTATGTGCTAAAAGCACGAGTTTTGGGCTTTCTATAACTTCAGTCTTTGGAATATTTTTGGTAAAGTTGAATAACACATTTCAGTTAGTTTATAAAAATTTTCAGTTCATTTGGGTTTTATGCTTGGGCAAGCATTTTTATGATTTTTTTTTTTCAAACTATCACTATATCACAGTCTTGGGTTGAACTTTTAAAGTCTTTGGTTTTTTAGCCAGGATGGTTTTATCATATTCGATTGCTTTTAGCAGAATAATATCATCAATAAAATTCTTTTTTTGTTTTGTTTTTTGGTATCTTTACTTTTTAATATTTTATATTTTTATTTTTTTCTTCATGAGTAAATTGATAATAAGAAAAAAAAATATTAAAATGTTTTTAGCATTTTATGTGTTTGGTATATTGTTTTAAATCATTATTATCGTTTAACATTCATATTTTTGCATTGTCTCTGAAAATATAGAAATTTATATTTGTTATTATGCTTACTTTTTACCTGTTTGATCTTAAAGGTATCTTTCTCTTTAACATACATAAATCGTTTTTTATGCCTTTATTTATTGTTTTTTTTTTTTATTTAAAGAGAGATATTTTTTTATTAACTTAAAGCTATATATAAGAAATACAAAGGAGTTTTTAAGATTGACTTTTATAATAGCTAAAAGAGGGAACATCTAGTTAAATATGAAATATGCATATATACACAGAGAGAAATATCACAAAAAGTTTTACTTTAATCAGCCAATATATTATTTGTGTAAAACATTAAGAGTGTCTGCCTGGTATGATTAGTCATGCTCGTACTTTATTATCCAGCAGAAGAGAACGTGAGAGCGAGAAAATTTTCAAAGTTTGGCAATTGCGAGCTTGCAAATTTCTGCTGGAGGTTTTTTTCCAGCAGCAATTTGCAGAGCATTGAACAAACGTTTTTTTGAAAATCAGTTTTATTAAAATAAATAGCAAAATAATGTAAAGAGAAACAAGCAAACAAGAATTTAAAAGTTGTTCTTACTCTCTTGCAAATTTTTACTGGAAAAGTACGCGAACATAGATATACTTTACTGTTGTTCGCTTTTGCTAACTACTAATGGTTGTTGTACACATACCTGATTTTACCTTTAATTAAATCTAGGTATAATTTTTGCTCATTTTCTGATTTGAAATTTCTTTAAGCAAACGGCATTGTCAATTTTTCCAAATTTGCCAGATAAATCTAAAAATGTGAAATAATAGCACTCTCTCACACTTTTCTCTTATTTGTAATATTTGCTAAACTTTTTTAAACACACTTTAACATTTATAAAGTTCATTGGAACTATTCCATTTTTTGACAAGTTATGTTGACCTTTTCTGCTGTATCCTGGTAATAATTAGTATACAATTGCCATTGTATATTTACCGCCAGAAAAAAAACACATGTCAACAGAGATTAAGGGTGTTACCAGACTTGTAGTTTATGTGTAGTCAAATTTTGCATCTGTGAGAGCTGATACATGTGAGGCATTGAATGTGGATTTAAAAAGCAATTTTTTCGATCAGTACAAATGCAAATGTATATGAATAAAAATAAAATACAGCATATATCGAGCTCTGAACCACCAAAAAGGTGAACAAAGAGTCAAAGTGGTGGAATTTCTGTTTTAGAATAAAATCAATAACTGTGTCCTGGTAAGTCCAGTACACAATTGCCGTTATATATTTATATATCGTCAGAAAAAAAACATTTCCACAGAAATTAAGGGTGTTACCAGACTTGTTCTTTATGTGTAGTCATATTTTGCATCTAGGAGAGTTGTATACATCTTCTGATACATGTGAGGCATTGAATGTGGATTTAAAAAGCAGTACAAATGCAAATGTATATGAATAAAAATAAAAATACAGCATATGTCGAGCTCCGAACCAACAAAAAGATGAACTAAGTGGCAAAGTGGTGGAATAAAATTAATAACCCAGTTAAGATTTTTGCAGTTCGGCCTGTTTGATTAAATCAGATTATTTCGATTGAAACTCCAAGCTCTAGGCAAATTGGTAAAATCAATAAGATTTGACTACCACACCCGTTTATACCACTAATGCACATCGTTATGATTTTATACTACATGCAAAATTTGCATTTTCGGTGTCTTTAAGTTATTTACGCTGCTCAATAAATCGGGATTTATGACTCACGTCAGCTGATTTTATAAAGGGAAACCAGATGACTGTGTTATTTATTATTGTAGACGTACTTTAAGCTTGATTTTTTACATACATACATCTTTCTGATGAAAAGCGGATGATATGTAGCAAAAGGCGCTTTATTCTTATCTGGCATATAGATAAAAAAACCGACAGCACATATCTCAATCCCAACTCCTATGAGATAGCATTTTAAAAAACTAACATCAAAGAATATTGAAAATTAGGCCCTTAACATTTCAGGTGACAATGCAGTTTAATTGTTTTTAAGGCCGATAATTAAAATGTTTGTTTAACCATTTAGGCTGTATATATTAAACTGTTAGTTATAATTAGTTATATATCAAAAAATATTTATAATCTCTTTAATCTTTGCATTATTCCATAATTAAATGATGGTCCATCTTTTAAGTATTGCCATACTTAACAAAAACTCCCTAGGTATATATTTAAGAGAAAAAAATATAAGATTTTCATATTCTTATATATATAAATTATGATTATATATATTTGTGTATATATGATGCAAATGTCGGGGGATGCGAAAATAAAACAGTAAACATAGTTTTTAGTCTTAAATTTACAAAAAAAAAAATAGTTTTTATGATTTTCCTTTTTCTTTCTTGTTGTATACAACAATAAGCTATTATTTTTAATTTATTGATGTCAAAAAAATTACATAATATATGTATTTGTAGATATAGTATTGCAAGGCGAAAGAATTAAAAAAAAAAGAAAAAAAGTTGCATACAAGTGTTAGAAAAGAAAAGGGGGAAACTAAAGGCAAGAAAGTAAAAAAAAAAAACAGAACATCATTGATTTTGTCAAAAAGTAAAAAATACAAATTTTTACAGTATATATAGTATAGAAAAACAAATATCGATATCGATTGTGTGCAGAAATGCACTGCTTTGTCCGTTACTTCTATATGTGGGAGAGGGGAAAAAGAGAGAAATGGACGTTTTAGCTTCCCATAGCTTGTGTTAAAGGGTCAATTTTAAATTATAAACAAATGTGCTATTTTGTCATTGGTTCTTCTTTTTTCTTGTATAATAGATAAGTTGATGGTATAGAATAATTTAGACATTTTATGCTTATATATATATATATTAAGAGAAAAAAAGCTGAATTCCACTTAAATAAAAAGTGTGACAAAATATATATGCAATTGTTGCTGGATGTTGTTGGTGTTGTTGCTGTAGTTGTTATATAGTATACTGCTACTAATCTCTAATATCTTTATATATATTTAAAGTTTTACTCTTTCATTTAGCATTTTTCTTTCAATAATGATTTTGTTGTTGCCGTTTCATTTTGTTAATTTTATTAAGTATGTTTATTTGGTATGCAGCAACAGACAGACGATGGACGACGATGTTGTCTCTTATTCCTTGGTTGTTTTGGCTTGATCATAATTGTTTCGCAGCAAATATTTATATATCATCGGCACGCACAGCGTAATGAAAAGAGGTTTAATTTAAGATCTAAATTTATATTTTATGAATATGGTATTTTTTTTTTTAATTTCCTTTATTTTTGGTTTACTTAATAGTATCCTGCATTCGAGTAGCTTTGCTGATATGACTGTGTGTCTGATTAGGGGGGAATAGATAAAGAGTTTTTGGCACAATGGTGCAAGATATTTATATGTTAATACGATAACAATATAATTTTAAAATATATTTTAAATAAGACTATTTGTTTTGACAAAGTAATATATATAAATGTAGATATGTGTATATGTTGAAATAGAAAAATAAAAAATCGTTAAAATGTGTATATCTTCTCTATAGTACTTTCCACAATAACGGATTGAATTTATTTGTTATGCGTAACAAGTTACCCTCAATCCTAGTTCGACACATGCCTCAATCCTAACTTTGAGCTCATACAAAGTATTATCAAGTATATTGTTTGGTATATGAGAAATAAAGTCAACCAGATATTTAACCCCTATCACTGTGATTGATTGACTTGACAAATCCACAGTTGATCAGAAAGAGACCATGGGAATGATTATATAAGAAACAGCTTGGCAACTTTCACAACTTTTTGTTGAATTGCGGCAGCTTCCAAAAGTCATGACATGACATGACAATTTTGCAAAATTGCCCATTAACTTTCCATTATGGAGCATATGTATATTCAAAGGTATTTGAAGTTTAGTCTGATATCAACATTATGGTTGGATTAAAGACACCAATTGCTAGCAGCCTTTTAAAAGTATGTGAAGTAATCTATTCAAGTGTTTCTGGGTCTGGGTTTGGAGTTAAAGCGCCCACTACATCCAAGGCACGCTGATGAAGTAAACATTTCAATCCAAGAACCACCTATTTACTATACAACAGGGTAGATGACACGAAGTTTTATCAAGTTCAAACTGTTTTCATATCTGTTAAACTAGAAATGATAGCTACGCGAAATTTATTTTATTTACAGCTCATTATATTGTTTAAAAAGAGTGTGATGGAGTTCAAACGCAATTGTGTAATTGCCTTATATATGGCTAGCAAATCACAACCGGCTATTGTTGCCGATCTCTATCTAAACACTTCGAATTTAACAAAATGTTTGTGTATTGAACAATAAATCGTTATAATGATATAAGTAATAGAACTGGCAAACTATAGATAATCGCAACATTCAATATTTTCGATAGTTTTAATAATAAATATCGATAGTATCGATACTATCGTTAATTTATTTAAAACGAAAATGGGAAGTAACCAGATAGGAAAGGCAAAAGGCGGACGGAGCCGACTATATAATAACCTGCACCACCGAGTCAACATACATACTACATTCAATATATGAAAACTACTTTGAAATCTAGCCAGACTTTCATTTTGTATACCTATTGAAAAACTGATTTAGATATGTATGAAATGATTTAGATATGTATGGAATGTATATCTAAATCTGAACCATTTTTCATAAAAACATAAATAAAACATTTCATGGCAAATTTTGTAACAACCGGACCAAAATTGTGGGTACGACAGCCTTAAAAGATGATATCGGACGAAAGATATATATGGGAGCTATTTCTAAATCTGATCAGATTCTTATGAAATATTGCACACATATTGGGACGTCAAAAAAGCACTTCATTTTGAATTTGGTAACGATCAGACAAAAATTATGGCTTCTTCGGCTTTAAAAGGCAAATCGGATGAAAGATATATATATGGCAGCTATATCTAAATGTGATCCGATTTTGATGAACTATTAAGATTAAAAAAAAAAAAAAAAAAGATTTTTACAAAATTTAAAATTTTCAAATTTCGAGGAAAATTTTGATTATATTTTAATGAAAAATTTTTCTTAAACAAATTTTTTTAACAGACTTTTTTTTTAAATCTTCTCAGTCGAATAAATTCGATAACATAATTAAAAAAAAATTTATAAACGTTTTCCAATAAAAATATTTTAATTAAATTTTCTATATAGACAAAAATTTAAAATCCGAAAAATGGCAATATTCAAGAAACCAATTAGTATTGGGTTGCCGGATTTTTTAAAAGAAAGTAAATGCATTTTTAATAAAACTTAGAATGAACTTTAATCAAATATACTTTTTTTACACTTTTTTTCTAAAGCAAGCTAAAAGTAACAGCTGATAACTGACAGAAGAAAGAATGCAATTACAGAGTCACAAGCTGTGAAAAATTTTTCAACGCCGATTATATGAAAAATCCGCAATTACTTTTTGGGCAACCCAATATATTGAGATTGAGCCCAGAAGGAGATGGGCGGGACGCCCCCATGCCAAGACTCCCCCCCGTGAAGACAAACTTCAGGTTCGCCCCAGAACATAGTTCGGCGCTTCGTCAATGCCACGTTGTTGTTGTACTGTGTTGTACACAGGTGGCAGCTCTTGCCGATCGAGTCAATTCGGTACGTACAACCGCCTGCTATGGGCCGGTCGTACGTACCGAATTGGCCCGATGGAGTCTTTCATCGTCAAGGGCTGCAGCCTCAGTGTACAATAAACTGCTAGAACAACAACAACTCCTGGTTTAAGTCCCCATTTCCACCCTGTCGAGTAGCGACATGAGTAGAACGCTTTCAGCACTCGTTTGGCAAAAGAGTGCCAACTCCACTCTATCCAGGACCGAAACTCGCCATACATCCTTCTTCTGATGAGTCAAGTCATTGGCCCTCACTCATCATGACACAGCTTCCTCAGCGTACCCTGAAGGAAATCCGTGATGGTAGAGAGAAAACGGCTGGCAACCAAAACAAAGACGTCATCAGCATAGGCAACCACCTTCACTCTCTCTTCTTCGAAGAACCTGAGGATCCCTTTGTTGTTGTTATAGCAGTGTGTTGTACACTGAGAATCCCTTTGATTAGTAATCCACAGAGCCACAGGAAATGCAACTAATTATCTGGAAAACATTTTGGAATCTGCTTAGGAGCCGAGAGCCAAGGCAAAGTGTGGTCATATCGAGCAAGAGATTGGATTTCCAGCACTCCTAGAAATATACTTTAGGAAGCTCCAAGTGCGTCAGCAGTGGGCCTCCAAAAGTGGTCTAGGTGTAAATCCATGTAAGACGGAAGTAGTTCTTTTCAGCGGGAGACACAGCTTATATACAGTGGCACCTGTCTCCTTCTGAGAGGACAATGTTCCATTTACTGAAAGCGCAAAATACCTGGGTTTTTTGCTGGACAGGAAATTTAACTTCAATTCTCTTCAAAGAGGAGTCGCACTGCGGCATGCCGTTCGGACTCGTCTGTAAAAAGAAGGTCCCATATCATTGAGCTTAAACTTGAATCGGACAGCACTGATTTATATGTGAGAAGTTTGCCTCTGTTCCTTAGTGCAATGTTCATGGGCAAAATTTGCAATTTGCAAACCGCTTGCTATGCAATGGGTATATATTGCAGCTGTCAGACCCATAAAGCGAACCTCGTCTAGCTCCTGTAGTTGAGCAAGCTCCGTCTGGTCCAAAGGACCGATCGCCGCGGGAACAGGGTGGCATTGTTTGAAGTTAAGGGATGTTTCTCTTTAGTGGCGGCTGTGAAAGCATAAACTTTTAAAAACGGGCATATCTAGCCAATGAGACACGTTAATCCCATATATATAATATGTAGGCTACACAAAAATAATCATTGATATAAACCGATTAAGATATCAAATTCACACGATCGACCATTTTTTGGCAAAGTGTCCATGTAGAACTTCACAATAACTTTATTTTAAAATCTTAAAAAAGCAGAGGTGAGCCTTGTGGAAAGTACTTCAGCATAGAGAAATAATAAAAATATATGAAGAAAAAAATCATAAAGGTTTTTCGAACTCACCATAACCAGCGTATGCACGCTCATCGTATGTTTGGGCATGTTGAGAGTAATCTGCTTGCGATGTATTGTAATCAACAGCTGGCGCTCCATACTGTTGTGTATAATCTTGGCCATATGTTTGATAGCGGGTATCTTGTTGGGCATACGTAGAACTGAAGAAACAAAGAAAATGTTACAAGTCAATGAAAATCAATAATGAAAATATTGATAGTATTTATTTTAAGAATATTGAAATAAAATTAAAAGGGTATTCGTTTATTACTAAATTATTTTCGTTTGTTGTTTGTTAATTAAATGATTATTTACGTTTAGGTACAAATAAAAAAAAAATTATCTCGTTTGAGTGATATTCCATCATCTCACTAGTTTTTTCCTAAGAAATTTTATAGCAACGTTTTAAAAATTTATGGTACTATATTCACCACTTGGCTAAGTAATGACCAAAAACAATTGAATATGAAATGAAAATTTATTTGTCTTTTTACGTTACCTATATCCTTGATATTGGCTTTGATCATATTCGCTACCGGTATAAGCTGTATTTGCTTGATGTGTAGTCGAATGAGCCGGAGCTGTATGCGCATATGTTGCTGTTTGACCATATCCATTGTATGCGGTTTGCGTCTGTGGTGCAGCATAGGACTGTGCATAGGGATCCATCGTTTGAGCGGGAACATGTGGGGGATAACCATGGTGGCTATTGTACAAAAATAAAAATAAAGAGAGGCTTTAAATATAAATCACTTTAGATTTTTCACATTGCATTATTACCTTTGAGGTGGTGGTGGTGCTGGCTGATGTGTTACACCATAACTAGATGTCTGTTGTGTCATATGTGGTGGCTGGTGATATTTAGGTGCTGGTGCTCTTTGTGAATATGGACCAGTTTCATAACGTCCACGTTTAGGACCAGGAGGTCCACCAGGAGCACCTCTCTTCAGTGACACCGGTGCAACCTGTGTATTGGGCACATGGGGTGATGGATGCTGATGTTGATGCATGGGAGGACGCGTCATACCTGTACCTTGGTAGGAACCACGTCCCCGTGGTGGTCCACCGCGACGCACCATTCCGTGTTCTTGCATAGGTGCACCGCCATGCATTGACATCATGCCTCCAGCACTGCCATTGTGGGGATTATATGCACCACGACCACCTCCTCTTGGTCCACCGCGGCCACGACCCCTGTAGTTGGGCGACGTCCCTATTAGAGGGGGTTTGCTGACCAACGGCGCTGTAGGTGCGGCCACTACAGTACCATTGGGATCAGCACTTTCCTGAGCCACTGCAGCGACATCCGTTGTACTGGCTGCAGAATTATCCTCTTTGATGGCCACAACTTGGTTATTGGCTGAAGCTTGTACAGGTGAGATAGTTTTATTATTATCCACTCCAGTATGTTGTTTAGGTTCTGCAGCGTCCAAAGGCAGCTCTAATCAAATCAGTAGTTTTCAATTATTCTAATAGATTATACTTACGTTGGGTATACAGCGGCATACGTCCTGTTCCTCTCATGGGTGGACCGCCACGGGGAGCTCCTTGATAACCACCCCTGCCCATGTATCCACCTGGACCCCCACCTACCCCAGGTCCACCGCGCATGGGTGGTGCCCCTCTAGGTGCAAAACCCCCCCGACTTGGATATCCCATGGGTGCTCCTCCCATACCACCCCCACGTGGTCCATAGCCACCTCTACTGGAAAAACCACCAGGAGCTCCCATACCAGAGTACTGACCTCTGCCCATTCCCCTGCCACGTCCGCGTTCAAATGACCCACGCATACCGCCTCCACGGCCACGTGTGGGAGCTACACCGCCAGTTATTGGCACCGTATCTACTGTTGTAGGAGCTTCCATATTCTTGATACACACTATTTCCTCTCACAATTTAATTTCAACTGCGGCTTTTATCCGTCAATTGATTTTCCCCAAATTATTTATTGATCAATGCGTTTATTGTCTGAGACTTAAGTTTTCATTCACTTTTATCAATTGAATAACATTATTTTCCTCCTATACAATGAGAAATTATCAACTTTATTTTAACTTTTTCTCTACACGGCTTTTTTTGATGGCAAAGCAAAATGAATGAAGAAAAGTACTTGGTAATCATACACTCAATAACGATAACAACCTATGCACTTATTTCGTACCTGGGCACATTTATACAAGGTAAACCATTAGTTTTTTATTTTTGTATTTTCATCATTATAACACTGTTTTGGTCCTGTTGTGTGGAATATGGGATGTAATAGAATATTTTTTTTAAGATTTAAGAAAAAATTTAAATTAAAAAAACAGCTGTGTTTTTAAGCCTTAGACATTTAGATTGACAGCAAAATCAAAACAAACTCAGCTGTTCGCATTATCTCACCTTATAAGTGGATCCTGGCCATATCATTAAAAACTCAGTTGAGAAATACCGGGTGCGTCCCCAGGATGCGTATAATGGAATTTCACATCGATACAGTGCAAAACCCGTTTTTTTTTGACCATTAGTTATTTAAAGGCGCCATAACTCGCTTTGTCATATCAAGCATCAAAGTGCCGGTGCCACCCGACCTTTCAGTAAGACTCTCCGCTCGACACCGCTGATTGTCCGCGACTGCCGTTGCAATATACCACTATCCGCAACCTGTGGACGCGCCCGGTAGCTCGCAGCTAATTTTTTCGTGAAACCAATGAACACCTTACAGATCGGACCTCAATGTTCCAACCTGTGTTGTGCACACAGCTATCCCATGCCGGGCCCAGGGCAACATGACAGCCATTGGTTACTTAAAGACGCCAATTACTCGCCATGTCTGATTGAGCATTATTAAGCAAGAATAGGTGCTGCCCGATATCTCACTAAGAATCTCCACTCGGTACCGCTGGTTGTCCGACTGCAATGGCATCTACTCCATATGGATCATTCCTCTATCCACAAACTGTGGATGCGCTCGGTAACTCCCAGCTAAACTGCTCGTGATAATTAACAACACTACCATCAAAGTTCCATCTTGTATGGTGCTTATAGTTATCTCGTGACGGGCAAGTGTAAAGTCCTACTTGTAAGCTTTCGATCACTACATAGTACTAAAATAAAACACAGCAAGTGTTATCAGCTTTAATCGTTTTATATCCGAGCAGCAATAAAAAACAGTGCTATTATCACGACCAGCTGTTTCGCTTATCGATTAATATTTCCATTTTACTTGTCATCAATACACAGTGAATCAGTAACGATTAAATTGATGTTGTTTTGTGGACTCGGGGCTCGAAAATGCCAGGAAAAGTCGGTGTAAAGATTAAAGCTGGGCGAAATTTGCCCATTATGGACAAAAGTTCGGACACAACAGATGCTTATGTTGAAATAAAATTGGGAAATGTGACGCACAAAACGGATGTATGTAGGAAAAGTTTGAATCCAGTTTGGAATTCAGATTGGTAAGTTGCTGGTCAAACCTTATCTTCGTTGGGTATAATCTTAAAGAGATAAACGAAGTAAAAGACTATCTAAAGTTGTCTAGTTTAATATAAAGTGGTCAATTGCGTGAATATTGAAGAGCTGCTTACGACACCCAATCAAATAGTTTTGCACCCTACACACCACGTTAGTGGCATATTTGATATGACCTTGGATGAGGATACCACAGAAATATATTTAAGCTAATTTCGCAAAATATCCGTTAGATCCATTTGTTTACTTTTTCTTATTAAGCGTTTCCTATTTTCGTTATTAAAGGTTTCGTTTCGAACTGGATGATGCTGAACTGCAAGATGAGATACTTCAAATACGTCTTATGGACTATGACACCTATTCAGCCAATGATGCCATTGGCAAGGTGAATATTGGCTTGAATCCTTTATGCTTGGAAACTTCTGGACAAATTTCCGGGTGGATACCAGTATTCGATACTATGCATGGAATCCGCGGTGAAGTCCATGTTATTGTCAAAGTAGATTTATTCTCAGATGTCAACAAATTTAGACAGAGTTCTTGTGGCATACCCTTCTTTCATTGTAAGTCTTGTCTTTAAAATTGAAATTTGCCTGACACGAATGTGTTTAAATATACGTGCTCTTTCTATTTTCTTAGCTCCCTGCATTCCCAATGGATATCGAGCTCAAGTCATACATGGCTTTGTAGAAGAGTTGGTTGTGAATGATGATCCCGAATACCAATGGATTGATAAAATTCGAACTCCCCGAGCTTCCAATGAGGCTCGCCAGCTTGTTTTTCAAAAACTATCTGGTCAAGTAAGTCCTATGAGAGCTTAAGGGTTTCTTAAAACCTGAATCTTATCTTACATGTATGTGTATTGCTTTCATAGGTCCAAAGAAAAATGGGCCTAAAGGCCATAAATATGGGTGCCAATGCAGTTATAGCATATACACAATGCTTTGATTTGGAAGGTGATGTAGGAGTTGTTGCTCGAGGAGTTGGAACGGCAGTATCACTAATAAAAGATACAACCAATCAACCGACCTCAGCCGACAGTGCTCTCATCGAAGAGTGAGTATCGTTGCTTAAATGTCTTTCTTGTCTTTTTTTTTGCGTTGGAAATGAAAATTTTATATTAGATCTTAAATTGGCTTGCAATGGAAAAAAGTTTTGGGAAAAAATCCTTAGTACGGACGTGGCATAAATTCTACTGATTTTTACAAGACCCTTTGTTTGCCACCGCACTTCCGATCTGACAAGCTTGGGACCTTTTCAGGAAATGCAGTAGGCTGCATTTCTGGATGGTCAAAGTCAATTATTTAGCTACTAAATCCGTAATTCCAAATTTTTTGTCAAATGCTTCCGCTACCTATGTTCAGATCTACTACTAAATACTGCCAATTTGTGTTTGTAATTCGTCGTTTGTTATAGTTTTGAATACGAATTTCATGATAACAAATTATTTCTAATATAGTTTTAAGTGCCTTTAGGTGTGGGTGAAAAAGTTTTTTCAAACTCACAGTGTTCCTCTAATTGCAATTTTGTAAATATTAAAAGAACATTTGAAAATACTGTTTGCACCACATGCCTGCAAATAGTTAACAACTATCCCACCAAAAAGATTTCCCGCCCTGTTCGCATTAATTAGCTATGCTGTCAATTAGGAAATAAGAAGCAAACATCCTGTCAAACAAATTCTAAATAATCTTTTTCCATTTATCTTTTCGATCGTCTTAACTCCGCGTAACACCAAACTGTATAATACAATTTTCCCCCTAATATTTTCATGATCGTTGCTTTTATGCGTTTCACCCCTTTCAAACTAAAATTACTTTTTCATTTGTATGCTGTTTATATGTTTTAATAATTTATTTATGTCGCTGTAACACCCCTCTGTAGACGTACTCTCAAATATTTAGAATTTCTAAGAGGAGGAAATTTTGTGACACGACCCCCTCAATCTTGTTCCACACCTTCCTTAAATAGGTTGAACTTTGAAAATTATACGCTTGGCGTTGATGAGATCACTGATTCTGAATCCGAGTTCGGTTCGAATGTTATGCTTGATCTAATAAAGCAAGAAGAGGGTCGCGGCGATAGGCCATTGAAAAAATTCACCTATAAAATGCTTAATATCACCAACTCGTCGCGTAATGTATTCAACGACAAATGCGCCACATTGATGCGTAAAATCGACGAAAATTCATCTTCCAGTGGTTCTCGATCATTAAGCAGTGCTGGCATATATTTTCCGGGTAAAAATCTTAAAATTCGTTCTGAATCCAATTCTATGTTGGATGTACGTAAGATATCGCCTCGTAACAGATGGACCATCAATAGGTATATGAGAGAAGAAGACAACCTTCAAGAGCATCACAAAGGATTGCAGCGTACCATGCATCCCATTGTGCGCTCAGTTAGCGATGATTCGGCCATGAAGCAAACATCATCTTGTGCAGCCAAACGAAATCAACATGAAATTAAAAACTCATTTTGCATTGAATCGGAGTCTGCGCTAAATTCTCTTCAAACACAGCAGTACTGTATGTGTAAGGCTAAGCAAGAGGATTGTTTGGCCACAATAGACAGTGAGGTGTCTGATGAAAATGAAAGGACTGCAACTAATAACGATGAGGTTTATTTATACTTCGATGCAAAAATATTTACAGCAGGTAGTGGCAGGTGGTCAAATTCAAATTATTGCGAATTTTGATTTTCATGAAAAAGATTAGCAAATTTCGAGTTCGGTTATTAAAATTTTATTATTCAAAACAACAACAAAAACATGATCCGATTTGAACCATACTCGGAACGAACGTCGTAGGGCCTAACAATCTGTAATAAATAAGTTTGTTGTTGTTGTTCTAGCAGTGAGTTATACACTGAGGCAGCAGCCCTTGCCGAAGAAGAACTCCATCGGGTCAATCCGGAACTTACAACCGGTTGCCATGGGATGGAAAGTTTTGTTGTTGTTGTAGGAGTGTGTTATACACTGAGGCGGCAGCCCTTGCCGATGAAGAACTCCATCGGGTCAATCCGGTACGTACAACCGGCTGCCATGGGATTGAACGTTTTTTGTGATTCCACGAAGCTAAGTCGGGTGATCGCTACATATGATAACTATATTCAATTTATGAATTTCCAAAGCGCAAAAAATTGTTTTGCCTACATTTTCCAAGTTCTTTTATTTTAAGATTTAAAATCACTTGAGGTTCCTATCACTATATAGATTGGGTATACATTCAAATACCGACGTTTCAAGGTTTGCTAGAAATAAGGCAAATAAATTCTTTCGTTTTGAAAACTGGAACAGGCCGAAACGCCCAGTACAACTCATTGTGCCAAAATTCAGAGAAATCGGAAAATGGAAATATGACTTAGATGGCACCAAGATCTTCAAAATTCATAGAAATCGGAAAATCGAATTTTACCAAGATCTTCCATCGGGAAATCGGTATATATGGAAGATATATTCAATCAGGAGATCGGTATACATGGCAGGTATATCTAAGTATTGTCCGATGTAGACCATATCCCGAACGGATATCGCGCAGGCTAACACAACCCGTTGAGCCGAAATTCAGAGAAATCGGGTAAGAATGCGCTTTTATGGCCCATGACCACAAATCGGAGGATCACAATATATGACAGCTTTATACAAATAAAGGAAAAGTGTAGTTTTAGAACACTTTCTTTGGGGAAGGGTTGTTTTTAAAACCTTCTATTTGGGAAAGTGTAGTTTAAGAAACCTTTCCTTTGGCAAAGGGTAATTTTAGAGCTTTTTCCTTTGGGAAAGGGTAGCTTTAGAACCTTCCTTTGGGAAAGGGTAGTTTTAGTACACTTTCATTTAGAAAAGAGTAGTTTAGTACAATTTCCTTTGGGAAACGGTAGTTTCCGTACCCTTTCATTTGGGAAAGGGTAGCTGTAGTACCTATTCCTTAGGCAAAGGGTAGTTTAAGTACCCTTTCCTTTGGTAAGGGTAGCTTTGGTACCATTTCCTTTGGCAAAGTGTAACTTTAGCACCTTTTCCTTTGGAAGAAGGTAGCTTTAGCACCTTTTCCTTTGGAAAAAGGTAGCTTTAGCACCTTTTCCTTTGGAAAAAGGTAGCTTTAGCACCCTTTCCTTTGGCAAAGGGTAACTTTATTACCCTTCCCTTAAAAAAGGTAGCTGTAGTACCCTTTTCTTTGGCAAAGGGTAGCTTAAGTACTCTTTCCTTGTGTAAGTGGAGCTTTAGTACCCTCTCCTTTGGCAAAGGGTGGCATTAGCACCTGTCCCTTGACAAAGGGTAGCTTTAGCATCCTTTCCTTTGGAAAAGGGCAGCATTAGTACCCTTTCTTTTGGGTAAGTGCAGGTTTAGTACCCTTTACTTTGGGAGGGGTAGTTTTAATACCCAATCCTTTGGCAAAGGGTAGCTTTAGTACCCTTTCTTTTGGCAAAGGGTTGCTTAGTACCCTTTCCTTTGGCAAAGGGTTGCTTTAGTACCCTTTCTTTTTCGTTTTAGAAAGGGTCATTTCTATAGACCTGAGATGGACAGCAGCACACAACCGCACATACTTTCCCATGCCCACGGGCATAGCACAAGCACAGTGTTAACAACTTCGTGCGCCTTTGTCCGGCCGACTTAGTGTTTCTATCTTACATAGCATTGTTTGTTATTTAAGACTTGGTTGACTGTTCAGCAGGGACCAAATTTTTAGAAGAAAAATATTCTCAAGCTAATCTTCTATAACCATTATTTTTATACAACACTATTCAGAGAATTAATCGGCCTGGCCAGCTGTCACTACCTGTATATACGGCACCATGAAACATTTCATGTGTGTGTTTTTTGTGTGATTTAAATTACGCACAGAAGAGTTACAGTCACATATTCTATTTCAGATTGAAAACGATTTCGACTTAAGTCCTTCAACATCCATAACCATAGAAAATGTCGATGGAGATGATGGCCATGCTTGTTGTCCTAAGCGCTTTTCGATTTCACAAACAGATTTAGTTAATTTTAAAAATAATCCCAACTACAATCCCATAATACACTCGCAATCGTTTAGCAATGTAAATGCTTCATCAACTGCCCTAACAGCTAGCGCCAGCAATCGTCCATACAGTCGCCCAGCGTCCATAACTTTAGTAACAACTACGTTTTCCAATAGTACATATCCAAATCCGCAACTTAGATTATGCCCCTCTACCCCTACACCTTCGGAATCCCACGAAGTTGTCATCGAAGAACAAAATTCTAAAAGCGCAAGCGATATTTTTACCTTTCCAACCGTTAGTGGTGGAGTTGGCAATCCCCTGTATCCGCCAGGATTTGTAAGCACTGATAGTAAATTATTATCTCCTACAAACTTGGATTCAAACTTTGTAGCCGTCCCCCCAAATACGAATCGTTGTTGTACTAGTACTAATAGTAATGCCAAAAATTCATTGCTTGTTGTCCCATTCATTTCTAACGCTGGATTCACCATCACCAACACCAAAAATCATCGTCAGCACAGGTCTTTAAGCGAAATCACTGGCAGCAATAATCATTCGAATAATGGCAGCCCGCATCTAAAAGCAGGAGGCCATGTTTCGCCTGGCGTAGCTATGCATGCCGATGAGGACATTTCTGCAGCTAAACCGACAGCTTCTAGTGCCACCATAAATCCTGCTTTAGCAAAACTCACCCCAAGTCCAACGCGATCAGGTGTGACATCTGCAACGCCAGCCAGCATACAATCCCAATCGGATAGTTTATCATCAGCCACCACCATATCAACAGCCACAACCATTATTCCCAAAGAAATTGGAGAAATGTGCAGACGTTCTTCCGACTCGGATTTAAGTGTTACACCCAAAGGTATGTATGAATTTTTAGTAATTAAAAAACTTGGCATAGCGTTATTTCTACCAAAGCGACACATTTCCAGCATTTAGCCCAAATGTGGACAAAATATCGAAAAAAAAATTCCTCGTAACTTTTGTGTATGAAAAACGGATGGTTCTTGTGAAAAAAGACTTCTTGCATAGATCATTTATTATGGCCATTTGAGTCTTATCATGATCGGGCTTAACGTTTGGGATTTTATGGAAGAGAAGGGTAACCCCAACTCTTCACTTAATTTTTTTTATTTTATGTTTCTTTTTTTTTGGATTAAAATAAATAAATAACCTTTTTGAAAATTTGGTAGGTGCTGATTTCGGGTGAAAGTTTTTGTGCGAATAATAACTTTTTTGGCGGGTCAAAAATTGCAAATTTGCCCCTGAACATTCCACTAAGGAACAGGGGCTAACTTCTCACATATCAGATTACTGTCCGATTCAAGTTTTAAGCTGAATGATAAGGACCTCCGATGTTTTTTTTTATATTCTCGCCAGGATTCGAACCCATGCGTTTAGCGTCATAGGCGGACACGCTAACCTTTGCGCTACGGTGGTCTCCAACAGTACCGCCTAAAAATCTACACTCTCTCACCTCGAGGGATTAATTCCACCACCATACCGCTTTCGCATTACTTCGAGATGGACTCCATATCTGGTGGTTATCCAAATCATCTTCATTGTGCCTGCATTCAGGTCTAGGTTCGGCGTATCTCATCACAGATTCCCAGTTCCTCTCGTTCTCCTACATAATATGGACCATTGTCCCAAGCGAAACGTCACCAATCGCTGTATTCAATTCCCTCAGTCTTTTGACTCAGCGCTCGCTACATCGTCTGCAACTTCCAGCGCCTCATAAATGCATTTGCTAGAAGAGCATTTTCCCATTCCATTCCATGGCCCATAGATCTATCAGAACCAATGCAGCTATTATAAGGGCCACGGCTTCAATTTTGTCAGGTCAGATAATATGATCCTTACAACCGCCGTTCTCTACACCGAAAGCAGGGATTTTCGCTTGGCATGCTGTATATATAGGAGGGCTGCATCTGCTGCAGAGAAGCCCACATATGTTTGAAATCAGCCGATTGAGTTGTGCCGTTGTTCTGACCAGGAAAATAACCATGGGCTATCATCATCTGTTTAACGTATAGTTGACTTGGGAGTGTTTTACTATCTCTCCCCATTCTTACATCGGAGATAAGTCGTCGCGTCTACATGCCCCGGCTCGAATCCTTCCACATTTGTTGCCATCTTTCAACAGTCTCGTGGCCCGTGTATGATTCGTTTGAATTTCACTCTTTTCACCCCACTTCCACTGGGGCTTTTTTATCGTTAGGAGTAGCAACACCGTCTTATGCATAGCAAGTTGCAAACTGTGGGAGTTCAGTAGTCCTTTGCTCCTAGCATCACCTGCCGCAGTTTGCACTCTGCCATTTGCGTGTCTCCTGCCGTCATAACTTCAGCAATATATATAATATTTCCGTCTGGGATATCTGTTCTCAGTATTCTATTATAATTGGCATTCCAGATATCCGACCCAAGTATGAAGACCTGCGCAGCGCCTGATGTGACCTCATATTCACTCGTTCTTTTGTGTTAGTTATAGATCAGTACCCTGTTATGCAGTTAAATTCTCATTATTCTAATTAGATACTATCTCCACCATATCTCTTAAGAGTTCCGATGGTGGACGTTCGTGTCCTGAAGCTATGTTGCCCAATTGACAGTCAACATCCATCAATGATGGCGTTCGGTAGCAGTGGCATTATGAGTCGCTCCATACAGAGTGTCTTGCATGGGAATGTGGGAGCACCTTTGCCTTATTTATGAGCACTAACTTTTGTTTCTTCCGGTTAAAAATTCTCAAAAAAAAAATTGCGGCCTGTTTCCAGTTATCTACCCAATGACCTCGACCAGTATTCCGCCTTCGTACCGGAGGTTTTCTGCTCAGGAGGCTTTGAGCCGCATTCCTTAACTTCTCTATCGTGTACGGGCTTATGTTGTCAATGGGCTCTTCATAACTTTCATCTTCTCTACGGTCGTATTGGGGGAAGAGTATGTGAACTATGTATATTTTCCATTGTTCTTCCGTCCATCACCGCCGTTGGCTCCGTGTGCAGAGTTTTTCTCATCCCTATTTTGTTTGCTAGGCCCCAAAGGATTCGCTGTATGTCTTCTCTTAATTTCTCCTAGTTTTCTTTCTTGCTCTTTACTCTTACTTTTGCCTTATTGCATAGAGCTACCTAAAACCTAAGTGTAATGCAAAATGCTAATTTGTCCATGAACATTCCATTTAGGAACATTAAGGGATAAACTTCTCATTATTAAGGGACAAAATTCTTATATATCAATTATTGCTGTCCGATTCAAATTTAAAGATCAATGATAAGGGTCCTCCTTTTTATAGTCGAACACGAACGCCGTACCACAGTGTGACACCTCTTTGGCATAGTACTTTCCAAATGTCGCCAGCATTAAGAAGGACATTTTTGTTATGTTCAGGCATTCAGCGTCATAAGCGGACATGCTTACCTCTGCGCTACGGTGGCCTTTGCCATTGTCATTAACATTTTGGGAGGTCTGCAAATGGAAAGTCATTTGAGACATTCTGTTTTCTCATGAAAATTCATAAATATTTGAAAAATCCCTTGTTTTGGGTTAAATGACATGTTGTTCGGTTTAAAATAACGCTACGCCGCCGCCTTTAAAAATTTACCAATGAATTATTTTATAATCCTATACAAATCTCAATCGAACATATGTAAATACATATTTAGAATTTTTTATTTCTCTACATTCATAATCTCTTTAACGATAGTATGAACCACTCATCCCAAAAGGTCTTAGGGACTACTAGCTTTGCAGTTAATAACTATTGTCTCTGTCCCGATTATAGGTTTAGGCAAGGAACAACAGAACAAATAAAAATTTGCAATAGAATAGAATTTTCTACAAATATCTATTACATGTTTTTTTACTCTTTCTGTTATTATTATTGTTATTATTGTGTGTTCTAATATTCTGTCATGCTCTCCTCGTCGTCTTCGTCTTTCGTTCGTTGTCATCGTCTTGAACTGATCCTCACAAAAGTTATACAACGTAAAAGTAAGTAGAGTTTTGTACGTAAAACTAGATTCAGTGTGCTGATGTGCCTTCTATACATATTCTATATATTTTTGCCGTTTTTTTTATTAAAACAAATTTTAACAAACACAACTCCTAAATGTTATCTTATTGTGTAATTTTTGTGTCTACATATAACTTCGTCGTTCTTAATTTTTCTATCTCTCACTATTAGGATAAGAGAAGGCAGTGAAGTGAAACAATTGATGTCATAATCGTATTTTCTCTTTTCTAATAAGTAAACGTAAAAACTATCCTCCTTTTTGAAAAAACTATCAATTTTATATACACATAGCCCATAAAGTCTGCGTTCACCTGACAAACTTTTATGATTGGTTAAAGAACACAAAATAAAATTATAAATCAAATCAACTCTTTTACATATATTTTTTCTTCATTTCACTCTAGAGCGATTTAAATATGATAACAATTAAATATAAGCACAACGAAATCTGCGTTCAGTAATTAAAAATAAACAAAAGTTATTTAAACACAAAATAAAAACATATAGAAGCCAAAGCCTAACAACCTCCGATGTATGCTTGGGATCGTTATCTTGTTGGAACCAAAATGTCGTTGCTAACCCTAGTTTAGCAGCACTTGGTTCCAAATTTTTTTTTTTTCAAAATATTTAGATAACCCCATTTATCCATTTTGAACTCAATAAATTCGAATTGACCCACTCCACTAGCAGCCATACACCCCCACACCATAACTCCACCACCACCGTGCTTCACCGTTCCAACTAAATTTTGTGTTTCCAGCTCAGTCCCGGACTTGCGCCACACTATTTGCCGACCTTTAATGCCAAAAATACAGAATTTGCTCTCGTCGGAGAAAATAATTTGTTTCCAGAATTCAGGAGGCTTATTGATGAAGGTATTAGCGAATGCAATCCGCTTTTGTCTGTTTATGACTGAAATATACGGCTTTCTTCGAGCAACTCTTCCATGAAATCCAGCTCTATGTAATATTTTTCTGGCAGTTTCGGCACAGATGCTTTTTTTAAACATTGTTTTAATATTTTCAACAATTTTGGTTGATGTTATACGAGGGTTGTTGATTGCCATAATTAGCACTTTGAGCTCTTCTCTAACGGATAATTTTTTTGGACGCCCAGGCCGAGACTTTGAAGTTATAATGCCGGTTTCTTTGTAATTATTAATTACGCGCTGGACAGAAGAATACGTTCTTCCAACTGTTCCACCAATATTTCTAAAGCTTTGTCCTTCTTTCCACAATTTAATTATTATTTTTCTTTCAGATATGCATATTTCCTTTCCTTTAGTTTCCATGTTTCCAAATTTATTAATTAAAAAAAAAACACGTGGAATTATCACTTGTTATGATAATGAACTGAAACTGATCAAAAATAAGAACAAGCATCAGTAAAAGTAACGGTACCTTCGAAGTAAACAAAGTGAACGCAAACTTTTTGGTTGTCATAATTTCTTCTTATGAGACAAAAGTACCGTTAGAACAAAAAAGCAAAAGCATACTTGTATTTTTGTTTTTGTTTTCTAATTTAAGAAATATAAAGAAGCAACATATACAACAAAACTTAACTTAATTTATTTTTTTGTTTTGTTTTTTAATCATTAAAAAAGAAATTGCCATATGAACGCAGACTTTATGGACTACGTGTATATAAGTACGACCTACCAATGTATGGCCCTTAAAATCTCCACACCTGATATGGCCGCTGAGTTATTCTAACCAAATGACGAAACGCGTCTTTACTCGTTGGTGTGTGTTATCACCAGTGTTGCCACTAAAAAAATTTATTTCATACCAAAACTTAGGAAAAATCCTACCTACCAAACCCACCAAATGTTCTGCAAACCAAAAATGCGGTCATCGACCGATGAAGTCCTTCACAACAAAGCTTACGGTTTTTTTCCAAGAAGTGAAATAATTTTAGTTATCAGTAAATAACTTGGCATTTTATGGGAAAACCTACCAAAAAATGAGTTCAGCCTACCAACCTAGCAAGAGAATAAAAACATAAAAATTTTGGTAGAAACCTACCAAAAACGGCAACCTTGGATGTGATTTCCGGCTTTCCTGTTCCATTGCAAAAATCTCCGATCATTGAGCTCGTCTCGAAAGAGAATCAAACGAAAAATCATCGAAATAAATTTGTTTCTTACATGTTTCAATGTAACCACAAAGCATTAACCAATTAGCAATGTTTATTCTTTCGAATTTTACTGATTTCCTTTTATTTTGTTAAATCTTTATTCATTTTCTGAGAGCGCGAAATTCTTAGCAGCTGATAATGCCGACGTTACCAGATCGTCTAAAACAATTTATACTAAGGGCTCACAGATGCAAATTATGTTAAAAATATCAAATTTTAGAAAAATCGCTCAAAAAGATTGGGTCCATTTTGACCAACGACAACTGTTGACCGCTACTGGTAACTAAAATATAACTGAAAGATGGTGCCTATATTTTACTAACTGAAAGATGGTGCCTATTTTTACTAACGACATGTGTCATCGAAAAGGCGCAATTGAAATACTGTCTCTTTACGTATTGTTTGTCTTTGATTTATCTATATCCCCCTGGAAGTGAGTAACAGACATCGATATTTCAATTCCGATAACATGTATAATTTTCCATTTACTTTTCGAGTTAATCGAAGAACCAAATTTGCTGAACTAGTTTTCAGTTTTCGCAGCATTTCGGCAAAACTGTATTTTACAGGGCAGTTCGGAAAAAAATCTAATACGCAAAAAATCAGGAACCCGGATATGAAATCTGTTTTTGGGGCTCGGGCTTATGGACTACCCTAGGGGACCAACCCCCCCCCCCCCCCACCCCTTTGGGGAAGTAATCCAACCTAAGCAATATGGGTATCAAATAAAAGGTATTGATTAGTAGATAACGAATATGCAATCAAATGTCCATAATTTTGACCCCTATTTGAAAAATTTACGAAATTCGTATTTTAAATAAAAATTTATTTGCCTTCCCAACTTAAAAAATTTGGAGGCCTTCGGCCGGATTTGAGATTTTCTCCTCCTCCATATGTTCAACAGTGGGAAATAGCAAAAGTATTTTAAATAAAACTATTTGCCTTCCAAAGTTTTTTGTAAAAAAAACCCCTTTTTTTTTTAAAAAATTTAAAAATTTTTTTTAAATAAGTATTTTTTTTTTTTAATTTACAGTCCTCCTAGAGCATATTCGTAATGTACTCGTTCATACCTTTAATTTGAACCCATATTGCCTGTTTGCATATTCCAAGCCCCAAAAACGAACTTCACATTCGGGTTCCTAGGGTCAAAATTAAGGGGTATGTAAAAAATTAGATTTTTCTGCGAACTACCCCGTAAAATACAGTTCAACCTATAAAATAATTAATAATGAAAACAAATTAGGCCCCAGATGACTACATCGTGGAACTCCAGATACAACCTTAATAGTTAAAGAAACAGAATTATGAAAGAAAAATACGAATATATTGATAATGGAGAGGTCATCATCAGCTTTAATGGATCTAAATTTAGAAACCTTTGAAAATATATTTGATTGACTTTTGAAATTTAGAAATTAATAAAAAAGAATTAGGGTTAATCTGTTGTTGGCTTCTTATATTTGATAAATATGATTTCTACGAACTCCTATTCAGAATATGCAACAATCCCAAGGTAGCCGGTTGTACGTACCAGATTGGCCCGATAATACACACTGCTATAATAACAACAGATACAGGGATACATAGCAAGCAAAGCAAAAATGCATCGCCTTGAAATATATATATTTTTAAAATTGATAAATAGAAAATTATTTTTATTCTGCAAATACTTTGAGGCAAAATCGATAATGTGGATATTGATATTCTAAAACATCTTCTAGTTTTATTTCTTTCCTTTTGCTTCTGTAGACACTTATGTCCGTTTATTGAGTAAGGTCATAGCTATAGTTATATTCCTTAACTATTTGAATAAGGGTAAAACAAAGAACACACATTCCAATCCACAATATATGCTTGAATATGGAATATCTACTCCCGCATGGAAGAATCGTTTTTTGATTTTTGTCTACCTACCTACATGTTAACATAAAAAACGAGGCACGGAGCCTCATATGCTTGATCTATATTCCCTTCCTAATTGTTTCCTTTTATTGTAAAAATTTCAAATAGATCATTTCCTTCTTTAAGACTTTATCTAGCTAGTAGTCATCATAATGCATACATTCATCCATCCATTTTTTTATCTTTGTACGTAGTACGTACGCCAAAAAGCCATTTTTTATGACGAATATTTAGTGATATATTATTATTTTTTGACCTCAAACACTTTCTCAAACATTTCTCACGTTGAATGCAATGTCAAATAATACGCATCAAAGCAAGGTCCAAACAGAGGTGACTTACGATGTAACTCTAGGTCTACATTAAGTAACTTGAGTAGATGTTTTTTTTTTCGAATGTCATGAGACAACGACCAATAAGGATATTTGGCCTGGCCCGGCCAATGACAAGGCGAGTTTTTGGCGCCTTTAAATAACTAATGGACACTCTGTTCCCGTGGCGATTAGTCCTTTGGACCGAGGATCGCCAACAAAATGTGGCTACAACAACAACAATAATAAAAACTTAAGCTGCCACCAGGAAAATCACTCGAATTTTCAACTCACTAAGCTGGAACCGCCTCCGAGACATATTAGGAAGAGTAACAGGATGCTGAAGGACGCAATCCGACACATTACATCCTCATACAGTACAGGCTTGCAGAATAAGCACAAATTTACTTCTCGCCATATAAAAAATGAGAAAAAATCTTCGTATAATTTAGGCACCAATCAGCATTGATGGACAATTGTGGACATTGAATTAAAATTGAGTAATGTTTGGAATGTTGTTGAGAAAAATTTTTCGAAAATGGTCACGTATACTTTCCCTAGTATGTTTACACGTACACCAACTACCCAAAAGGACACTCTTAAATACAACAGGTTGTGATTTTATGTTTCCTCTTTCATGTCATAACTTGCTCGTCTCTTTATTCCAATCACGTATTGTATATGGCAATAAAATCAATAAAACAAATTTAAAATAATTTTCCATGTCTTTTTCAGGAAATTCATTTTGTGTGACTAGTGATCGTTTAATGGCAGCCACGGCAATGATGCGTTTGGGTCAACCAACAGTGGGAGGCAAAAATGCCACAGCAGAGGGCTTGGATATGTTGGAATATCCTTTTCTTACAATGACAAAATATCCGGCAGGATTAATACTTCACATAGGCGCCACGGTGGCGGCAAGATCTGTGAAGTTATTGGAACGAGTACCAAATCCAGATGAACCAGAAATCAGAGACTCATGGTGGACCGAACTGCGTATGGAAATAAGATCACATGCACGCTCACTAGGATGTAATGTGGTTCTGGGATATTCCGAGTCGACAACCATTTCGTATGTATTCTTTAAAACTTTCCTGGATATTGTAACGCCATGTGATATAGAGAGGTTAAAAACTTATTTAAAAAATAACCGAAATAAATTTTTTAATTAAACAAAAAGCAATAAAAGATGGATTCAGTAAGCGCCATATAAGTGTTAACCTCTTTTGCGTATCACATTGTAATGTCGACCTTAATTTGGTTGTCACGGAACCCTATTCAAAAAAAAAGCAACTTTTTTTAATATATCCTTTATTTACCTTTATCATAAAACTTTTTAAGTGATGACGTTTGCGTCCTTTCTGCCACTGGCACTGCAGCTATAATTAATATGGGCTACAATCGTTCAGTATCACAAAGTGATATTTTTAATATTGCGAAAAGCACAGGTGTAAATGCTATGTCCGCTTCACTGGAAGAGAGAATGGCGGGCAATAATGAAGGTTCCATCAAGGATTCGGTTGGCATATCAAATGGATCAGTGGGTAAAAAGTATGGCCTTTCCTCGCTAATGATGGTAACGAAAACATCATGCACCATATGTCATGTCCCCTATAATGCAAGCTCCATACCATTCAGTGTGAAAATGCGAAAATGTGCAATATGTTGTAAAGGTCGAGTTCCGGATGTATTGTTAGCTACCCTTGAGGTACCTGATTGTGTTCAAGTAACAGGTTGAAGACTACCCCTTAACTCTGTGTAAAGTTTAGTGTAAAACATAAATTTTTTCTTGTATTTTTTAACTAGGCCGTGGTTGTTTTCTTCAAGCTCAAGTTGTAAGAGCCAAAAAAGATTTACGCTCCGAGCTAAATGCTAAGGAAATTTCAGATGGTCTACCATTTTTGGAATATGAACTACACCGTGTACTCATCAATAAACTCAAAGCCAAGGGCATGAATGCAATATTTGGTCTGAGGGTTCAGGTCTCAATAGGAGAACGTATGCTTGCCCTGGTGGCCACCGGAACGGCTTTGTTTATAACAGCTTTGCCCGTACCACAGGTACCGAAAATAGTTGCCGGCAATTCGTGGACTGACAAACAAAAACTCAATGAACTACAAAAGAAACTGCAAGAAACGTTTGAACGTTACCAAGATGTATATCAGTTACGACCTTTGGATCATGATATGTTGGACAAAAGTTCAGATACCGATGATTCGGATGAGGAGGGCGTTGATATCGATTTGAATTGTGGCAATAAAGATACCTGTGTTCTGGAGGTAGACGATATTGAAGATTTAGAAATTATTTCGCTATTAATGGAGCAACAACCGCCTGAGGGCTTTCATGTAGTGAGCACCGAAAAAGTGCCGGGCATGGTAGACATGGAAGCAGTAAAGAATTTACAAATGTTTACACAAGTGTGGAGAGCGAAAGCAGACGGTGGCCAAAGTGTAAGTGGCTTTCCAAAACATTTTCAAAGGTAAGTATTTTTGGAGACAATGTTTTTCAGGAATTTTTTGTAATATTTATTTGGTTTTGCTCTTTAAGACTGTTGCAGACAATATACTTTAAGCTGCGTACCATGATTCCCTGTGCCATTTGTGATTTAAGATTTAAGCTGGACTTTCCAGAAAGTGTAAGTACTAAAAAAACTATTCTACAAAGTAAAATGCTTTCTTTAAGCAGAAGTAAAATCTCCATTTAATTTAATTTTCCATACGGAGTAGCTGCAATTGCAGTCGCGAACAATCAGCGATATCGAATGGAGAGTCTCAGTGAGAAACCGTGCAGCACTGGCCTAAAGGCGAGTTGTTTTCGACTTTAAATAACCAATGGCCATAATGTTCCCACTGTGATCGGTTCTGTGGACCAAAATGTGCTTGCTTACCTATGGAGCTTGACAAGGATTGCTTTCTCTACATAAAAAAAAGAATATTCTGAACCAGCTACCATCTCCAGATCTGGCTCTAGGAATATGGCCGATTCGATTGGAGCAGCCCATAGTGATTCTGGAGTCAGATTAGTAGGTTTCACCGTGCATATAAATATGTTGTTGTTGTACACTGAGGAGGCAACCGATGAATTACTCTATCAGGTCAGTCCGGTACGTACAACCGGCTGCCATGTGATTGATTGTTGTTGTTGTAGTAGCCACATTTGCATGTGTGGCTAGCGATCCCCGTCAAGCTCTTCTAGGAGCTAGTTTATTTCGGTCTATTCGATCATTTATTTAAAGGCGCCAATAACTCGACTTGTCATATCAAGCATCACAGGCACTCAGTATTTTAGCAAGAGCTGGTGCCGCCCGTCCTCTGACTGAGGCTCTTTATGCGATACCGCTGATTGTCCGCGATGTACTTTCTAATGGCGTCCCAAACTCCCCCGGACATGTCTTGCAGGGGGTTCTAGCTTAGTGAGTTGGAAATTCGGATGATTCTACCGGTGGGAATTCAGGAAATACTGTTTTCAGAGCAGCTTACTATGATGTTTAACTGTAAGGTTCTTGGACTTCTTGTGTCAATGGTCGATGTTTGTCATCTGTGGGCAGCCAGTGATTGTACTTAGGGCTGCGTTATGACAGGTCTGTAGGTTTTTGTTGTCCACGTTGGCGATGCATCTGCCAACTGCCTTATAAGTGGTTAATAATGTCTCTTTGGCCACCGTGGAGCAGAGTTTAGCATGTCCGCCTTTGATGACGAACCCCTGGGTTCGAATCCCAGCGTGAATATCAGAAAAATTTTCCCCCTTACTAATGCTGGCTATATATGTGAGGTATTCTACCTTGTTAAAACTTCTCTACCTAGTGGTGTCACCCCTGGAATGTTCGGGTGATTTTTGTCGAAATTCTTTACAAACGAACAAGTTCAATTGAAACCTCTTTCATCCAGATGGTGAATAGTGTGGCTGACGATTTCGTGGGAGAGATTTTCGAGTTGCGAATGCAGGTCTTGGAGATAAATTTATATTCGTTCACAAAGCTCATTGATTTTATTCACCTGCACTAGGGGATTTGATATTACCTTCACGCCAGCCTGTGCTGGGGGATTTTTGGAAGGTATGGTTTAATTAAGAACGGGGTGACTCGAAGGGGTTTTGACTTGGTGTTTCTAACCCAACGAATGACTGGCGACCGCACATGTAGTTCGCAGTCCACCTCTTAGTCGTGTTGGGGATATAAGAATCGATGGTGTGATTAAAAAGTTTGGTGTGGCTGACCATATCAAATGGCTATGAAAAATCAAGGGACACGAGTACGGCTTATTCACAAGGCATTTTCTGGTACAGGCCGTGGCCGATATATGTGGTAAACCGTTGTAGTGCTGGCACGAATTTAAACCGAATAAGAGTATCGCCTCAAGTGTCTTTGCAACCGAGGATGGGAGAGAGATCGGTCTGTATGACTCTCCTTGCCCTGCATATTTCACTGGTTTGAGAATGGGACCACCCGACCTATTTTTCACACCTAAGGTATTACTAATGTGGAGATAGATAGATTGAGGGTGTTCGTCATGTATTTGACTCCTTATTCGCCTAGTTGTTTGAGCATTAGCATTGATATTCCTTCAGGGCCCTTAATCCTCGATGATTTGGCCCTCGTTATGGCTTCGTCTAACTGAACAAATTGGTAGGGATAGCCAGTACAGAGACAGTTGTAACATGAATATCGATATATGAATGGTAGATTGCTTATTTTCGATAAGAGGAGCGAGCACGGCTTGAACTTCGATCTTGGATCTTCATAACGAGATGCTCAAAAAGGAGCTTCGTGGCCATCCTAAGGTTACGCATGGTGGGATGCTTTGTATACGGAGTAGCTTCAATGAGAAGTTGGGCGGCACAAAAATGACAAAAAATTAATTAGTGGCACCTTTAAATAACCAATGACCACGATTTTACCGCGGCGCGAGCTTATTCACATTGAATCTTGACGAGGATCGCTAACTCCACATGCGGAAATGTGGCTACAACAACAACTATGACAGTATTCATAACAGGGCACTGTGCAGTGCCACAAACTCTCCGGTGTCTTAAAATTTGGCATATACATCGACAACATGGGAGGCGATAAAATCCTCCACCTACATAATCATGTATGTAGAGGCGCGAGGCTCCTGATCAGCACATACTTAGTGGATGTGGAAACGTGCTCTACCATGAGACTGACATATATGTGGGCATATGGGATAGGCATTAAACACTAGGGATTCCCATCTGTTTATTTCTCACCTTGACTTATCTCGCCAGAGTATTACAATGGCGAGTGAAATCACGTTCACCCATAAATTTGCGCAATGAGATTTTTGTGCGTGTTTGTGGCCGTTCTTGGTCAGGGAATGCTAAAATGTTTGCTCAAATTTAAACATATTCAGTTTAAAGTTATAAAGGCATAGCTAAAAACCAATTTTAACATCCCATAAACTTGTTTTCTTTCAGGATCAAATTCAAATTTTAGTTACTGGCATGGCCTTAGGTTTGGGTGATCCAAGCAAATCTAAATATAAACGTAAAATGCAGGCTAACGGACAATTAGATAGCAATAATACTGATAATCATCATCACTCTAATGATGGCCATAAGAAAGCAACAAGCGATGAGGACTATATATTTCCCCTGGATGAAGATCAAATGGTGGAGACCCCAACGCCAGCCACAAATATGCCACTGTTTGGTGCTCAACTCTTTAAGAACCGCAAATCTTCGCCAATTCAATTAACAACAGCACCCGGTTTAATAAGGCAGCGATATGTATGTATAATCGATGAAAACATTTCAAATATGTCATATATTCTAAATTCTGCAGAATCGTTTGTGCGAACGCAATGGCGTTGATATAACACCGATGAGTTTTATTCCTGGTGGAAGAATTGAAAAATATTTGGGAAATTTAAATTTCTTTTTCATTCGCGAAAGCACCTCTGTTAGGGAAAATGGTGGCATAAGTGGTTTTGTGCATGGTTTTATAACAGAGGTATGGAAAATATCATTAAACGCAAATCTACTTGATTGATTTTTCTTTTTTCTTCGAATTTAAACCTATATCAGTTGCTGGCTGTGGTACGAGCACATATAGCTTCATTGGGTGGCAATGCAATGGTGTCCTATTACATCAATGAATTAATCCTATACGATAATCAACACAAAAACCAGGTAATTTTTTTTTAATTTATATATAAAAACAAATTGCTCAAATAAATTACTTTGACAGGGCCAATGTTTAATAAGTATTGGAGGTGATGCTGTATACGTATCATACCACAACGACGACTGATACGTCACCAAATGTCTATAACGCATGTCAATCATCACAATAAGACCTAAAAATTGTTACAATTAAACGAAACCTTTGCAATATTTCCTTAGCTAATTTATTCTCTTGTTCTCTCTATCTATAATTAACAAATCTACCTAGCTATCTACCTTGTGTCTCTCTATTTTAACTATTTACCTTTATGTTTTGTTTTTGACCTTTTTATACCTATATACTCGTATGATGTACTACTACTTAAAACTACAACAATTTTGTTGATTCTTTTCACAAATGTGTAACAACTTTCTGTTTGGTCCTTTACGGCTATTAATCTGTGACTTTACATAGAATGTACTTGAAGTTTTGAATTCTAAAACCCAAAACTTAATTTTTATTATTTTTTAATGCTGAAATACAATTTAAAATTGAAAGCTCCAAAATGTTTTCTTTAACTTTTACCTTATAGTTAAGAGCCCAACTGGTACTTCCTGTGTCCACTTTATCCCAAATTTGGGAATAAGATTCGTACAATGGCACATAGAATCCACTCAGGATACTGAGGAACTTACGCACTTGTAACATAATTGACCTCAAACGTTATCGAGATCGACCTTCTTATACGCATAAGAATTTTTTTCTGAGTGCGGCGAATATGCCATCCGTGAAATCGTCGCTATTTGCTGGCAAAATCCTATTTTAAAAAAGGATATTAATGGCATGGAATACCAAGTTACATATTTATAAAGTCGCCAAATAAAACGTTCCAATAAAATCCTGAAATCCCTTTGTTAACGTCGTATTTTTATGCCAAAAATACGTTTTAAAATAGGTTCGGTTTAACATCATGATGTCATCTGTTATCAATTCTCGTGGATTGCTACCATAACTAAGAAGAAGACAAAGTGAGTAATATTTATTATTTTTTTTCTTTAAGACCTAAAACCTTATGATCCAAATTAAGGCTCCACAATAATAGTGTTTTTGGATCAATTGATTACAAGTTTTCCTGTTCAACGAAAAAAAAAAAATAACTAAATAAACATGGATTGGTTATTTGGTAAGAAAATCTCACCCGATGAGATGCTGAGGAAAAACCAAAGAGCGCTTAACAAAGCTATGCGCGACTTGGATCGGGAACGTATGAAAATGGAGCAGCAGGAGAAGAAGATTATAGCCGATATTAAAAAAATGGCCAAAGAGGGTCAAATGGATGCCGTAAAAATAATGGCTAAGGATTTGGTGCGCACAAGACGATATGTGAAGAAATTCATGCTAATGAAAGCTAACATACAAGCGGTCTCACTGAAGATACAAACTTTGAAATCTCAGAATACTATGGCTGAAGCCATGAAGGGTATGTCGGCAAAAATTATAGGCTGAGCTAAATATTACAATTTTCCTTTTTGACATTTTCCATGCACAGGAGTCACCAAGGCCATGCAGAATATGAATAGACAAATGAATTTACCTCAAATACAGAAAATTTTACACGACTTTGAAAAGCAATCCGAAATTATGGACATGAAAGAAGAGATGATCAATGATGCCATGGATGATGCTATGGAAGATGAGGGCGATGAGGAGGAAACTGATGCCGTTGTTTCTCAAGTATTAGATGAGCTAGGCTTGCAATTGGGAGAACAGCTAGGTGATTTGCCCACAGCCTCCGGTTCTTTGTCCATTGCTGGTGGCAACAAAACTACTCCCACAGCTATTGCTGCTGGTGCGGCCGGCGGAACTGGTAACTCAGGAGGAAATGGTGGGGCCGCAGGCGGCAGTGGTCCATCATCTCCTATGTCCGATGCAGATGCCGACTTACAAGCTCGTCTGGATAAACTAAGACGAGATTAAGTTCATTTTCACGTTGTAAAGATAGATAATTAACAAACTTTTTTTGAGAATTTTAACTGTGTTTTGATATTGATCACCTGCATATAACCAATAAATATATAAACCGCTAAGCATAGGGCAACTACACCACATGTACACGATGCGTTTATTTTTGTATCATCCCCCATAAACAAAAGTGTGAATATGTATTTTAAAATGGATGAGTATACGTTTTGGGACTTCTTTTATTGCAATATACCATAATTATTTCATTTTTTAAAAATCTCCTCGTCCACAAATTTGAACTAACTTTACAGCGATAGGATAAATTCTAAGCATATCAGCAATAATTTAAGACTTAAGGTTCATAATGCAGCAAAAACAAACAGTAGCAACTGTTTCTATATTTAACTATAATAGCTTAAAATCCACTTTGGGTAAACACCTCCTCGACCTTGGAGAAAACTTCATCCGAACTGGGACTGGCATCGATTTGTTTCACTTTTCCAATCTCTTCAAAATGCTTTATAATGGGAAGTGAATCGTTGTTATAGGTTTGTATACGCTTTTTCAAACTCTCCATATTATCATCAGAACGTCCAGAACCACTCTGTCCACGACTCAAACAGCGATTAACACATACTTCTTCGGAGCAGTTGAAGAACAAAACAAATTGAAAATCCACTTTATCCGACATTTGCCTATTCCAACCATCCAAATTGTCTTGGTTACGGGGAAAACCATCGATGAGGAATTTATTTTTATCCGATTTTTTCATAGCCGCTTCTAGTAAGGAACACGTCACCTCAACCGGTACAATTTTTCCATTACGTATATAGTCTTCGATTAAAGCTCCAACCTCAGACCCCTTACGAGCCCTTTCCTCCCTGAGTAAGTCACCAGCTGACAGATGTACGAACTGGAAACGTTCAACGATTTTCGAACATTGTGTTCCTTTTCCAGCTCCTGGACCACCCAACACAAAAACAATTTTTGGTTTTTCCTCAGACATTTTTAATTTAGTTAACGTTGGAATTGTACTTAAGAGATTTGTAGATGTGTGGGTGGAATGTTTACTTTGAACTAGGAAAAGATTACACGACCTTGCGAGAACTTTGTACATTAAAAGAATAGCACGAGGGATGAGTAGCTTATATACTTTTTATGTATTCATTGAGTGGCCTTTTGCTACCACAAATTAAATAATTGCCGATGCTTCTTCTAGTTTGTAAACGGAACTCACTACAAAGTGATTACACTTTAAGAAGCCAGATTGTGAAAAATCGCTATGCATCCCCGGAACATTTGAGATTAAAAACATAACATTGTCCCTTTGCCAAATGTTAAAAAAATTGTTCAAATTACAGACCACAAATTCCTTGAAAGTCTAAACTCTGAAGCGTTTACATATTTAATTAAAACTGCATTTTAAGAATCCTAAAATGCCCATCTCCTTTCTGAGATCATATCAAAGGTCTGGCATCTCAAACACCGGGCCACATGGCCACATTTTTATTTATATATTTTGTTATTTTGTTTTGGTACCTTCTTTAATAAGACTTGAGAAAACAATTAAAAATGAGTTTCCTTATACCCAAGGATGTTATAGATGAGGGCGATACAGTTATCTTATATATAAGTGTTAATTCAATGCATGTTATAGAGGCCACTCCCACCATAGTTAATAAAAAAGGGGAAACGATAGAACACATATTCCAAACCTCATTCGGCGCTTTAAAGGTTCGCAATATTATCGGTGTTAAGTATGGAAGCCGCGTGGAATTATCTAAGGGCTATGCATTTGTTCTCCTTCCCAATCCTGAGCTATGGACACAAACCCTACCTCACCGAACGCAAATTATATATACCCCTGACATAAGTATGATTCTACATCAACTCGAGGTTAGGCCAGGCTCGATTGTGGTGGAGTCGGGAACAGGATCGGGTTCATTATCACATTACTTACTTAGAGCCGTCAAACCACATGGTCATTTGCATACATTTGATTTTCATGAAGCCCGAGCGAATCAGGCTCGTGATGAGTTCCAACATCATGGTTTGGGAGACTTTGTGACTGTCTATCATAGAGATGTTTGCGAAAACGGATTTGGCGAGGAACTCGATGGTAAAGCTGATGCTGTGTTTTTAGATTTGCCAGCTCCCCAATTGGCGGTACCACATGCCTTCAAGGCATTAAAAGCTAGTGGCAAGTAAAAGAAGCATTTATAATGTATACAAAGATATTTTAATGTTCAATATATTTAGGTGGACGTTTCTGTTCTTTCTCCCCTTGCATTGAACAATCGCAACGCGTCTGCGTTGCTCTACAAGAACTTGGTTTCACGGAAATACAATCTTATGAAATTCTGCAACAGGAAGATATAGTTAAAACAAAAACATTTCCCATTATGGATTTAGAGTTTCTTAAAACAAAGGTCATTATTACTGGGCTTTCGATTTGAATTGGAATGGCGTTCATTGTTCTCAATTTTGTTTTGTTTTTTTTTTCAGAAAACTGCATCTTCCGAGGAAGAAAACAGTGAAAAGGACCTCACAAAAATTTTGAAACAACCAAGAGATACAATAAAGGTATTAACATCATCAGCACCACCTACCCAACCGGGACATACAGGATTTTTAACATTTGCCACTCTACAACCAGCGTTTGCAAGATAATTTTTTACGATCTGCATTTTCCCACAAATAATAATTGCATTGCATAGATGGTAGTTACGTATACTTTTTTTTTAGAAACTTCGAGAATAAGTATGTAACATTGGTTACTGTACAAATCTAAGCCGATTTGAAGCTTTCCTTTGTAATATTCTATTAGGGAACATGAGCATTCCATTAAGGAACAGCGGGGATACTACTTTCATATCATAAGTACTGTCTGATTCAAGTTAAAGCTCAATTATAAGGGATTCCCTTTTCGTTGATAAGTGGGAACGGCATATCGCAGAGTGGCACCACTTTGTAGATAAGTTTAACACGGCTAACTGCAGAAATGTAGCCAACATTATGGGGTGGGGGGACAACTACTGGTGATTTTTTTCTAATGTTCTCCCCTGGATTTAAAACCTGGCGGACATTCAAACCATATGGTGGGCTCCAGCTTTCCCTAAACATCTCTAGAATGAAAATATTGAGTTGTAACTAGGTTGGAGTAAGATTTCTTCTGATGACCATTTTACCAACCAGGTAGGCTTGGCGGGGCAATTAAAAATCTTACACTATTCCATTCATTTTAGGCGTCTGATTTAGGCAATAATGGCAGTGCTTGACGTGATAAAGTTTCTTTCTCTGAAGACACAGATAGAAATTAGACTCCTAACAGGGATTTTAATGTATACGAAATCTGTAGAAGGCTCCCTTCGCAACAATGGTATTCCGTTCAGAACTGCCTGATATGCAAGCTGATTTAGAGTTTACCTTTTGTATTTTTGGACCCCCGCTCTATATTGTGAAGATCCTTCCGGACATGGGTGAGCGGTGGCTATGACGGCAACAATTCAGTACATACTACTTTGGCACTTCAAATTCGCTCGGTTGTACTGTTAACGTCTTTCATGTCTTATTAAAATGTGCAGTCGAAACTTTAGAAGGTACCGTGTTTTGGTTTTCAGGTCACGTGCTTTCCGTTATAAACTCTTAAGTGTTTCCTGGTTATAAGCTTTATAGACCACATATACTTAGATTCACTTACAAAAGACCTTATTTTGTTCCTTAATGTCTGAAGGAAACTTTTTAAATATTTAAGCCGGGATTTACTATTTGTGTTCCCTGTGTTATACCTTTTATTTTGTATATTTCAGGACAAAGTGTGCCTATGTAGAAACCTGAAATAAAATTTTTCCGAACGCCGAAATGGTTTAACGAAAAATTCCAATTTAGCACAATTAAAATGGCAACACCCAATGTCATATAAATCGGTGCAATGTGGCAACTTTTTAACGTCAGCTGAAAGTTGTATAAGCCGAATAAATAGGTGAAAAACATTAAACATTGTAGAATATCTGAAACATGGCTGTGCATCTCAAAGGAGTCCGATACGTTTTATTCGTGGGTGCAATCGTTGGAGTTATTGGAGCTGCTCTCTATCCCATTGTACTCAAGCCTATGATGGGAGTTGACGAGTACAAAAACATAAGAAAACAAGTGTCTGGTAGTGCGAGCAAGCAATAGTGAAGCGCAAATCAATTGGTTTTATCTTGTTCCAAATATTACCAAATGTAAAATAAGCTAATGTAGTTTTAGCAAACATTTGCGAGTGCATATTAGAATAGTCAAGCATTTTAAAGAATTGTTGACTATGGAGATGTATTTTGTTTCGTACATGATTGAATTTTTATGTTATTTAAACTTTGTCGGAATTAATAAACAATTTTAATATTTCTTATAAAGAATATATATACACTTACATCTTGATCTCCTCAGTCCATATAAGCTCTAAGAACATTTCGTCACAAAGAAGTACAGAGGCAAGAATATTGTATTCTAAGGTGAAGTTTGAGTGGCTGAAATTATTAGAAATGTAAACAGTATTAGCAAGGCGATTAAAATATATCTTCGCCAGGATTTTTATTCACGAGTTTTGGATAGTTGGGTATGTGCTTGATAGCATATATACTGTATGCATATTTTTAATAAATTATTTTTATAAAACAAGTTAAAGATCATGGCTCAAGGATTGATTAGTGGTTCAGCCATGGGTTAAAGTTCAAAGGCGAACACCGAAAGCGAACATAGTTTGACCTCAATGTTTGTTTTCCACTGGCGTCATTTTATTTTATAAGAAATAATGAATGAAAACTATCATATTTCTGTAGACTGTATACCTTGTGGTATGCCCACGTCTAAAACCAAATTGAAAAGAGCTTACGAATATGAGGACGTCAAAATGTTCATACGATTTCTAAACGTGGGAATATTATTCATTATATGGTCGTGTTGTTGTAGCCATATTTTTTCTTATTTAAGCTCCTATAGGGAAACCAGGTCGTTCATGTCCAGAGGACCACTTCTCGTGGGAACGCGATAGTCATTATTTATTTAGAAGCTTTAATAACTTCTCTAGTCCTATCGAGTATCATAGGCACCCATAATTACGCAAGAGCCGGTGCCGCCTGACTTATCACTGAGACTTTCCACTCGACATCATTGATTGTCATCGACTGCATTTACGAAGCATCTTACTAACCGCAACCTGTGGACGTGTTCGGTAGCTCTCTGCTGAGCTTCTCGTGAAGACGATGAACACCACATAAATCGGAGCTCAGAATTCCAACATATCTGGTGCTCACAGCCATTCCATGCCGGGGGTTGTTGCCATAGCCACATGATTTCATGGTAGCCATCGATGGCAAGCTCTCTTTGGGAAGCAAGGTCATTCCGAGCATAGAACCAATTGCATTATATGTTTGGAGGATATGCATGTTGTTTTAAACTGAGAAGCTTCATTCTTTATTGTTGTTATTGTTGTTGTAACCACATTTTCATGTGGATGTGGGGATCCTCGTCAAGCTCCTATAGGTGAGCAAGATCGTTCCGGTCCAAAGGACCAGCGGTACGTAAATCCGGCTGCCATGGAATTGCATCTTTCGCTTGTGACACAAAAATGCTAAGTTGCGTTATACATATGGCATTTTCTATTTCATCAGCGTTATTCGACAATAAGTCAAATTTTTGGATCGCAACCACCTAGTGAAATGATCCCTTTATGCAAATCTACCGCTACAACAACGAAGTTGATTCAAGGCCAGTTTGACTTTGTTGACTGTCATCGACGCTGTAATTCTTATTTTAGCTACAGGCCTAAAGAACGTTGTCAATGTGACAGTTGACATGGTCGCTTTTGTTTAATTTTTCTTCCCTATTGACATTTATTAAATATTTTGTCGGATTATAATGTAACATTTGGTGGTCGAGGAAGCCGATTATTTTACAACATTAAATAATACAACAAATTGGCAAATGTGGTTTTTATAAATTCCCTTTAGTAAGTAATAGGGAAAGGGACTTCCGCTTACAACTTCCAGCATTGCAACGAAAGCTATATTCTCTATATAGAAAATTTCTGGCATCGGGGAAAGAAAATAAAAAAGCGATTTCTTTAATAAAATTCCAATCAAATGGGAGTCCTGGAAAAAATCTTGCACATACGGAACGTTTCCCCCGCCATAATCAATTCCAATTGTATTTTAAGGAGGACAATCAAAAAGCCTGCATCGCAAACCAGGTATGTAGTTCCTATTGGATACGTATTTTAGATGTGTTAACACGTAATTGACTTTTGGGCGAACAGCGAGCAAGGAATACTATATTCTAGAAATTTGGCGCCCATCACAAAATACACTTGCAATTATGGCTATTATTGCAGTTGCATAACAAACACAACTTTCATACGTATACATACATACATACGTTGTTGGCAAATTTTGAATATATTGTCTTTATTATAGACTTGCCGAAGTGGGACGCTTGGAGCCAACAAAATTAGACAGTAAATATGAAACTGGTCAATTGTTCCTGCATCGTATCTTCGGCTATCGCGGCGTAGTATTGTTTCCGTGGACTGCAAGGGTCTATGATCGAGATGTCCACAGTACAAACAAGCCAAAGTCTGTGGCTCCACAAACAACTTCATCTAATTCAGGTACTAGCAGCGGTGCGACGAAAGGAAAACCATCCTCCACTGAATCTTCAAATAATTTGGGATCTAGTAAGCTTAATAGAGTAACAATCACTATTCAATCTCACCTAAATGATGCTGTTAAAACATTGAATATAGCAACTACGGTAAAGGGTTCACTTGAGGATGCTCAGGCTCCAGCAAAATCCCCTTCAGCAGACAATTCGAATACGAAAAACGCTAGTTCGTCAAGTGGAGGAGAAGCAGGCGAATCAAATACCAAAGAAGTTAAGGGAAAAGTCCACACGTTTTATCAAGTTCTAATAGATTCAAGGGATTGCCCGTATATTGTGGGTATTTGTTAACTGAGTACTTTAACAGTTTAATTTACATGTTTGTTATTTTATTACAGCGCGCCCAAACAGAAGCTGTTACCTTTTTGGGTAATCAAGATTCAAATCGAAGTCTTTATGCAATTCCCGGTTTGGATTATGTATCTCATGACGACATCATGCCCTATTCAACGGGAGAGAAGATGCCTTTGCAACATGAACTATTTGAAAAATTCCTATCGTATTCCGCTGATAGGGACCCACCCTTCGAAGCAAAAGATACATTGAAAACGTGGCAGGAAAAAAATCATCAGTGGCTGGAATTAAGTGATGTTCATAAGGAGACCACGGAAAATATACGTGTAACTGTGATACCATTCTACATGGGCTGTCGAGAGACTCCAGCCTCTTCTGTATATTGGGTATGTACCGCAACTAATTATATACTTTCAAGTAATTAAAACAAATTGTTTACTTATAGTGGCGGTACTCCATACGCTTGGAAAACCTGGGATCCCTTACAGTTCAATTGCGAGAACGACACTGGCGTATATTTTCACTCTCAGGAACTTTGGAGACAGTACGTGGGCGCGGAGTTGTTGGCCAAGAGCCCATATTAAGCCCCCGATTGCCGGCTTTTCAGTACAGCAGTCACGTCAGTCTCCAAGCACCTAGCGGCCATATGTGGGGAACTTTCCGTTTGGAGCGCGAGGATGGTCACATGTTTGACTGTAAAATTCCCCCATTCTCCCTGGAAAGTAAACCTGAGGAAACCTCCTCCCCTGGCCAAACGAAAAATACAGACGAATAGTTTTATATGAGACAAGTAGTTATATGGGCTTAACGTATATTTTTTGATAAAGGCGGTAAATTCAGTGTAGAGGAGATATTGACAATGCTTTAATAAATATGTAGCATAATTTATGAACTCAACACAATAAGTAGGTAATGATAATTTTAAAATTGTAAATTAATAAAAATTAACGTTTAAACATACTCACGTTTCAAAGAAGAAAAAAAAAATGCAATTGCAATTCAAATCGATCGGACTGTAGCGTTTATTTGTTAATTTTAGCAGTTTTATTTTCAACTTGTATTTTAAAATTTAATGGTTTCATATTATCGTGTATGCCAAACAAAGTTTGCAACGCATCCAATGAAGCAGTTTTAACAGCAGTGGGAATATCCTCGCCAAAGCCTAAAATTAAATTTGTATAAAATATGCACATTTTCAACATATGTCTATCCAGCTCACCTTTGCCGATTAACTTTTTATCACAATATAAACCAACGTGGTAAGCGGCCAGCACTGTGTTTTTACCGCAATCTCCCAAAAGGCGAGGTTCGGGTGCAGCTAATTTTCTAGCTTTACATTGTTGTTGCAATAAATCTTCCGGGTTTTCTATGTTCCATAAATCCAGAATATCTCGTTGATTCAATAGCGTGCATATAAAATCCCTTACAAACATATAGGACCTTTCAATGCCTGAGGATTTTTCTAATGCACCTATAACAGCTTTAAGGGATTCTGCCATGGACTCATTAGAAGGTGGATAGTCGGCATCCAAAAGTAATTCCTTCATACCCAAATGTAAGGCTACATGTGATAGGGTATCAGTACTCATTAAATAAGAAACGATAGCTTTGTGACCTTCGGCCGGCAATTTAGGCAATGAATGGACTACAAATGCTTCAACATACTCTTTGACAATACGGTCACCTACAGCAGCTAGTTCATTATTATGCGACATTTTAATGTCGACATCTTCTATACCAAGCTCTCTCTGTTTTGCCTCTTCTTTGGCGATATACGACTGTTGTGTGAAAGCAGTTTGAAGCAGGGGTAATTGAAAGTCTTCTTGCAGTCTCTTGCCAAAAGCAAATAATTCAGCTCGATAATTCCATTCAACAAATCCCGACCTTGGTTCTGGTTTTTGAGGTCCAAGCTTTTTTGCTCTTCTATTCAATTCACGAAGTGTTGGTGCCACCCATCTTTTGATTGTGCGACAGCCCACTGGAAAAGCAGCAGGTTTAAAGTCACATGTGGGTATAGTAAATATCGCTTTGAACTTACCCAGATTTTGAGTTGGAACTAACGTTTTACTCAAAGCAAGAAGAGTAACAGACGTTCTTAATATAGACATATTGAAAATTTTCATTAACAACTTAATAAATTACTTTAGTAAAACCGCAACACAAGCAGCATATTAAATAACGAAAAAACAGCTGACTATTCTGCACCCATTGACTTTTGAGGCTGCCCCCTAAATTGGAACTTACAGCTGTCATATTGTTATACGCTGACAATAAAGCCAAGCAATATTTTTTCGGCAGTCTGTTATATATTTTGTAAATCGTAATAAAAATTATATAATAAGAAACTTAAACTTACTGAATATTTTAACAAAATCTTTGGTGCCGCTTCGCACATTTACATGCCATGACAACCCTAGAGAGAGAGAGAGACGTTCTGCATAATCCTGCACTAGAACAAAACTGGGCTATGAACTATATACAAAATAACCGCAACGGGCTCATTATTAGTGAATCCTGGCCTGAATACAAGCCACTTCAACTGGCAATAAACGTTTATTTGCAGAAACCGCTAAGTTTTATAAATGACGTACTCGATACTTGATTTTTGAGGAAATTCGATTTTTCATTTATAATCGATTTGCAGAAGTCGACTAATCGATTAGTCCAAAATCGACTTTTAGATCCCTAATACATAAAGACGCCACCAGAGAAAGGCAAAATTATTAAATTATTTTATTTAATTAATTTAGACATTTAAAATATTAAAAATGTCTCTGCAAACATATGGTGATAAGCCCGTTGCCTTCCAATTGGAAGAAGGAGGAGAGTATTATTATGTTGGCTCAGAGGTTGGGAACTATTTGAGACTATTTCGTGGCATTCTCTATAAAAAATATCCGGGCATGACAAGGATTGTATTATCAAACGAGGAACGAAAAAGATTAGCTGACTCTGGCCTAAGTCCACACATTCTGGCAAGCTCGGTTTCCTTGCTAAGAGCATGTGAGGTTGATGATATCATGTCCGGTAATGATGAGAAGTAAGTTTTAAAAAGCCGGTTGCATTCCATATTCTACGCTTTGTTTGGAATGGTCTTCAGTTTTTTTTGCTTTAAAAAAGACAAGTCTGTTTTTTTCATATACATATTCATAATAAAATCTACGATGTATTTTATCGTTTTCATCTTATGTTTTTAGATATCGTGCTATATCAGTAAATACATCAGATGCCCCCTTGCCGCGAGAAAGCAAATCGAAAAAACAACCACAATATGTACCCACTATGCCCAATTCAAGTCATTTGGATGCAGTACCGCAGGCGACCCCAATAAACAGAAACCGAGTACACACAAAGAAAATTCGTACATTCCCCATGTGTTTTGACGATACCGATCCAACGGCAAATCTAGAAAATGCCGCCCAAAAAGAGTGTTTGGTTCCCATACGGCTTGATATGGAGCTGGAGGGGCAAAAGTTACGAGACACTTTTACATGGAATAAGAACGAGAGTATGATTACCCCCGAGCAATTTGCCGAAGTTCTTTGCGACGACTTGGATTTGAATCCCATACCTTTTGTTCCTGCAATTTCGCAGGCCATTCGTCAACAAATCGAAGCCTTTCCCAGTGAACCACCCATTATTGAGGAAAGTTGTGATCAAAGGGTTATTGTGAAATTGAATATACATGTGGGAAACACCTCTCTCGTCGATCAAGTAGAATGGGACATGTCCGAGAAGAACAATAACCCAGAAGAATTTGCCATCAAACTTTGCGCTGAGTTAGGTTTGGGTGGAGAATTTGTGACGGCTATAGCCTACAGCATTCGGGGTCAGCTGTCTTGGCACTGTCGCACATATGCCTTCAGCGAAGCTCCCTTATCTACAATTGATGTACCATTCCGTAATCCCAGTGATGCAGATGCTTGGGCACCATTTTTGGAAACTCTAACAGATGCTGAAATGGAAAAGAAAATACGCGATCAGGATAGAAATACCAGACGTATGCGACGATTGGCAAATACAACAACGGGATGGTAAAAATTTGAAAGAAACAACTCCTAACTTAAGGCAATTTTATAAGATATCAAAATAGATGTAAATTAATCTTCTGGAAATTTCATGAAGTAAAGAAAAAAAATACAATTTTGAGACATAAAACAAAGCAAGAGATGACTACATTCAAGTCTTATAGAATTTTTAATTTGTATAATTTTCTTATCAATAGTTACAAGATGCATTTTAATCATAAAAACTATCACTACATATAAAAAGACGAACTTAGCTTTCTGTGTTTGTTTCTGCCCGATCATGATCCTGATCTCCGTCGTAAAACTCATTTTTAGGCTCTACTAACTTATCCTCCTCGGCTTGTGTTGCACGGTTATCAGGATCTTCCTTTTCCTCTTTGATATTGCGCAGTTCCTCCATGTCAACCACATCTGGTGGTACTTGTACCATCTGTACACTGGGAGAATGCTGACAAAGTTTAAGATTCTCATAAACATGCTTCACTATGGCTTCCAAATATTGTTTTGAGTTGGCGTTTTCTTGCCGGGAATTAATATCGGGATGCAATGTAAAATCAGGAGCAAAAAATTCCAAATATTCAGTCATTGGTAATTCATTGTTTATTGGCTCATCAACCAATAGGGATGTTTCATGTGTCCAGCATCTAGCAACATTTCGCAGTGTGTATCCTCCCCCACCAACAACCAAAGTGGGTACGTTAAATCCTTTAACAAATTCTACACACGCTCCATGACCCCTGGTGCTTAAAGAGAAACAACCCAGCCTGTCGCCAGCCAGTGAGTCTGCTCCACATTGCAGCACTATTGCAGTCGGACGATAAAAGTCCATGACGGCCGATATTATGGGTTTGAAAACTTGAAAGTAACTTTGATCATCTATACCCTCTTTTAGTGGAACATTGACACTATAGTATCTACCAGATTCGGAACCGATTTCGTACATATCTCCAGTTCCGGGGAAAAAGTAATTACCATACTTATGGAATGAAACCGTCATAACTCGATCGGTAAGGTAAAAAGCTTCTTGAACGCCATCGCCATGGTGAACATCAATATCAATGTACAAAACCCGCGGATGGTATTTTAAAAGTTCTAAAATTCCTATAACAATATCGTTGACATAACAAAAACCCGATGCTTCGAATTTCTTGGCATGATGCAAGCCTCCGGACCAATTTATGCAGATATCGCTGTGATTATGATTTAGTTTTTGCGCTCCTTCCAATGAAGCTCCTGTGTACATAGCACAAAATTCGAAGAGGCCATCAAAAACAGGACAATCTTCACCCACACTGAAATGTGATAAATATTTGGTGTATCCCACGGCTGTAAATAGATGTTAGATATATGTAGGTACTTGGCAATCGACTATAAACATGGATATTGCATGTACTAACTTACAGTTGCAGTGAATATTTTGTGGTGTAACCTGTTGCAAAAATTCTATGTATTCTTCGCTGTGGAATCTCAGCATATCTTGGGCGCTAGCTCTGTAAAGGTACGACTCAGTTCATAAACTCAACTAAAATTGTTTACAAAATGTAAATGCCTACTTGTAAGGTCTGTATATTTTCATCTTCTTGTGCAATCCATAGTTCATTACCAGACTGTGAGTCACTGAGAGCCGATGTGGTTTCATGGGGTGCCCCGGGCCATAATGGAAGTTGCCCACATCCGGATTATAGAAATAGGAAACACGTCTTTTACTTGTACTCGTCATTTTAGTGCTTCAAAAACGTTTCGTTTCTATTCCGCTGACAATTTTTGTTTAATAAACAATACAATGACTAAAACAACAACCAATAATAATAATTTTCGTGTGAGTGAAAAATCCAAATCACCACTCATGCTACGAGTCAATATTGGAGGCACCGGAACGAGTAGTAACTTAATGTTTAGAAATTTATTATATCAACAGGAAGAAATAAAATTATATTCCATTTGTTCATAAACTAGTATTGTAAATAATATAGGCCGAATAGGGATGGAATCTTATAAGCCGATTCTCGACTAATCGATTATTTGAAAAAGTGAGTTGCTAAAAATATCGAAAAATCGATTTTAGTTTTCCGGTTTTGTTTTGGTTTACATGTTTTTCGTCAAGTGAAGTGATATCATTCACCAAAATTAGCGTCAAGCTTAGCTGGGAGCTATCGGGCGCGTCCACAAGTTGCGGATAGTGGAATGCTCCATACAGTGAGATGCTGGACGCCACGGACTCTTGCTTAAATACTAATTGCCAATGATGCTCGGAGTAACCAATGGCTATCATTTTCCCCCGGCGATCTTGAAACGAGCTTGCTCATCTATGGAGCTTGACGAGGATCGCCATCTCCACATGCAGAGGTGGCTACCACAACAACAACAGAATATCATATATATGTTAGCATGTCTGCTTAAGACGCTAAACGCCTAAACTCGAATCCTGACGCGAACAAAAAAAAATTTTCAGAGGTGGTTATCCCCTCCTGGCTGGCAACATTTTTGCAGTACTTTGCTATGTAAAAACGTATTCTCAAAGAGTTATCGCATTGCGGCACAGGTTACTATAGGAGAGCACACAAAATTTCTCTTAAAACGCACCACTCATCTCCCAGATCCGGCGTTTCTGAAAATTAGGGTAAGCATGAGCGTCCGCCTCCCCTCCAGATATCAACAAATGTAGTACCCTATTTTTAGGATTATTATGCACCATCTGCGAAAATTTCAAAAAAATCGGTTTAGCCGTTTTCAAGTCTATACGGAACAGACAAACAAACACAAACTGATCTTTGTATGTAAGAAGACTAGTTAGATAGGGCCCGCTCCGCTGCGCCTTTCATTCTCTTATTTTATCTAAGCCCTATATTGGCACCGTCAGGAAATAAGTCCAGTTTGGGGGTGCTCATACGGCCGTTCAGATATTTCGCCCCAATGTGGATATCATATTGATGCTCTACTCCCAAATACCTTTCATTTTATCCTTATATTGCCCCTTGGTAATTACACCCAATTTTTAATACTCGATAATCATATTCGTACTCTTCTCTCGAATACCTTCCATTGGAGTCCAATGTGGTCCCGGTCGGTCTACTTTTAATTTGGACTGTGATTTTGATGCGGTTTTGTGCTTGGGTCGATGCCCTTGGTACTTGGATCTTGGACACCATATTCGTATTCTACTCCCGAGTTCCTTTCATAAGAATCCCATACTGTCCCTAGATACTTACAGTTTCATACTCTACTCTTAAATACCTTTCTTTGGGGTCCTATATTGTCCCGATCGGTACACGTTCTATTTTGGGCGGTACTCGTGGGGGACAACCTAGGTATTTTCATCCAATGTTTGACACCATATTCGTATTCTACTTCTGAAAGCCTTTCATTTGAAATCCATATTGTCACAATCGCCCCCCGGTGATTTTTGGCGGTACTTTTGTGGTGGTTTGGGCTTGTCACTGCTCGCTAAGTACATGGACCCAATTGTAAATATCATAATTCTATTCTACTCCCAAATACCTTTTAATTTGAGTCCCATATTTTCCCCATCGGTTCACTTTTGAATTTTGGCACTACTTATGGGGTAGTTTTGGTCCTAGGGCGGCCCCCTAGGTACTTGGAAAAGTGAAAATCGATATAAAAACATCATCGTCAAAACATTGACTATTGTGCGAAATATTTTGCCAAAAAAGAATTGTTTATATCAAGTTCGGTAACATATTCTTTTGTCAGAAAATTTATTAGGTTAGGTTAGGTTTAAGTGGCAGTCTGCCATCAGACTCGCTTAGACGTTTTCGTCCATTGTGAACAGAAGAAGGAAGATGCCTTCTAGTTCTTACCGTTGAACCATTCAGATCCCTTTAAAAATCCCAATAACTTGCCAATGTTTACATCCGCTAAATCAGATAGGTTCTCAAAGAAATGAGAACCTAAAGTGGAACTCCTTCTAACTGCTAGTGCGGGTCTCTGTAGTCTCTTCTTCCTCGATGTCCCTACAGCTTCTGCAAAAGTCGTTGCTGGCAACTTTCAGTCTGTCAGCATCTTTTCCGATTAGACAGTGACCTGTCATGACGGACACAATGACTGAGATATCTGTTCTAGCCAATGACAGCAAAGCAATAGACCTCTTCAAGTATAGAAGATACCACATAGTTTTGGAATGCTCACAGCCCCCTCTTTGTGACCATCTACATTGGTTGCCCTTTGGGCCTGGTCCTGAAAACATAGCTTACATGTCGCAAGAGGCATACCCACAGATTCCAGTGTCCCCCGGAGTGTGTAAGGTAGTTCCTAGTCTCGCAAGCTCGTCTGCTTGAGAATTCCCTGGGATATCTCTATGGCCCGGCACCCAGAAGAGGTGAATTTTGAACTGTTCAACCATCTCGTTGAGTGATCTGCGACAGTCGAATTAATTACTTTACTAAACTTTCAATTTGTGCAATTTATATATTTTTGAAAAGATTTTTTTTGTTTTGTTCAGCTTCAATGAATTCAAATTTTTCATATGGGTTAAAATTGAAATAGTAAAACCAAAATCTGTTGTAATACTGCGAGCTTACAGTTTTGTCAATAACTTTATCCATGAACGTATTGGGGCATACGACAAACGAGTGTATACTCCTGGATAGTACGGATCGGCACAACCAACACCCCAAGAAACCAAACCAATTAAAGTGCCATTACGTTGTATGGGTCCGCCACTGTCTCCCTGACAGGCATCTGTATTTCGTGCAGCGGCACAAAACATTCTAAAAGGAAAATTCAACACGATATGATAAGCCGCCGGTAAATTTCAAAGTTATCCACTTACGCATTCGTAATGCCACCATGTGCTGATAAGCTCTTGTTACAAGCTGTTTGATCGACCGTGTACACCGTTGTGTATTTTAATTCCGCTGATAAAATATGAAGGGATGAACTCTGATGGCCCCAACCAGAAACTATGGCAGCCATATTATCCGACATAGTTGCCGAGAAGGTAGGTAGTTTGATAGGCTTTACAGGCAAGTCATTTCGACGAAAAGATCTAGCGCTCACTTTCAATAAAGCCACATCGAAATTCATGGTTTCCGCATTATAACTAGGATGGTTATAAATTTGTATAACAGGTACTATTAAGCCCCCCTTAGTTCGATATCTACTGCCAATGCGTAAAGTTATCATTTTGGGCTTCAGCTCTACATCATGAACACAATGTGCTGCAGTAATGGCCCAGGCATCGTTTAAAACTGAGGCACCACATATGTGTATGGTTCGTATTCGCAGTGAAAGCTTTGGATTTTGAATTAGAAGTGAAACCATACAATTTAAATATTCCAATTTGTTATACATTTCAACTTACCTGAAACGGAAAGTCTTTGATTAAAGCATTTTTGCCATTAACTATGCGATAAGTTTTGGCTGTTGTACCCGAAATATGTAATAGATAGACACATATAAGCGTAACGGCACAAAACTTCTGCATTTTTTCGCTTAAAACCAAGGAATGAATCAAAATATCATCTTGGTCTTTTTACTTACACATAGGCTAATATGAAAATACATGATCTGTTTTTCTTATCTTTGAATACATATTTTAACGTAAACACGTAACCAATTTGTGAGATATCATTCATTGGCTTGAGGAAGATTTCGTAGAAATGTAGATAATATAGAGGAATACAAATTTTAATTTATCAAAGATAGTCATTCAAACGTTATTCTTGTAAAGACATTGTCGCAGTGCTTCTAGTTGCCGGCCAGGATTCTGATGCCGTCATTTGCCATACCTTTCTTTTTCGAATGCAATCGCAGATGTGTGTCGAAATGTCAGGTCGCGACTTTTATAACCATCAAAGCTTTTGACTGTAACAATGGAATGATTTGGAATGGACTCCGTGGAATTATAATAGACTTGAGTGCCCAAGCAAATCTGTTCAAGAGGTATTTCGGCGTAAGGTATTGACTGTAACAATGGCATGATTTGAAATGAACTCCGTGGAATTACAATAGACTTAAGTTGGCTAAGGCTAAGGACACTACCTTACAATGACACCTTGTAACAAGCCTTGATGTTCCATGTAGTGTGGAATACGAATTGCCTGAGCCGCTTTTTGATAAAAAGTACTGTACCACCAAACCTGATAGAACCGATTGAAACTACAAATGCAAATTTTGCCCATGAACATTCCATTAAGAAACAGGAGCAAACTTCTCACATATCAATGAGTGCACTTCGATTTAAGTTAAAGCTTAATGATAAGGGGCCTCCTTTTTATAGCCGAAGCATGGCATAGTACCTCACAAATGTTACCAGCATTAGGAGGGGAAAATCACCGCTGAATATTTTTTCTAGTTCAAAATTAATATAGCTTACCAGAATAGGAACTGCTCTACACATTACCGTGAACTGGAATCAAAACTTAGCTAGAGGCATACCCACCTCTAGCTAAGTTTTTAGGATGAGCCCCGAAGGGCAACGAATGACAAACCGATGGCCAGGTACGGTAAAACTATGAGAACCACACAGTCTGGAAACATGAGTTCCTGTTTGTGTGGTGGTCAACGTTATCACGAGAGGCTAAGCTGAGAGCTACCAGGAGCGTCACAGATTGCGAATAGTGGGATTGCTCCACTGAGTAACTTCAGCTGCAGTCGCGGACAACCAGGGGTATCCAATGGAGAGTCTCATTGAGAAATTGAGCGGCACCGGCTATTGCTTAAATACTGAGTGCCTGTGATACACGATATGACAAGGGGAGTTAATGGCGCCTTTAAACAACCAATGGCCGACATATTCCCGGAATAGCAGTGAGCTGCACACAGTCTGGAACATTGAGGTCCGATCTGTGTGTTCATTGCTGTCACGAGAAGCGAGCTACGGGGCGCGTCCACAGGTTGCGAGTAGTGGCATGCTTCACGGAGAACTTCAGCTGCAGTCGCGGACAACCAGTGGTATCGAGTGCAGAGATGAACACTCCAATATGGGCCAATCTAGACTAGAAGTGGTTTATTGCTTTGCTGTCGTTGACTAGAACAAAAGTATCAGTTATTGTGTCACTGTCTGATCGAAAAACATGCTGATAGGCTAAAGGTTGCAAGTAATGACTTCTGCAGAAGCTGTGAGGGTCATGAGGAAGACCCTTTTAGTAGCTGAACTTTAAAAATGCTGATATTAAATGAAATTGACAAAATATTTCAACTTTATAAAAATGTTTACCTTTTTGTTTTGTCTTCTGGGAACTCAACTGTAGTCGAGTTGCATTGCATAATCGACCCATAAATAAGTCTGATTGCAGATTGCTTATTAAACCTAGCCAACCAAATTGAAAATTGTATGATCAACGAAGTGAATTTTTTCCAAACGCTTCGGCATTGTAATTATCTTCTCCATTTAAGCTTTCCATTGAGTGTTTCGACTGGAGCTTCTTCCAATCTAACCACAATAACTAGACAAACTGAGCGTTGCATAGGCTTAACTATTGAGGCATATCAAGTCACTATGCCAGATACAGCATGGGAAAACAGATCCCTATGTCTATGTCTGACATATCTGTAGATACACAGAAAAGCTTGAAGCTTACAAGGCTTACAAGTTTTCCGTGTGCCTATTTTATATTAAGGACTTCTTGGAAATTGAAATTAATTTACGAAATTTTAATATAAAATTGTTAAGTTGTATATATTTTTAAAAAATTTCTTTGGATTTAGAATTTTTGCAATTAATATAAGGCGAAAAACGCAAAAACAAAATGCATAAAATTATATGGAAAATACCAAACATGTCATAAAGACATTAATACATAGCATACAGTTTAAAAATGTTATAAAGGAATATTTAGTGTGTACATCTAGTCATTTAATGTACAAGGCTTGTAAATTTGTATCTAATTTAGTTAGTAAGTCAGTAACATGACGATGTATGTATGTTACCCAAGTACTGTTTTTCTTTCATAATACTATGACAGTACTATGACAATCATTCCATTTTCTCTTTGGCACAGTTTCGAACAACACGTTCAAAGTGTAAATGCAATATATAACCAATGACGCGTAGAGGTCCCAAAATTATAGCATGGATAATATTTTGAAAAATGCCGCTCCAACGAAAGAGTGCTCCACCTAATAGTGTTATGAGCCATGATTCAAAACCCAGGATGGAGATAAAGTTCCCTTTCTGCAATAGAGTAAAAAGGGCATTTTGATTAATGATTTTATAGATGTAAATTATTGGTTAAAGGCATTCAATGTATGAAATTACTAGAGAACTCATCAGTAAGACAACTATACAATTAATAATATTTTATTTTCATGTATATATTTTGAGCTTACCAAAGCATCATTTAAAATTTGTTTTGCCACTGCATCGGGATCTGCTAGTCCTCCACCGCCTGAGATGATCTTTGTTTCTTGAGGTTTTGTTTTTTGTTCATTTTCAAAACCAGGTGTATTTGTATCGGCTGGCAGTGCCAAAGTTACTGAAACACCCAAATGTTTGCTTTCCATAGCTATGGTTTCTGCCATTGCACGCAAGGCATACTTAGAAGCGGCATATGGCCCATAGCCGTATATACCAAAAAGTGCGGCTTGCGATGCTGTTATAACTATTATGCCTTCTTTGGCTTTTTTCATTTTTGGTAGCACATACCGAGAACAATTGTATGTTCCCCAATAATTGACATCCATAAGTTTTCGGGCATCTTCCACGGCCACTTCTTCAAACACACCACAGATTGCCAGACCAGCGCAATTTATCAACATGTATATATCTCCAAAATCTTTTTCGATATCAGTTAGACATTTTTCTACTTGGTCATAGCTGGATGATATATCAAGACTGCGATATTGGAATTTTTGTTCAGGCCTTTGTCGAATAACTTCCATAAGAGCTATGGCGCCACCTAATTAACAAAAACATACAAACATTATCATTAAAACACACATGTTCGCATATACCTATATGAACATAAAATAAACAAAATTCTATGATAGATATAATCGGCCGCACGTACTTAAATTGAAGGTGCGGCCAAACATACCAAATTGCTACTACTTACTTAACATTTTCTCATCCCGTGCTATAACCGTTACATTCGCACCCCTAAGGGCGCACTCAACTGCTAGACACAAACCAATTCCTTTGCTTCCTCCAGTAATGACCACATGTTTGTTAACGATACTTTTAGCCCTTTTGCGGGTGACAAACACGAAAACCAATATATGTGCCAATACAGCTAGGAATACGTACATGGCTATCTCCCATGTAAGCGATGACATTATGTTGAGCACAGTATGCAATCTAGAAAATTAGGTAGATTGTAGTTTCCAGGTTGTAGAAAGTTAATGAGATCTTGCAAATCTACTTTCATTTAAATCGATCCACTTTCTTTTAATGCACTCATCTTTGTCCAAGCAAATTCTTTCATTGATAAGAATCGAACTTAATACTTACATCTAACAATAATAGTTCTGAATTAAATATTTTGTGGTTTTACTATTATTTATTAATGTTTTATGTGGACTAGACCCTGTTATTGTTGTTGCCTTTTTAAATCTTAAGCCACGACTTACACGAAGCGCAAACACGCGGGAAAGAGGATTAACCCAATTAAACAGTCAGCGCCAACGTGTAGTAAAGTTGCTATTACACGATATGTGCGTTACAAATATGCTACTAGTTTCTGTATCCAGAAGAATTTTCTTATGTACGTCAAAAACGAATAGAGCGCGCTCTATTTGGCGTGTATTCTCATATGTATTATACTTTTTTTGCATACAAGTGTCTACATGTATCTTCCATGAAATTAGAGCTCGATATAATCGAAAGGGTTGCGATTGTGATAGAAGCTTAAAAATGAGGAATCGTATCGTAGGCTTAAGCCTAGTAGTGAAATCCGACGGACTCTTCTTTGTCAGAACACCAGGTGGATTAATAAAGGTGATCTCACGCGAACAGCTGAAAACAGACGGTCAGTTTGACGGTATTAAGATGTCAGTTCTCTGCTTAAATTCGAAGCAAACCCCCCATCTTTTTGCACGTTCTCTTTGTTTTTTTTTTCTTTCACTCGTTTCTTTAGTTGTGTTGAGAACAATGTCATTTTTGAAATAACATCTTGGTGACGGATTGCACCATATGATTTGTTGTTGCTGTACAAATGAGACCACCTTTAATTGTCTCACCATGGTCAGAACACAAGTCAAACAACAACACACAACAAAGGCAATAGTATGGAAGCAGAGTTGATTCGGCCCATTACAACTGTAATTAAATGCTCACGAAATTTATCCTGATGCAGCGACATGTCGCTACTTTTGCTCCTAAAACCCCGTTTACACTTCTCCATGGCGAAACAATTAAAGGTGATCTCATTTGTACAACAAACACAAATCATATGGTGCAAGATATATTCATGTCCAGGTAGTGGCAGTTGCCCAACAACAAAATATTGAGTTCACTATCTGTCAAAATCAGTGATTAGTGCAACTCTGATTTTGTGTATGTTACTAGTTCGCGCCATTTTTCGTTGTTTGTGTGTGGCATGGTTTTTAACTTTAATACACACACAACCAAAACTCGTTGACAGAGAAAAAATTGTATTTAGCTGTTTACGGTACACTACCTGGTAATTATGTCATGATATGGTGCAATCTTCTCATCAAGCCGACCGACGTTTTGCCTACACGCACAAAGAATTGTGTGTGTGTATACGCGTGCGTGCATTAGCAGAGAAAATTTGCGAGAAAGAAGATCACAACAAAGAGAATGCAAAACTGTCTAGCTTTGTCGACTGTTAACAGCTGCTCTCATGAGAGCACCTTTTCAAATCCACCTTGACATTGCTCATTAAATTCGGATTTAAGGCTCTCATCAACTGATTTTATAAAGGGAAAACAGATGAGAGCCATTAAATTCGGATTTAAAGAGCACTGTAAAGAGGATTTAGAACTCAGTACCACTTGTACGGAATTTGTGCACATTATCTTCGTCACCATTTTTTATAGAGCTTTTGACAGTTGTTCGTGTGAAAATCGAATTCAGTACTAAGATTTAAAGCCAAAACTAAGGTGTTGCAGCGTGACGACGCTGCGATTTTATTCAAATCTATAACCAAATCCGTCGACAAATGTAATTTTTTTAGGTAGTGGCCTCTGGCATTCTCTGTAATGGATATCCCTGAGCTTGCAAGAAAAAACCCAAACAAACCAATAAAATGAGTTAAAATTTGAGGCGAATCGGGAATCTAATTAACAATTACTGCTCAATTTGTAGTAAAAGTTTCTTAATAAATTGTCCAACAATCAAACGAAATTGTTTTGGCCTGACCGCATTAAATATTACTTCTCCATAAGAAATTGTAAGGTGTACATATCGACGAAGGACTTCAAGGAACATTGTGTATTGGGAGGCAACATAGAAATCTTGCTTAAGTTTTATGAAAATCAGCAATGCAAATGAACTCGAATATATCTATAGAGCGTAAGAGAATAGATTGCAATGCTCTACCCAAAGGATGGCAAAGAGAAGAAGTCTTGCGAAAATCTGGAATCTCAGCTGGAAAAGTTGATGTCTACTACTACAGGTAAGAGATAAAAAAGTTATATACCTTAAATTGCAACAGCATAAAGTGTAGTAACTCCAAATTTTGTGATTTTGAACACCTTAATCGCTTTATCAAATAGGTCAATCATATGTCTAAGACTGTAGCTTCGCAGCTACAGAAAACTTACAATTTTGAGTTACTGGGCTATAATGTAACAGTTGCAATAGGGTCAATTTACGAGTAAATATCAGAAAGCACGTCACGCATTAAAAACCAAACAATAATTCCTCATAATTACACATACAAACACACCCACCAAAAGCCTTCATTCACCCTTTTGTACAAATAAATCATCATGTACAACTTACCACCTTTTTTGATTCCCCTACCCCTCAGTCCTACTGGAAAACGTATTGATAGTAAGCCTCAATTAGCTCGACATTTGGGAGATGCCATAGATCTAAGCAGTTTTGATTTTCAAAAGGGAAAGTTTATACTGCATTTACCAGCACCGTCAATATCTTTATATCGTTGTTTGCCAGGATCCGGAACGGGTGCTAGTGCAAGCACCTCTGGTAGTAGTGGTAGTGGTGGTGGCAGCAGTATTACTATAGTACCGCAAACCGGAAACTCATTAAAGCGTAAACACAACGTTTTAAGTTCTGGTACAACGACGTCATCGTCGTCGTCTTCGTCGAATGTCTCCGCATCTAATACCAAGCAACAACAACATTTAGAATTCAGGTAGAAAGGAGCCTAGAGGCTAATTGTGTTGCATGCCAATAAAGAAAAAACAAAATCATCATATTAGTGTTGAAGAAATACATACCATTTACAAAAAACGATAACTTATCTTCATTTATGTTAAAAAAATATATTGGCATTTCTGTTCTTTTTAACGGTTAGCCCATATTTTTGTTTTTGCACTTTTTCGTTTACAAGTTGCATGATGTGTTCTCTTTTATTGATACAATGATGCAAAGACACACAAATTGGCTATAAAAAATCTATGCAGTTTATTAAGTCTTTGCAACATTATGTATTAATACAAATTTAAGTCGCTGTGTTTGTAATAATTAACTTAATATTTCGAATATTTTTATGGTTTTTTTTCTAATAACTTCCATTATCATTATTAATAGCCGAGCAATGAGGACAGATGTATCATTGGTGCCACCAATACGACAAACAGCATCCATCTTCAAACAACCTGTCACAGTGATACGCAATCATGAGGGAAATAAGGTGAAACATGACGCGAAACATGGTGCCCAAGACAAACCAAAACAGTTGTTTTGGGAAAAACGCTTAGAAAACATGCGTGCATGTCATGCCACCGGCGAACAATTCGATGATATTGTTCTTCCTAAAAGTCTTAAACCTCTGGGGCCAAACATTCACGAACAGACGGTAATGCAATCGTTGGCTACAGCCTTGCACGTGCTTAATACACCTGTGACTGGACAAACTGCCGCAAAGACTGATTTTCAAAAAAACGCAGCAGCTTTTATTAATCCTGACCAACCTCTTATGCAGGGTATACTTATTTCAGAGGATGATATACGTCGACAAGAGGATCGGGTGACAATGGCACGAAGAAAGTTACAGGAAGCTTTAAAGGCTTGAAATGACTTTTGGATAAAATGCCTACTTATAGTTTAAATATTAAATTACAAATAGTTTCATTTTCGTTTTAAGTTACATTTTTTATATTGAAATCACCTTTGTATTGGGCAAGTAAAGTAATTTGCTCTTTCGTTCTTAAATGAATAAGTTTTTCCTGTGGCAAAAAATTTCAATGAAACATAGTTTAATTTTCGTTAAGTAACATTTTTTATTGAAATCATCTTTTGTATGGGGAAAGTAAAGTAATTTCCTCTTTCGTATTGCTAAATTTATATAATTGGATTCGATTTTGCTATGGCAAACAATTAAAAAAAAAGTTTTAGAAACCAACATTTCAAGAACAGCATAAAACAAATTTAATAATTAAGGCTTAATTTAAACCAAAAAAATGTGGTTATGTTTTCTGTCTTTTTTTGAAGAAAAAAGAAAAATTGTGATATAAGTTGTATGTATAATATAACAAAAGCACAACTAACTATACCTATCACTTCAAAAACAACATTGCGCGACTCAACAACTCCTCATTCCTGAGTGTGGACTAGTTTTACTTGTCCCCCACTTCATTTTCAATAAATGCAATTTTCCCTCATACAAAAAAAAAAAAAAAAAACATTTTTAAATTATAATAGTAACAGGATTTCTAATGATAAAACACGCCACATATAAAAAATGAAGGCAGTTTATTTTTTTAAGACGGATTTGCTTGTTTAGTCCATATCTTCTTCATCTATATCATCGTCATCATATTGTATGGGGCCATCGTAGTAATCATTTGAACTGGAAAACTAAACGAACAAAAATAAATTACAATAAAGTTTCTGTATAGCCCAACAAGTTTACCTTTTTGTAAAATATTTTCAGTGCTGCAAATGTACCCATGGCCAAAACAGCGCCTATACCCGCCAGTATTTTTGTTTTCTTCTCAGACTCTAGGAACTTGCGTTCTGTTGCCGTCAACATGGGATCGTTAGGTGATGCATTGTCTTTGCTGGTGTTTATAGAATTGAATGCTTCTCGTTTAAAGATATCCCTCGATATCCGATTTATGAAATTTACCAAATTTGGACAGCCTTTTATATGATTTTGAATGGGATTAGTGGGTAGATTGATTTTAAAAAGTATTGATAAATATGAAAATACGATGGCATCAAATTCGCTGTAATGGTCTCCAAAGAACCACATATTCCTGCCCAAACGTTTTGAGAGAACATTTATACATTTTTTTGCATTGTTTGTTATCTGAAAATAGAAAAATAATGTACATTGACATCGATATAGGCAAGGGATAGTTGGTACGAGATATAAGCCAAATAATTTTTTAATAAAAACAAGTAAGAGTGTGCCAAGTTCGGCCGGGCCGAATCTTATATGCCCTCCACCACGGATTGCATTTGTCGAGTTCTTTGCGCGGTATCTCTTTTTAGGCAAACAAAGAATAGTGAATAAGAACTTTTATGCTATTGGAGCTATATCAAGTTACAGTACGATTCGGACCATAAATGAAATAAATGCTGGACATTGTAGAGGTCATTGTGTAATATTTCAGTCCATTAGTATGAGAATTGCGCATGTAGAGGCTCAAGGAGCAAAATCGGGTGATCGGTTTATATGCAAGCTGTATCAAGCTGTATTGGACACGTATGTTGAAGGTCATGGGAGAAGCCGGTGTACAAAATTTCTACCAAATCGGATGAGAAATGCGCCCTCTAGAGACTCAAGAAATCAAAATCCCAGATCGGTTTATGTAGTAGCTATATCAGGATATGCACCGATCTGCGCCATACTAAGCACAGTTGTTGGAAGTCAAAACAAAACACCTCACGCTAAATTTCAGCCGAATCGGATGAAAATTGCGCAGTCTAGCGACTCAAGAAGTCAAGACCCAAGATCGGTTTATATGGCAGCTATACCAGGTTATGAACCGAATTGAACCATAGTTGGAAGTGATACTAAAACACATTTGCGCCAAATTACAGCCAAATCGGATGAGAATTGCGCCCTCCAAAAACTGAAGATGTCAAGACCTAAGATCGGTTTATATGGCAGCTATATCAGGTTATGAACCGGTTTGAACCATATTTAGCGCAATTTATAGAAATGATACCAGAGGACCACTTGCAAAATTTCGCTGAAATCGGAAAAGAATTGTGCCCCCTAGAGGCTTAAGAAGTCAAGACCCAAGTTTGGTTTATATGGCAGCTATATCCCAACCGACCTACACTAATAAAATTATTTGTTCAAAATTTCAAGCGCTTTGCTTAACTCCTTTGAAAGTTAGCATGCTTCGACAGACAGGCGGACGGACATGGCTAGATGGACTTAATATGTCATGAAGATCAAGAATAAATCCCATGGCAGCCGGTTGTACGTACCGGATTGACCCGATGGATTTCTTCATCAGCAAGGGCTGCCTCCTCAGTGTTTAACACACTGCTACAAGAAGCTGAATTTTTAGAAATAACGGACTTTCTTAGTAAAATGAACGTTAAAATATCGGAATAGCGTTTTTATTCAACAAAGCTCTTCACAATTCTCTTTCCCGGCGAGGGATAACTGTGAAACACTGAGGTCCCATCTGTGTGGTGTTCATTGCTCTCACGAGAAGCTTAGGTGCGAGCTACCTTGCACACGTGGCGGATAGAGGAATGCTCCATATGGAGTAATTGTAACGGCACTCGCGAACAAACAGCGATATCGAGCGGAGTCTCAGTGAAAGGACGTGCGGCAACGGCTCTTGCACAAATACTGAGTTCCTAAAATGCTCGATACGACAAGATGATTTATTGGCGCCTTTAAATAACCAATGGCCAAACCATTCCCGAGGCGATCGGATTTGGACCAGAACGAATTTGCTTCCCTACAGGAGCTTGACGATGATCGCTACCTCGGCATGAAAATGGGGCTACAACAACAACGTTGTACGTACCGTATTGTCCCGATGGAGTCCTTCATCAGCAAGGACTGTCACCTCAGTGTACTGCTACAACAACAAATTTTGCACACTGGAAGATGCACTATTGGTGAAATTATGGGGTGGTTGCAACCACAGTGGCTTCGCACGACAATATCCCATAAGACAATTAGACAGGCTGTCCCGTCTAACTGCCATGTTATGCTTAATATAGAATTATCTTAGTTTGAAACTTTAAGGAATATAACTTACATAATCTACATTATGGTGTTCCAATTTGTCATCTAAATCAAAGCCACCCATTACGGATATAATATCGTGGGCATCCTTTTGGTATGTTGATGGGTAGTAAAAATTAAATGGAAATGGAGTTCGTTTTGCGTATAACGCTCGAGTGACGTCGAAATTGTTTGGTTCTCCATACAGATAATAGTGGTAATAAACATGTAGATTTGTAAATACCCAATTAGCAAAACATTCTGATAGGTGACGATCTTTCAGTCGCAATTCATGATCTATGGGATAACCCTATAAGGAGGAGAAAAAAGACAAAAATAATTGTAAACAGTTCATTGTACGAGATACGACATAATGCAATGAGCGCAATATTCGATGATATCTATATATGGTTGTCTGTGTATAGGCCACATGCCGACGACTCACCTCTCTGTCTAGTAACTTCTTTATTTGTCGATATCCTACAAATTTCTCATCGCCAATTTGTAGATACGGTAATTTGCCGGCTCCAGAGCGTAAGGGGTTTGAATTGGTTTCAATTTCCACAGGGCAACGGGTGAATTTGATCAAACACTAATTTGCAAAAGAAAATATGAAATAAAAAAAATAATAAATTTAACGTTATAATCGAGTGAATGAAATCATGCCCTGAAACAAACTTTTATCTTATGTGTTATGTTAAATTAACTAAAGGATGGATGATGAGGCATGATGCAACTTTAACGAAAATTCATGTTATTCAGTAGCACATACCAAAACTCGACAACATTCGAAATCTATTGAAGGCAGGCCAAATTCCCCTTTATATACATATAAAACAGCACCTAATTTCATATTCCTTTATTGTTTTCAATTAAAAATGTGCTTCTTTTGTAAAAACATTTATATTTATTCCTTGTTTACACAAAAAAAACCACAGGTCTAGATTACACTTAATTTTGTGAATTTTTTGTTATCAACTGAGATTTTACCCCTCAATGTATGTGAGGTTATGACCATGGATTTTATGTCAAAATAAATGCTTCTTCTTTTTAAGCAAAGGAAATCAATGCGGCCGTCATCAGCTGTTGTGTGTACTAGTAGGTGTTGCGCTTTCATTTGTGTTGGGTTCGAACAGCAAATAAATATTGAAAAATGTTGGTAGATTATAGCAGCTCTTCCGATTCCGAAACTGAGGATGATAAAAAAAGTTCAATGCGTCAGAAAATGGAAACTAATTTGGAAACACAAACGTAAGTGCATTTCTTTATATCATTTGCCGGTATAACTGCATAGTGTTTTGTGTGCATACAAATTATAAACATAGGCTTTCATATAGAAAAGGGTGGAACGAAATTTGGAGGGAAAAATTATATATCTACTGTTTAAAATTCATACATTTTTGTAAATGCTAACTTTGGTGTTCCGCCTTTTGCTTTTAACCAGTGACCTCACGACATACATATATATGTTAATATAATGGAACAATTAAGGGATGAACATATAGCTATAGGTTCTAAAATCCGGCTATTAAAGAGATCCTCTTTTATTGAACTAAAACTTGAATCGACCAGCATTTTTTAATGCGAGAAAATAGTTCCCCACAGTAACTTAGTAACCTAAACTAACTTAGTTGTATATTTGGATGTATTTTTATACTCACCAACATAGGATAAGAGGTTGGCAGTTTTGTAATTCCAACTGCATTACATCTAAATATGTACTCTTTTTTTTCTACGTATAATTCAAGATTTATCTAAACATTTTTGTTTGTCTGCCCTTGGTTATTGTGTTTCCACATATTTTATGTGGGGGTAGCGATCCTTGTCAAGTTCCAAAGATTAGTAAGCTGGTTCCTCTTTATAGAACCGATCGATGCTGGGACGTTATGGTCATTAGTAATTTAAACAAGCAAAAAAATCTCCTTCTCATATCGAGTATAACAGGTTCTTAGTATTTTAGTGAGAGCCCGTGCCGCCCGGACTTTCATTGAGACTCTCCACTCGAAATCGCCGATTGTCCACGACTGTAGTTGCAGTTACTCTGTATACGGAGCATTCCACTATCTCCATGGGGACGCTCCCGGTAACTCTCAGCTGAGCTTCTCATGATGCTGATGAACACAACACAAATCGGATTTTAGTGTTTCAAAACGTGTGCCGAGACTTGTAGTTATCCTGTGATGTCTGTCCGTGGTAATAACGCTACAATCTCTAAAAATTAAGATATAGAACTAAAATTTTGTGAAGAATCCTTTGGTCATAAGTAGGTGGGGGATTGGCCTTCGTGATACATCATTCCATGCCAATTCGATGGCAGCTGGTTGTACGTAACGGATTGACCCGATGGAGTCCATCATCGGAAAGGGCTTCCGCCTCCGTGTACAACATACTGCTACAACAACCACCATTCCATGCAGTAATGACCAATATCGCCTGGTTTTAGGAGACTTTAATACGCGCGTTTCTTGGAATTCTCTCCTAGGTAACGACCAGCGGCCATACCTTTGGTAGAGCATATTGAAGGCTTCACATTTTGCACGTGATGAGAATGTCCCCCCAGTATTACAAGGAGTTGCAGCAGCTCCCCAGTTATTTCCAATGTATCTCCTGAACTCCTGAGTGATGTATCATGTCAAGCCGTAATTTCTTTGGGATCAGAGCACCTTCCCATAATACTCATCATCTAACAAACGCGGAATCTTTACACTGATATTGAGGATATCGCCAACACCTCGTGCATCCAGGCCTGAAATGTTGGGTCACGAATTATCTGTGATCGCCAGTCATTTGTGGAATTTAGGGATAAGAATTTGAAATACCGTAGAGTCAAAAAGAGAGTTCACCAAGGGGGGTGATATCTCCGCCACTTTGTAATCTCTACCTATCCTCTATTCCACCCTCTCCAGACGCCAAAGAGATCGTTTCAAATGCAGGGAATTTTACGATTATGGCATAAAACCCCCACCCATTGTTGACATATGCGATAGGTTAAACGTCTATTTCTATGAACTTGCCGCATATTTCGCAACAAGGGATCTTAAGATATCTGCCACCAAATCTTCAGCCACATTGTTCACTACATACACACATATGATGATGGTGGGTAAACAGCTGAATGTGATAGTCGATGGAGTAACGAATCTGACCATCAAGCATCACAAAGTACTTGGTATCACAATTGACAGCTCTAACACATTCTTCTTATATACCACTACAATTTGCAATAAGCCCAGAAAAAGAAACAAGGCCCTCAAGTTACTTGCCGGCGGCACTTGACAAAAGTGCTGACAAAGAAACCCTTAATCCCATGACAGTCGGTTGTACGTACCGGATTGACCCGTTGGAGTCCTTCATCGGCGAGGACTGTCGCCTTAGAGTACACACACTGCTACAGCAGCAGCAACACTCAGCATGGGATAGCTGTGAACACCACACAGGCTGGAACAATGAGGTCCAATCTGTATGGTGTTCATTGCTGTCACGAGAAGCTTATCTGCGAGTTACCGGGCGCGTCCACAGGTTGCGAATAGTGGAATGCTCCATACGGAGTAGTTGCTATGGCAGTCGCGGACAATCAGCGGTATCGAGCGGAGAGTCTCAGTGAGAGGTCGGGCGGCACCGGCTCTTGCACAAATACTGACTGCCTATGATGCTCGATATGACAAGGCGAGTTATTGGCGCCTCGTCTCGTCAGCTATGTCACACGCAATGGAATAATATTCAGATTTGTCAGAATGCCGCTCTTTGAATGGGACGGGCTGTTTCCTCAGTTCTCACGAGGACCATCTCCATTAGAAACAAAGATCCTGCCCGTGTGAACCCATAACTACATGCTGACTAAGTAATTTCTTCTGGGCTGTTAACGAAGGGACCATTCAAATCATCATTTTGTGAAAAGGTATCTTCCGCCCAGAAGCCTCAAGGTGGATCTTCACGATCTATAGCGAGAGAGAAACTCTAGATCAAGCGGCATACCCTATGAATCTAGTCCTTGGAGAACGACCCAAACCCTTCGCACCTGAGAAAATTGACTCCACCGGCAAACCAGAGTTGTTCTGGCTCAATTACAACTCTGGTTTGCTGGCTCAACCGACAGATGCAGCCATCTAAACTCTTACCGAGCAAGGATTGATGCTTAAGTGCAGGATGTGGATCCCGATTGTGACCATACGGCACATACCACATTGTTTAATTGCTCAGCCAGGCCCAGTCGACTCAGATCCAGATCCCTCTGAACACACCCTAGCTTAGCCGCAGAGTTCCTGGGTCTGATTATTCAACAGAACAAAGCAGACAAAAGATAGAACACAACACACTGTTACAGCCACAATAACATCTCCAACATACGTGCCAATGTCTGAATCGGTCTATAATCTGATTTAGTTCCCATATAAACCTATTTATTTCTTGATTTGACTTCTTACACATTGACAAAAAGCAATTCATGTTATTGCAAGACTTCCGATTGAGAAACTGTATAAAGAACTTGATATATGTCATCCCTGGTGGAGGGTATATAAAATTCGGCCTGGCTGAACTTAGCACATTTTTATATGCTTAGTGAACCGATATCTTAGAAATTAAAGGATTATTAAAGTATATAATCTTACAGTTATATCCCTATTGATGTAAAGTCGAAAATGTCTTCTTTCATCGTTCTTACTTCCTTAAAATTCCGATTGCTATCTACACAGATCTATTTTGCCAAAAGCCACCACCTTACTTGGAAAACGAAAATTGTACTCTTGCGAAGATCCCTTGGCGGATGATTCGTCACTTCATCAAGGACGTATACGAAGTTTTAAACATGAACGTGGCAATTGGGCCACATATGTGTTTATTGGTGTGCCCCTTTATATTTTGGAAGATGTACAGGATGTATGCCTGACACATTTTAAGGATATCTATGATATAAAATCGACCCCAGATCTGCATATAAGTCTTAGTAAGACTGTGGTTTTACAATATCATTTCATAGAGTCGTTTGTAAAAAGTCTGGAAGAGATTATTACACCTATATCCAGGTAATTATCGAATTGGCAGTATTGTTCCACCCTTAAAAGTATAATGTTTAACATTTACCTTCCAGTTTAACAGTCTCGCTCAATAAACTGAAGGTTTACACAAATGCTGAACGCACTCGAACTTTTTTAGCTGTTAAAGTTGATGACATACATTTAAAGCAGATGTTCGATATTTTACATAAAGTCGACAATGTAATGCTGAATTTTAAACTGCCGGAATTTTATGAGGTTTGGGTTGCATTTGCTCTAAAACTTGTATTGTTCTCAATTGCTTTTGTTTATTTCAGGATCCATCATTTCATATAAGCATATTATGGTGTGTTGGCGATCACGCCAATGGGATGAATGAGAGATTAGCCGAACTAATGGCAATTTTAAAAGATCATTTTCCTATTGAGTTAAGAATCGATAAAATTTATTGCAAAAGTGGTTTCAAAGAATTCTCTTTTCAACTTAAATAATAAAAATACTTTTTTAGACTTTTTTCTTTCCATTGCCTTGTTTAGCTGCTTGCGCTTGTTCTTCTAGACGGGCTTCTTCCTCCATTTCTAGTAGTTTTTGTCGTCTACGTCCCAATGGTGTCTTGGTCCACCAAGACTCAAAGGCCTCCTCTTCTTCTCGATAGACGGGATCCCTGGTGCTATAAATAATTAATGTTTTAATGGTTTTATTGTTGCAGTGGGAATTATGGGGGTCGATTATGGTTAGCAACCCAACCTCAGTTGCGTTGCCAACGGGCAAACTTATAAAAACTTCAATTTCTTTATTGCATACTTTTTTACAATTTTCGAAGTAAAATTGCAAATTTTGCCCACTAAGGAACAGGGGCAAACTTCTCACATATCAATGAGTGCAGTCCGATTCAAGTTTTAAGCTCAATGATAAGGGGCCTCCTTTTTATAGCCGAGTCCGAACGGCGTGCCGCAGTGCGACGCCTTTTTCGAGAGAAGTTTTACATGGCATAGTACCTCACATATGTTGCCAGCATTAGGAGGGGAAAACCACCGTTGAAAAGTTTTTCTGATGGTCTTGCCAGGATTCGAACCCAGGCGTTCAGCGTCATAGGCGGACATGCTAACCTCTGCGCTACGGTGGACAATTTTCTAAGTAGCTGATGTAAAATCGGTGCGGCAAGTGATAGCATGTGTAGGGCATGCGGGGAAGATGATGAAACGTTGGAGCATTTCGTTTGTCATTGCTCGGCTTTCGCGTCTAACAGATAGCGGTACTTAGGTGGGGACACAATACCAAACATGAACCAACTAAGGGGAGTAGTATTGAAAACAATTAAGGATTTTGTAAGTAGCACGGAATTTCTAACTTAAAATTTTCTTTTAGGGGTTCTTTATAGTTTTTAGAGCGCACAACAAGCCGATTCCTGGCGTAGGTGTATGTCCATAGTGGCATGGGGCGGATTAATTAATAGCTTCTAATCTAACCAAACCAAACCTAAGAATCTTCAAAAAACGCTGATATTGACTGAACTGAAAAAAATTTCCAACGTTATACTAATTTTTATTTCAAGGTATTATCTCTTGCTAACACAACTTGAGTTGAGTTGCAATCCATGACCGACCCAAAAGTTTTGTTAAAACTACAAAATAAAATTACGATGACGTTTTCAATCCCATGGCAGCCGGTTGTATGTACCGGATTGACCCGATGAATACCTTCATCGGCAAGGGCGGCCGCCTCAGTGTACCACACACTGCTACTACAACAACAACAACGATGACGTTTTGCTAAAACAAATTGAAATTGGCTGTGCAAATGAAAATTTGCCAAAAGGCAAACTTCTCACATATTAAAGAGTGCTCTCCGACTCAAGTTTTAAGCCTCCTTTTTATAGCCAAGTCCAAACGGCGTGCCGCAGTGCGACACCGCTTTGGGAGGAAGTTTTTATATGGCTGCCAGACCATTTTTTCAAATGGCATAGTTCCTCACTAATGTCGCTAGCGTGGAGGAGGGGATAACCACCGCTGAAAATTTTTTCTTATGTTCTCGCCAGGATTCGAAACCAGGCGATCAGCGTCATTGGTGGACATGCTAAAATTTGTATTTGTTTGCCAGTTAGGTCGAGGATCATTTTTTCATGATGTGTTTATTTCTCTTTCGGGACGAGCTCAATAGTCGAACATTTTTTTAATGTAAAGCAAAATGAAAACCAGAGAATACCACAAACCACCGAGATATGGCGCGTTTCGACCACTTGGTAAATGAGGCCATCATCAGTTGCCGTTTTGGTGTGGGGTCTTCAAAGGCCGTACACTGGTAGGTTGTACTTATATCGAAGTCATTGCGAGAAAGACTTTTACGAAATGAATGCAACAACAACCAAGTTCGACTCTTTGTCACACTAGCTGTCTCTTTCCAAAGAGCAAAAATTGAGCGGAAGAGCAAAAGTGGGGCGGTCCCGAATGTGTAATACCCTAAACCTACCCTATCAGTGCAATGTGGTAGCTATATCCAATTCTAAACCAATTTTGATGGACTCGGCGGATGTTTTCAGAGGGGTTATTAAACCATACATATCAAATTTTTCCAGCAAATATGTTGAAACTGTAATTTACGTTTGACAAATGACAACAAAATTACCCAAAACCTGACGAACATATATATGAGAGCTATATCTAAATCTGAACCGATTTAGAGCAAACTTCTCAGATATTGTGGTAGTCATCGAGGAAGGCCACCGTAGCGCAGAGGTTAGCATGTCCGCCTATGACGCTGAACGCCTGGGTTCGAATCCTGGCGAGACCATCTGAAAAAATTTTCAGCGGTGGTTTTCCCCTCCTAATGCTGGCAACATTTGTGAGGTACTATGCCATGTAAAACTTCTCTCCAAAGAGGTGTCGCCCTGTGGCACGCCGTTCGGACTCGGCTATAAAGGAGGCCCCTTATCATTGAGCTTAAAAAACTTGAATCGGACTGCACTCATTGATATGTGAGAAGTTTGCCCCTGTTCCTTAGTGGAATGTTCATGGCCAAAATTTGCATTTGCATCGAGGAAAGTGATTGAGTCTGTAATAGTTTTTACAGACTTTTTGATCCGAAAAAATAAAACACAACAACAAACTTTCAAACTAATTTAAGTTCCGAATTGAACCACTTTATTGACTTGCTTGTTGCTAACGAGAAAGACTAGTAATTATATGCAAAGCTAAAAATGCAATTGCAACCAAAAATGCAACTGCTTATATGTATAAAAAAAGGCTTCATGTACAAAAAAGGTTTATGTACACACACGCACACATACATTAACGTGCATCCCCAATCTAATGGAACAGACAGCGGCTAGACAGCGACCAGACAGACATGCGTAGGCGTGTGTGTGAAAGTGCATGCGAACTTAGATTCTTAGGCAGGTAGTAAAATTGAGATGATGCACAAAACAGCAACAATAACTTGCAAACAATTTTTGGGCATGAGCAACAGCCAAACTAACAGGGCCGGACTTGCAGTTAACATCCTCCCCCCGTTGAAGGTCTTGGGGCTTCAACTGATTCACTTATCGGCAGTACGGCTAGTTTGGTTATGGCTCGCTTAAAGATTCCGCTACTTGTTCGAACATTCACCACTCGAACTATTCCGTCTTCGCCCTTTATAGTTTCCTCCACTCGTCCCATTTGCCACTTTAGTGGAGCAAATTTTCATCTTTTATTACGACCATGGCACCAACAGATATATTGTCACTTTGAGCCTGCCATTTGGATCTCTCTTGTAGCAGCGTTAGGTAGGACGTACTCCACTTTCTCCAAAAAATCTGTTGCAATTCCGATACCTTTTGCCAACTGTTGAGACGACCGAAATTTATCCATGACATATTCGGCTCGGGTATTGAAATAAGTGGACCACCCACTAAAAAATGGCCAGGCGTCAATACATCTAGGTCCTCAGGGTCCTCGGAGAGCGGGCACAATGGACGAGAGTTTAAGATTGCAGAAATTTGGCAGACTAGTGTGCGTAGCTCGTCGAAAGTAAGTTTGTTTAGGCCAACTGCTCGATAAAAATGGAATTTAGCAGACTTTACAGCCGCTTCCCAGAGGCCACCAAAATGTGGGGATCTGGGTGGAATAAATTTCCAATCAATGCCATCATCAAGACATTGATCATGAATGGCATTTAGATGTGATTGCCTCGAAAACATCTGCTTTAATTCATCCAACTCATTTTTTGCGCCCACAAAATTTGATGCATTGTCTGACCAAATCGTTTTGGGTTTGCCTCTCGTGGCAACGAAGCGTCGAAGCGAGCACAAAAATGAAGGTGTTGATAAATCCTGGACAACCTCGAGATGGGTTGCCTTTGTTGAAAAGCAAATAAATATGCAAATATAGCATTTCACAGGAGGGCGGCTCTTCACCTCCGACTTGTAAAAGAATGGCCCACAAAAATCGATTCCAGTTGTATGAAAGGCTCTATTTGGCCTTACTCGGTCTGAAGGCAAATTTCCCATGACGTTTTGGAGCAATTTCGGCTTCATTCTAAAACATCGGACACACTTCGAAATAATGGAAGCTATCAGCTTTCGTCCTCCAATTGGCCAAAATTGCTGTCGAATTGCAGCCAGCAAACACTGAGCTCCGGCATGAAGTAGCTTGTGATGAAAATGCATCACCATTGATGCAGTAAACGGATGCTTTTTGGGCAGAATAATGGGGTGACGAGCATCAAAGTCCAGGGTTGAGTTTTGGAGACGCCCACCAACTCGAATTAACCCAAACTCATCAATAATAGGTGCCAACGAATACAACTTGCTAGACGATGCAATTTCCTTATCTGATTTCAACGCCTTGTATTCCTCAGAAAAATGTACAAGCTGAATGTTTTTAACCAGGAGGCGAGTACCAGCTCTAATGTCGTCAGGGGTTAATACTTCGGTATGGGCACTCAATTTGGAATATACAAATTTAGAAACATACGCAAAAATTCGTTGCATTTTCAAAAAAGAATTGCGATACTTACACTGTATCGACAAATCAGTAAGAGAGGTCGTCAACAATACATGTCTTCTACGCTCAGGTAAGTCATCCACATAACTTGCAGTATCAGGCCAGTTTGATGCTTCATTCAGCAGGAAGTTTGGACCACCTTTCCACAGTGATGAATGGAGTAGCTCCCCAGGTGTCGCACCTCTCGACAAGATGTCTGCTGGATTGAGTTTTGTTGGAACGTAGTGCCAGGTAATTCGAGTCCCATATGACTGAATTCGAGAAATTCGATTGGCAACGAAAACGTTGAAGTTGGATGGCAGCTCTCGAAGCCAGGACAACACCACCATCGAATCGGACCAACAATGGATTTCACAATGAAAATCTAGAGATTTCACCACAGTATCAATCAGCTCAGCTAGAAGGCATGCAGCTGAAAGTTCGAGTTTTGGTACAGTGAGCGTCTTCAATGGGGCAACTCTCGATTTAGAGCACAGAAGTTCAGATTTAATGACGCTGTTGAATTGGGACCTCACATAGACACATGCGCCGTAAGCAGCCAAGCTGGCATCGCAGAAACCATGAATCTGCAATGATGCCGACGCCATTGAAACATGCCGTGGAAATGTGAAACGGTGCATCAGATCGAATTTCGAAATATATTCAATCCACAATGAATGTAGTGATTGAGGCAAGCTTTCATCCCATTGAAGATTGAGTTTCCACAGATGCTGCATAAACATTTTTGCCTTTGTAATGACTGGACCAATCAAACCCAATGGATCGTAAAGGCGGGCAATCGAAGATAAAATGGACCGCTTTGTCACCACCTTCCAGTCATCAATGGGGGTAAAAGAGAAAATGAAATTATCACTCTGGGGATCCCAAGTGAGCCCAAGAGTTTTGGTGACATCTGTACCGTCATGAAATTTTAACAATGTTTCACAGTCTTCTGCAGGAACATCCCGTAGGGCATCTGGATCATTGGAGCACCACTTGCGAATCAAGAATTCGCCCTTTTTAAGCAAAGCTGTTACTTGATGCCTTATCTCTTCGACCTCTGCTATGGTATTGCCACCAGAAAGCATGTCATCTACGTAGAAGTCACGTCGAACCACTTTGGAACCCAGTGGAAAGTTCTCTTCTTCATCGATTGCAAGTTGATGCATTGCACGGATAGCCAGGAATGCAGCGGGTTTTGTACCATAGGTGACTGTGTTCAGTTTATAGGTTTTGATATCATCCGCCTCGTTCTCTCGCCACAGAATGCATTGGAGGTAATCGTCAGGGTGTGACACTCGAACGCACCTGTACATTTTACAAATGTCTCCACTAAGGGCCACCTTAAAGAACCTGTACCTCACCAAGGTATTGAACAGCTTTGGTTGTATGGTAGGGCCGGAATGCAAAATATCGTTTAATGATAGCCCAGTTGCGGTTTTTGCCGATCCATCAAAAACCACTCTAAGTTTGGTCGATGTGCTGTCCAACTTGTGGACACAGTGGTGTGGCAAGTAGTACTTCGATTCGGGTACCTGTGGCGAGATTAACGACATATGGCTTAATGTGGCATACTCACGCATAAAAGTTGTATATTGAGCCTTTATTTCTGGACTCCGACGAAACTTTCTTTCCAAAGACATTAGACGTTGTAATGCACGCTGATATGAACCACCAAGTGATGAGACACCCCTGCTTTCGATTTGCGGCAGCCGAACAGAATATGACCCAGAAGGCAAACGAACGAAGTTGGTTAGAAAATGATTTTCGCAGTAGAGTTCATTGTCAGATCTGGATTCATCATAAACAAAGTTGGTCTCGATTTCCCAAAAGGATTTGACGACGGTTGAAAGCTTCTCTTCTTCTTCCTCAAGCTCGGAATACGACACAGCAAGTGACCAGGATTTACATGGCTGAAAACTACCACCTGCTACGACCCAGCCGAATAATGTTTTTTGTAAAACAGGGAGGTTGACACCAATTTTTATTTGCCCCACTGACATCAGATTGAAAAACAATTCGGCACCAATTAACATGTCGATATGATCCGGCTTGTTAAATGCAGGGTCTGCTAATTGAATGTTCTTGGGCATATTCCAGTTGGAGGCATCGAGATTTATTTTTGGCTTGTAGTCAGTGATGCTTGGTACCACCATGGCAGCGAACGAAGTGGTGAAATCACTATGGCATGATTTCACAACCAAATCAACAGATTTTTCAACCAGCATACTTCCATCACCTATGCCGTAAACTGTGGCTGAGACTCGATTACAATTTAAGCCAAGAGTCTTTGCAAAACGATTTGCAATCATGTTCAACTGGGATGCAGAATCCAAAATTGCTCGACACGGCACAAAATTCCCAAACTTGTTTTTGGCGAGGACAATAGCTGTTGCCAACAGGACGGTTCCACCCGTGGTTGCTGACCTTCCAGATGAATCAGCTGACGAAACAAGAACTGATTGGGATATAGATGGTTCCACTACAACAGATGGCTGGGCTGACGGCGTTTGGTCCATATGCAACATTGTGTGGTGTTTTGAAGAGCATTGCCTGCAAGAGCCCGAATTGCACTTTTTTAACACATGGCCCTTCCGAAGACAATTGAGGCACAATTTCAAACGCTTTGCCTCTTTGAAACGAAGAGATGGGGAGAGATTGCTGAAAGGTGGACAATTGACAATGTAGTGGTCCATTGAATCACAAAAAGCACACAAAGGAGAAGAGCTTCCAGAGGCCACATGTACGTGGCGATTTTTAAATGATTGCTTTTTGTTGTTTTGCTGAATAGAGCCGGCACAAACCACGGAATTCTCCAAGTTCTCCAGCATACGACATCTTTGCTCTAAAAAACTTGACATGGACTGCCACGACGGCAATTCATTCACAGCCAGACTCTCCTCCCACTTAATTTGGGAATCTCTATCCATTTTAGTGGCAGCTAAATATACTAAGAGCCCATCTGCAATTTGGTCTCTACTGGCAATCGTCTGCATGGCTCGCAGGTGCGAATTAAATTTGTCACTAAGCTGGCGCAAACCAATGGCTGGGGAAACTTCCACAGCTTTCAGCGAAAAAATGGCCTTTATATGGGTCTGAAAATTTAACAATTTATTATCAAAACGATTCTTCAACAATTTTACCGCTTCCATATAATTTCTTTCGTTTAGCTCCAACGATGAAATTGTGTCCAAGGCGGCACCTGTTAAGCTTGAGCGCAGATGATGGAATTTTTCCAGGTCACTTAGTTCTGCGCTGCTGTCGACAATTGTTGAGAACAGTGAAAAGAAATTCGGCCAATCAGCATAAGCTCCACCAAACTTTGGCAACTGGATCTCTGGTAGGCGTGTTTTGCGTGTCGAGGATGAATTTTCAGAAAATGGACCTCCATCAACAGAAAATTGGCGCACAGTCGAAGACCGGGGATTTGATTCCAATCTACGGATGGAATTCATCTGTCGAGTCAATTTGGCCTTGACATCCAAATACAAGGCGGTAAATTTCATCCTTTCTTCACTTTCCATTTCGGCCGTTACCATCTCTTCCAATGCTGACTGAGCCTCTTCGAATGAGGCGCCTATCTGCTCTACATAGTCAAGACGGACGGACAAATCTGCCTCATCATATTCACTAAGCTGCGCCGTTGCAAGGGATTTTTTCAACATTCCCAACTGTTTCAGCATTGATGCAATTTTTGTCATGTAGGGCAATAAATTTTTTGAATTTCCGCCATCACTTGTATTGTTGGTAGGCTCTGTGTCTGGCATATTTTTTCGTGGCAATTTAAACTTTTTCACAAACAACTTTTGAATATAAAACAAATATTATCCGAGTTGATAATATTTTTCTAGTGATCACCAAGTAGATCACGTCGGGGTCACCAATGTTTGAGTCTGTAATAGTTTTTACAGACTTTTTGATCCGAAAAAATAAAACACAACAACAAACTTTCAAACTAATTTAAGTTCCGAATTGAACCACTTTATTGACTTGCTTGTTGCTAACGAGAAAGACTAGTAATTATATGCAAAGCTAAAAATGCAATTGCAACCAAAAATGCAACTGCTTATATGTATAAAAAAAGGCTTCATGTACAAAAAAGGTTTATGTACACACACGCACACATACATTAACGTGCATCCCCAATCTAATGGAACAGACAGCGGCTAGACAGCGACCAGACAGACATGCGTAGGCGTGTGTGTGAAAGTGCATGCGAACTTAGATTCTTAGGCAGGTAGTAAAATTGAGATGATGCACAAAACAGCAACAATAACTTGCAAACAATTTTTGGGCATGAGCAACAGCCAAACTAACAGGGCCGGACTTGCAGTTAACAGAAAGCGTTGTGGAAAATTTTGGCAAGATTGGTCAATAAATGCGCTTGCAGTGGCTTTTGGAGTGAAAATCGGGCAATATGCCAGTCATGTCGAGAGTCATAAGAAAACCCTTCCAGCCAAATTTCGAGAGAATCGGTTAACAAATGGGCACTTTATTGCAATATTTCTCAAAAACGGACGAACATATATATAGGAGGTATATCTAAATCTGAACCGATTTCCATGAAATTCACCAGTAATGCCGAGAGCCAAGAAAAAATCCTTTCTGCTCAAATTTTTGAGAATCGGTTAACAAATGACAATTTTATTGCATTTTTACTGCAAATCGGACGAACATATATATGAGAGCTATATCCAAATCTTAACCGATTTTTTAAAATTTCAATAGGTTTCATCCCTAGGTCGAAAAACATGCCTGTACCAAATTCTAAGATGATGGGATGAAAACTGCGACCTGTACTTTGTACAAAAATTAACATGGACAGACAGACAGACGGACATAGCTAAATCGAATCAGAAAGTGATTCTGAATCGATCGGTATACTTATCTATGGGTCTATCTCTCTTCCTTTTGGGTGTTACAAACAAATTCAAATTATAATACCATGTACCATAGTAGTGGTGTAGTTAGTTTCTTTTTTAGACTTACCACAATACATTGATTAATTCCGCATGAGTTAAGGGTTGCGAACGTAATTGCAGCTTACGTTTGCAGGTCAAAACTTCTTTGAGAGTAGCATTAACCGATCCTATTGTATAGCCATCTGATATTTTAGCCATTACACTGCAATCCAAATTTGACAAACCACCAGAGTATTCACTGAGAGTATAAATAGCAAGAGGAACCTTATATTGGAGCATATTTTTATAATAGCTTTTTTTTTTGCTTACCACAATAACGTTTTCCAAGCATGTGATAAAGCTCCATAGTCTGGCCGTGGTATGTATATGAAACGATTATAGGTTTGTTGCAATAGTTTTTGATCTGCCTCCCATGGTAAACTGGAGGTACCTATAAAGAGCACACGATCTTCGGGTGCTATGTTTCTGATTAGTTTTGGTAAATCTTTTTTCAGACGTTTGGGATCTGTTCGATCTGTTTTCGGTATTTTCTTCATGAAAGGTTTCTCCGCATCGTCCATAAATATAACCGCAGGCTGCAGCAGACGTGATACTTTTAACACCAAGTGAATAAGCATAATCAAGCCTGATTTGCCTGGATATTTACCCACAATATTCGCTGGAGTAAGATCAAATAGAACTGCTCCAACTTCAGTGCAGATGGCGTGCAACAATGCTTTTTTGCCTGACCCCTTTGGCCCGGTGAACAATACAGATCGTATTAAGGGGCAAGTGTTGTGTATTTGCTCCGAACCCAGTGGCAGTATACAATATTCTATCAAAAGTTGTCTTATATCTCCGGGAGAAGGATTTATGCCTGAACGCGTGGTCAAAGCTTTATCGCCCAGAAAATGACTTAAACGTATTTCAGGGTATTTCCTTATAATGCCATTCGTTACAAGTTCTTCGTACAGCGATTCTGTGGTGCGATCTGGTGTTAAATCTTTTTCTTTTTTCTTTTTATTCTTTTTGCCCGACCTGCGAGCCTTTTTGTTGTTTTTCTTTGCCTTTTTACCTATGGCCGTCTACGAATGTAAAACAAGCGATGGCGTTTTAGATATTAGAGAAGCAAAAGAATTTCTATGGGTTTTAGTTATATGTACCTGTAGTAATTCCAATTCTTGTCTCATAACATCATCGACTACTCTTCGAAATTCTTTTTCCACTTCATCATATTTTTCGGCGTATATCATGTCATCATATTGATGTTGCAGTAAATTACCAGTCTCGTCCTTTTCGCGCCAGATTTCATTGAAACTAGCAAAGTGAAATGTAAAATTTATAGAAATTTCATTATTTTGTTAAGTTAAGTTGGACTGCATCTAATAAACCCTTCACCATGTATTGCAGTTGCCATGGTCTTTAGAGGTTTTTATTCTCCTAAGATGGGGTCATACTAAAATCAATTTATTCCGTTTGGGATCTACGACCCCATAAAGTATAAATGTATATTCTTGATCGTCTTGACATTCGACCTCCGTCTGTCGAAATCACGATAGCGGTCGAATGAAAAAAGGTATCCGCTTGAAATTTTGCACACATACTTCTTTTGGATGTAGGTTGTTATTGTTGTAGCAGCGTGTTGTATTCTATATTTCGTCTGCTTGATTCTCTCGAGTATCCAGATCCAGGAGCTCCGCGACTAATGTGGGGTGCGTAGATAGGGATTTGGGTCTGAGACGAGTTGGTCTGGCTGGGCAGGTGACGTGTGTCGTGTGATCCCAATCGGGACACACGCCCTGCACCTTGGCATCAATCCTTGCTCTATAGGATATGAGGTGGCCGAACCTGCCGTATCGTAATTGAGCCAGAACTACGCTGGTTTGCCGGGATTCTTCAGGTGCAATGGACCTCATTGACCCGGTGGCTGTTCACCTCGTTTGCATGAATGTCGCACAGACCCGCTTGATCTATAGGTTCTCTTTTGTAGCGCTGAACCTCACGATCTAGATCGTGTAGATTCACCTTAAGGCTTCTGGGCGGTTGATATCTATTCACAAGATGATGATTTGGATGGTCCTTCCGATAACAGCCCAGAAGGTATTGCTTAGACAGAATGTAGTTATGTCTTCGCACCTACGAATTGGAAGACAACCCGTCACAGTTCGAAGAGCGGCATTCTGACAGATTTGAATATTATTCCACTGCGCGTTACAAGGCTGACGAGACCAGACTGGTGTTGCATATCTCACCACAGATCGGCCAATTTCTTTGCAAGTGGTCAACAAGGTTTCTTTTTCAGTGCTGCCTTGTGACTTGAGGACCTTGTTTCTACCTTTTACTTTATCGCGAACTGCGATAAAGCGAATTGCTGTAAATGTAACACCAAGTATTTTAGGACACTTGATGGTCGGAATCATTTTACCATCGACTATCATATTCAGCTCATTATTCACCTCATGCGTATCTGTAGTGAACAATGTGACTGAAGATTTGGTGGCAGATATCTTCAAATCTCTTGCAGCGAAATAGGCGGCAATTCGTAGAGGTAAACGTTTAACCTATCACAAATGTCAACAATGGGTGGGTGGCATGTTGCCATGATCATACAATCATCCGCATATCATACGATATCTATGCCGTCTGGAGGGGTTGGAATGGAGGATAGGCAGAGGTTAAACAGAGCAGGGGATATCACTCCGCCTTGGGGTACACCCAGTTTCACTCTACGGTGTTTCGATTTCCTATCCCTAAATTCCACAAAAGACTGGCGACCACACATATAGTTCGCCATCCGGCGTTGTAGGCCTGGCTGGAGGGTCGTGTTGACGATGTTCTCTAATAGTTTGGAATGGTGTCGAAGGCCTTCGATAGGTCCAGTATTACGAGAACCGTCCTTTCACATGGCCTTTGAGGCGATAGCAGAGCAGAGAAGTTGTTGTGCTATGCAGTCTTCAATATCCATGCTGATGTTCGGCGAATGGAAATTTTCCAACGTGGATCGGTAGGGGTAATCCCTCAAGCATCTTGGCTACTGGTGAGAGAAGAGAGATTGGTCTGTACAACTCGCCCTTACCCTGTTCCTTTCCAGCGTATAGATGCGGGATCACTCTGCAACTTCCAGACATCGGGTACTAAAAGTGTGTTCAAAGACAGGTTGAGGTACTCGACTCTAGGTGAATCCAGATTCTTTAGCATCAATGTAGAGATTCCGTTGGGTCTCAACGCCTTGGATGCCTTGGCGCCATGAATGTAGTTCGTAAGGAATTTCAAATGGGTCAATTGCAAATTTTCCCATAAATATACCATTAAGGAACAGTGACAAACTTCTCACATAACAATGAGTGCTGTATGATTCAAGCTTTAGCTCAATGAACGGGGGGGCCTTCTTTTTATAGCAGCGTCCCCAAAAGGCGAGCCGCAGCACAACACCTCATTCGGGAGAAGTTTTTACACGGCATAATACCTCATAAATATTGCCAGCATTACAAGGAAATAGCTGCCGCTAAACATTTTTTTGGGGTTCTCGCCAGGATTCGAACCCTGTCGCTCAGCTTCGTAGGCGGACTTGCTAACCTCTGCGCTATGGTCGATTTGCCTTCTTGAGCCTCTATTTTTATCCGATATGGCTGAAATTTTGTACGGAATGTTTTGTTATGACTGTAAGCGGCCGTGGTAAGTGTGATCACAATTGGTCTACAATCTCCTGTAGCTCCCACATAAACCGATATACCGATTTTACTTCTTAAGACCTCAGCCGCAATTGTTTTCCGATTTGGATGACGTTTTACACGAGGAGTTCTGTTAAGACTTTTACCAACCTAGCCAAGTACGGTTCTATAACCTTATATAGCTCCTATATAAGCAGATCTACCGATTTGCCACCTAGAGCCCCCTAAAGCCCCCTAAAGCCGTAATTGTTATCCAATTTGGTTGGAAATTCGTTGTAAGTATTGTCCAAATCGGTGCATAATCTGATATAGCAGCAATTGGAAATGGTCTCTACGACCTTATAAAGCTTTAAATTTAGCCTCAGTGTGGGGTCTGGGGTTCGATTGTTCTGGCCTTGATGACGAAACACAATGGACAAAATATGTCCACTATAACCTAATCATACCCATATTAGATCAAAGACCAATTTGGACCATACTTAACATGAGAGTTGAAGTTTTAATGGAAGTCATTGTGCAAAATTTTGGATAAGTCGGATAAAATTTAAGGTATGAAATATGTGGGGCGCCGTTTTGATCCATTAATGTTTACAATATTATATATATGCTCCACGGTGGCCATTGTATCTTTAACATACTTACATATGAGAGAAATTAAAACTCACCGCTCAATTTCAATACGTATATCGGGCAAACAAACAGACTGTGCCGGTTGTAGGCCATTGCCATCTTCATCTTGATTTTCATTGACATTAAGATCTCCGCTACGAGCTGGTGATTTGGATTTATCTTTTGTTTTACGTGATTCCTTGGAAGATCTAGCCGATGATCTGCTCATTTCACTTTCTGTGCCAGGTCTACTGAAAATATGCAATGAGCCTCCCTGATCTTCTGAAGGAAAATCTGGCAATTTGCCAGTTTTGTCGTAGTAATCTTTTATCCAAGCACGAATTTCATCAGCAATGTCTTCGGTCATATTTGCCCCATGCTTCGTCCTAATTTCCTCACGTACTAATTCCAAGGTGGCTTCAAACTTTTGCTTAAAAGCATCTTGGGTAGCATAACGTCTTTCATATATCTGTATCGATTTAAACAATGACAACAAAACACTCAGTGATTTTTCTTAACTAAATTCTTATCTGGTAAAAGTACCTGATTTAAGGCATTTGCCTTTTCTGCTCGTGCCTTCACCACCGTTGCTGGGGGTGGCAACATGCCTATCAATATCATTTCATCCAATTTTCTTCTCCTGGTTTTTCTACGGTCTGTGTGACCACGCCAAATTTTTTGAATCTTTAAGGCCGCCACTAGTCCCGAGTCATTGCGATCCTTGTCTTTTTCTTCACATTTTCCCTTCTCTTTCAGCATGCGTATCTCCTTCATAAAATGTGCCCTCAATCGGCCCTGACGAGCCCTTTCATGCATTTGTATGAGCCGTATGGCCTCAATTTCAGTGATTTTTTCTCTCACTGGGTTCTCCTCAACCCATCCTAATTTTACCAAAATCTCATGCATTGTCTTGTTGCGATGTTCAATTTCCGCTCGCCTATCTCTGAGAAAGTAACGTGGTATCTTCAGTTCAGTTTCTATGGGTGTTAGTTTCAAACGTTCCACAACTCCATCATTATAGCTGAATTCCATGAGATCGATATTGACAAGATCATGTTTGAGTTCCACAATGCGACCCAAGCAGGCATTTAAAATATTTCGTATCAGCTGTCTCTTCTGGGGTTGTATCATTTTATCGTGTACCTCTTCCAAACGATTGGCAATGCATATATATTTGAGATAGAACTCATAAGTGCTGGCTTGGACAAGAGCTTTGCGAGTGGCCTCATCACAAGTTAAATCCGAAGTCTGTGTCGCTATGGTAGTATCGACTTCCTGATTCTGTCTTTCGAAATCTTCAATGGCCAATAATTCGATTTCGTGTTGAGATAAATGCCATAAATCATTGTAATAATTGTTGGACATCTGGGCGAGAGTAAGAAACCAAGGTCATGTGCCTTTGATTTGTTGGTTAGAACTGTTGGAAGTTGTTTAGTCTTTAGTTAAAGTATTATTCTGGACATTGCAATATGTTACCATGGCAGTTTGTTTATTTTTTAACAACAAACTAAAGTTAGCCAGCTGGCCCGTTTGTAATGACAACAGGTGCAGTAGGACCAGCTGCTATCAGTGATGATTTGAGTGGGCTAATTTTTGCCGGTCGCCAAAACCGTAAGCTAAGAAAAATTTTAAGAAGTTTGGTCCAAGAAGTCATAGGTTTAAAACCAAAACACAGTTTTGATTTTTGTTTTGGTTGACCTCATCTAGCGTGTTGAGAGATATCAAACAAGTAAAAGCGGCCGAGCCGAATCTTATATACCTCGCAATGGATCGCATTTGTGTAATTATTTGCGCGAAATCTTTTTATAGGCAATCAAAGGATAATGGATAAGAATTGATATGCTATTGCAGTTAGCTATATCAGGTTATGGACCGATTCGGGCTGTACTTGGTTTGGATGTTGGCGATAATAGTAGAAGTCATTGTGCACAATTTCACCCAAATAGGATAAGAATTGCACCCTTAAGGGGCTTAAGAAGTAACATCGGAGATCGGTTTATGAGGGAGCTATATTAGGTTATAAACCGATTCAGAATTTGGCACGTATGTTAAATGTCATAGGAGAAGCTTAGGTTAGGTTAGAGTGGCAGTCCTTTACAGACTCACTAAGACTGTTTTAAATCCATTGTGATACCACAGTAGTGACAGACCAAGGCTTCTGACTGGAATCGAACCCACGACCCCTGCACTGATAATCTAAGCACGCAACCAACTCGGCTACCGGGGCGCCCACATCGGTTTATGTGGGAGCTATATTAGGTTATAGGAGAAGTCGTGGTGTGAAATTTCAGCCAAATGGGATAAGAACTTCTCTAGACGCTCAATAATTATAATCGGGTGATGGTTTTATATGGGAGTTGTATTGGGTTTTGAACATATTCGGACCATACTTGCCACATCTGTTGAGTGTCATCGAAAACGTCATAGTACAAACTTTCATCCAAATCGGATAAGAATTGGGCTCTCTAGAGGCTCAAGAAATATAATCGGGAGATCGGCAGGTATAGGAGTTATATCTAAATATGGACCGATACCCCAACCGACCTGTACTAATAAGAGGTATTTGTGCAAAATTTCAAGCACCCAGTTTTACTTCTTCGAAAGTTAGCGTTCTTTCTACACACGGGCAGACTTAGAATGTCAAGATGGTCAGTGTGTGTTGCGTTGAAAAATGCAACTCTGCAAACAAATGTCAAAAAAGCATAGCGCAAAAGTTAATCAATTTTAACTTTGAAGCCTAAAAACACTACTTCACTTATGGCAACACAGAATGACGTTCGATTTCAACCGTCAAACTTGAAAATTCTTAACGTTTTGCGAAATGGAAAAAGTTTATTGTAATTTAACCTTAGAAAAACTATTGGGTTGCCCAAAAAGTTATTGCGGATTTTTCATATAGTCGGTGTTGACAAATTTTTTCACAGCTTGTGACTCTGTAATTGCATTATTTCTTCTGTCAGTTATCAGCTGTTACTTTTAGCTTGCTTTAGAAAAAAAGTGTAAAAAAAGTATATTTGATTAAAGTTCATTCTAAGTTTTATTAAAAATGCATTTACTTTCTTTTAAAAAATCCGCAATTACTTTTTGGGCAACCCAATAGTTGCCATCAAGACCGATCTTCAGCTTTAGGGTCTAAAAGCCATAAAAGGCGCATTTACGTATTCTCCGATTTTTGCTGAAATTTAAAACAAAACAAATTTGTCAACTGACAACACAATGGAACTAAGTTTGCCATCCATAATCGACCCATTAATAAGACCTCAACTGGGATTTATTGAATAATACACAAGTATATATTTTTTGGTTTTACACTAATATTTTATTTTGTTGTTGTTTTTTTCTGTTTGTTAAGTGTTATTTTTGTTTATAATTCATAATCGATTTCATGCTCCCGGGTAAGGAGTATTGCAATATGTTATTTTGTTGTTGTTAATTTTCTTTTCCAAAATGGTAGTGTTTTTTTAGTCGTTTGCAAGTTAATGTCGAATAGTTTTATTATTATTTTTTTTTTGTTTTAAATGAATTTCCGAAAAAGTTAATTTATACTTTTTTTTTATACATGTTTTAATGTTTTGATGTTAATCTTGTCTGTAAATATTGTAATAAAAAACGGATGAAAAATACCATTGCAATCAGAATTAGTAAACGGTTCAAATCAAGTATGTATGTATGTTAGTATGTATGTTTGAATGTAGGAAAGGAGGGATAGGGGAAAGGATTGTTATAATTAAAGCTGTGTCAAACAATATGATGTTTTTTTTCTGTTTGGCAACTCCTCTCAACGTTGGCAATTGAAATTGAACTTTGTTTTAAATGTATAGACAGAAAAATTGTTATGTATTTTTATTTGGTTTAAATTGGTTTAGGAGGGCCGTAGAAGTTTAGGGTATGTATGTACTTGTATGTATGTTTTATCATCTTGTTACTAGTGTAGGCTATATTTATAAATGGTTTACATTGTTTATGTTTTTTTTCGTTTCGTTTGTTTTCAATTTATTAAAGAATGAACTTAAATACGCTTAGAACTAAACATAAAGAGACAATTATTTTATGTTATTTATATTAACAACAAATAAATATAAAATCAACATTTTAAAAAAAGGTGCTTTTTAATGTTTAAAACGACGAAAAAATAAGGCTTGAAGCTTTAAAATTAGAGATTCTTATATGAAAAAAAAAACATCCGTTAAAAATATAAAATGTACAATCAATAAGTTTGCTACAAAATATTATTTTTTGTTTTGTTATCTAAAAAAAAATGATCTAAATTAATATTTGCATTTGCAAGTCGAGAACAACACTTAATAAAAAATAAGTGTTTTTGCCTTTTTGTTTTTGTTAGTCAAAATTTTGTTTTAAGGATACAGTCATGTTTGCAATTAAAAGATTTTTTGTTTTTTATGTTTTATGTTTTTGTATTTGTTTTGTTACAGCATTAATTTCAAAATGAACAAAAGACTGGATATAAAGCAAAAACGAATTAGATAAGCATGTCCTTTATCCTCTCTGTAGATTTTAGAGAAGTTTACCAAATGGTTTTAACTAAAATCATGTGCCATATTTTTTAAAGATTTGTTTATTGTACACTTTTTTCACATACCTATATAATATGTCATTGTTATGATTAGAAAGCAGTTATATTTTCTTGATGATCTAAATATGAAGTTCAATGCGATTCCCTTTGGTCAAAAAATGTATTAGAAGTGTCGAAAGCAGTTTTTTTTTTTTTCTGTAAACGGTTACAGAAATATTTAGTTTTGTATTGAATGATTCTTGATCGATCGAAGCTGGTGCGTAAACCCGGGCGATTCGGTAGTAGAAATAGAAAAATGTAACTTTTCCCTTGATGAGTGGGCATAATTCCACTCATTTCAATGAGTGCGGCCCATGAACATTCCACTAAGGAACTGGGGCAAACTTCTCACATATCAATGAGTGTTGTCCGATTCAATTTTAAGCTCAATGATAAGAGACCTTCTTTTTTATAGACGAGTCCGAAAGGCGTGCCGCAGTGCGAAAAGTTTTTGCATGGCATAGTACCTCACAAATGTCAACAGCATTACGAGGGCATAATCACCGCTGAATTTTTTTTCTGATGCTCTCGATAGAATTTGAACCAAGGCATTCAGCGTCATAGTCGAACATGATAACTTCTGCGCTACTGTGACCTTAGACTGTCTGACCATAATCCGCTAATGCAGGCGGAGATACGGGCGATCACGGAATGTGTGAGGGGTATGGCGTTAACGCGAAATAGTCAATCATGAACACCTTTAGCGACAATCAGCGTTACCGTTGTGCCACTTTAGTATCAAATTTGACACTTTTTTGGACGATGCCACATGTGTGCCATTTTTTTTGTTGTGCTACTTAATATCATACATTTTGAGTTTTTGGGCCACTTTTCCACATTTCAAAAATTATTTCGCTATTGTTTGTTTTCACCATTAAATAACCATGGTACATAGTTCAAATCTTGACGTGAGTGTCTAAAGTTTATCCAGCGGTGGTACTCACCTCATCATTGCTGACGACACATCATCAAATAGAAGATTTTTACAAAGAGGTGTCGCGTAGCAGCAATCAGTTCAGAGTAGAAATTGAGGGTTATTGGGTTAAATCATGAATATTTATAGGAAAATTTCCATGTGCAACTATTCAGACCTTCCCATTGGGGTCATTCTCACTTCATCATTTACCATGTAGCTAATCGAAATAATGATCGTGTGTATACTATGTCGACCGTTCTGAGTATGCTTAGAGATTGAGTATGCCGCTCGAGATTTTCCAATCATTGATATTTTAAAAGCTTGCTCTCCGTATCTTGATGCAAATTTGCAAATTCACATTCTTGTCGAGTATGGTTGAACAAAGAAATTCATTCAGAAATTCTGTTGCTGTCCGTCCGTCTGCCAAAGACCTATTTTCCGAATCTGCATCGCTTTTTTTACCCTCCACCACAGAATTGGGTATACCAATTTTGTTATTCCATTAGTAACCCCACGAGATATTCGTCCAAGACCCCATAAAGTATATATATTCTTGATCGTCATGACGTTCTAAGTTGATCTAAGCATGCCCGTCTGTATGTCGAAAGCACGCTAACACTCGAAGGAGTAAAGCTAGTCGCTTGAAATTTTGAACATATACTTCTTATATATGTTCACGGTTGGGATTGTAAACGGGCTATATCGGTCAATGTTTTGATATAGCTGCCATATAAACCGATCTGGGATCTTGACTTCTTGAGCCACTAAAGGACGCAATTCTTATCCGATTTGGCTGAAATTTAGCATGTTTCTAATAACTGTGCAATGTGTGGTCCATAACCTGATATAGGTGCCACATAAACCGATCTGGGATCTTGACTTCTTGAGCCACTAGAGGACGGTTTAAGTCTTAAGCTGCTGGAGACCAAATCCTTATTAATTTGGCTGAAATTGTCTATATGATTATTGAAGTACATCTACTACTATGGCCTTCAATAATCATGGCATGGTCTGCAGAGAACTTGGAGTACATAGTGGAGGGCATATACGAATAGGCTTAACCGAACTTTACGCTCCTTTTTTGTGCCCCTTTTTGAAATATTTCAACGGTAACGCTGGCGACAATAGATAGCCTTTTATAAAATGCAGAAAGGTGAGGTCACAGATGGTCATAGAGTGTAAAAAGAAGAGTAATGCCTTTTTTGAGCAGTGAAACAGTCGGTTGAACGACGAAACTAATTTGGCGAAATCGGGATCATTTAAAGACGAGGCTAATACTGAAAGGATGTAAGAAGAAGATCAGTATAGCTTCCATTATCATTACAGGGATCATTTATGCAGAATACGAGGGCTGCTGTATATATTTCTGGCCTAGGCAACGCTAAGTGTTGCCAGGTGCAAATTGAGATTTGTATTGGAAAGCTTGTCATTTTGACGTACGAATGTTCCCAAAAAAGTTCACGGATGGTCTTGGAGTGTAAAAAAGGAGATTAACGACTTTTTTTAGGGTGGCACGATTCGCATCGTTTGGTTGCCGTGTCACAGAGGATTGAGGAAAAAATCAAAGGACAGACGAATTGGCCGAAAGTGGCACCAGAGGACTGTCATCAGTAAACATGGTGAATGCAAAAATTTTCAGGGCGACGAACGCGCTTGTAGTACTGCGGTACAATGAAACAGTCGGTTGGATCACGAAATTCCTATGGCGAAATCGGGATCGTGTGAAGACGAGGCTAATACTGAAATGATGTAAGAAGATCAGTATAGCTTCCGTTATCATTACGGAACACATAGGACTAAGGGTTCATTTATACAGAATACGAGGGCTGCTGTATATATTTCTGGCCTAGTCACCGCTAAGTGTTGCCAGTTGAAATATGAGATTCCCATTGGAAAGTTTGACATTTTCCAGCATAATCGTACTTAGAACGTTTTGACGTATGAACGTTCCCAAAAACATTCGCACACGGCATCAATGCTCTTTGCTACTATTGCCGTTTTCGGCGGCCTTCACCGAATTCGTCTTTGAGCACGATTGAATTCATTAAGTCAATTTTTCAAATTGTATAAGATGGATGCCACCGTAGACATAGGCGTGTCCGTCTATGACGCTGAATGATCTTCGCCCTTAAGCCTAGTACTGCCTTCGACTTTTCACACGAACAACTGTCAAAACACACTTTAAAAAAATGATGACGAAGATAATGCCAACACATTCCGTACAAGTGGTACTGAGTTGTATGGGCAAAATAGTAGCGACATGTCGCTGCATCAGGATAAATTTCGCACAATTTTAATTGCAATATAATTAAATGCTCACGAAATGGACCGAATTAACTCTGCTTCAGTACAGTTGTCTTTGTTGTGTGTTGTTGTTTGACTTTTTTTGTGATCTGACCAAGAAAAGAGCCCTTCGGATTTCACAATAATTTAATAGGTATTCTCGGAGTGAATGAAGCCAGTATTAGGCTTAGAAGGCAAAAAAAAACTTGAAAATAAATACTGTTATGTACTTTTTTTTAATTTTTGATGATGAAGAAACGACAAAGGGGTAATTGATTGGAATTACATTCTGCAAAATTTTTTTTTGTTAAAATTAATACGTTTGAACACAAACGGAGGGGAAGAATCTCAAAAAAAAATGTTTAAAAAAAATGTTGAAAATGTATCCACATTCTCTATCATTTTTATGAAATATTTGCTGGCGGGCCACAAATGTTTCATGGGTCGATTACGGATAGCAACCAACGTTGAGTTGAGGGGTTGTCGGAGAAGTCAACAAAAATAAAAACGTATACTATGTATGGCAACTTTTGTCAATTGAAGTTGGTAATAGTGTTTTGGCAGTCCCGCAGCAAAAAAATGTGTAAAAAATAAATAAACCACCACAAACTATGCTTGTGAAATACCATGAATAAACATTTTTGCCCATATTTACAAAATATAAAGTAGCTTTAAAGTAGGATGACGGATTTTCTTTATAGAACTGTCAAATAAACCTACTATGAAACTCTTAAGTTATGTGAATACCGCTAATTTTGACAGATAGTGCACTTAATATTTTGTTGTTAGCCAACTGCCAATACCTGTAAATGAATATATAATGGGTTTGCCTCAATTTTTTCTAAAATCAAAAATTTTTAATTTCTGGAAATTTTAACCATGGTGAAGTACACCAACATATTTGTAATAAACAAACAAATGAACAATTTGAAAACAAAAAAAATATTAATTTCCTTTTAAATGCACTGCTTATTTTTACTAATAAAAACAACAGAGCAACTACAAAACAAAGGTTGCTGAAAATCCCATTTTTAGCAACTGGCATTAGCAACTTCAGTTGAAAGTTGCCATCCGTAATGCAAATTTGTCAACTGACAAAGTAAGTGAACTATTGTTACCATCCATAAACGAGACATTCATTTTCCGTGATTCCCTTCCAAACTGCATCTAACTTGGGGTTAGTTCTATTGTGTCGATTAAAATCTCAAATTGGTAATTGTAATTGTTTTGTGGTAATTGTATCCTTCCTGAAGCCAGCGTTTACCTATAATTAACCAAAAAGGAAAATCAATGTTAATTTGCATATTTGTTTCAAAAACTACACAGCAATCAAAATCAGCTGATTGACGAAAAATTCTTTTTTTTGCCAACTGACAGCTTCAGCCGGTTGTGTAGTTGCCACTTATAATATAACATGCAATGCAATTTTACTAGGGTTGCCATCAGCAAACAACCCACCCATATGTTCAATTAATTTCAATGCATCAAAGAGACAGTAGTACACTACGATAAAGGACAAGTTTTCCATTTGGTTTATAAATTTGTGTGGCTGGCTTTTTATCTGCTTAGAAATGTTGCTACTCAATAAAGAACAAAAAAATGGGATTTATAAATAACGCTCATGATACACATAATTATAATTGTAATAGTAATAATTATAATAATTTGTTTTAATAGCTTAAAACTAGAGGAAATTTGTGTGTTTAGAGTTAAGTTTTTTTTTTGTCATTTAAAGAAAAACCAAACAAAACAAAAAAAAAAGATTATTATTGTTGCGTTAAGTAGTTTCTTTTATGTAGCCTTTTCTTTTCTTTTTATGTTTATAATAAAACATTACAAAAACGTTTTTTTTGTATAGGGGAGGTTGTCTATTTATGATTGATTGATTACTCGAATTTATGTTTTTTTTTTATACATAACTTTGTCGTCTTAATATTAAATTATGCTTTTTTATGTTATTTTTATCTTCTTAATAGTAGTATATAAAGAATAATTATTATTGTGTTTTGTTGTTGTAATATTTTGTTTTATATGTTACTTGTAAATACATTCACTTTTTTCCATTGGATATTTCTTTATGGTATAAATGGTGTTGTTTTTAGATGTTATTTGTTTTTTGGGGAGGATTTGTTGTTGTTGAATCCCCCGTTTATATTTAGTTTTTTTTTGTTTTTATTAATTATCAAGTTTATATTTAAATGTTAACAGCTGATGCAAGGTTATTAAAGGTGGTGGTGTTTTTTGTTTTATTTTGTGGCTGTGTTTGATTGCCAAATTTTCACGCTGTATTATTTTTCAAATGTAAAAGTTTCACTTTAAGTTCAGCAAATGTTGGTCGTTTGGCAGGATTTAGGTCCCATGCTTGTCTCATCATTTCATAGATTTCTGGAGGACAGCCTTCAGGTGCTTCCATTTTGTAACCAACTTCAACATGTTTCACCACATCGGTTAAAGGCTTGTAAAAAAAGGAAACAATGGAAGGAAAAATATTTAAATATGTTAAAATAAAAAAAGCGTAAAAGCGTTAGGCGTTAGGTTTGCCCCAGCCGATTAACCCACTATGACCCAATTCATCACTATGTGCAAATATTTTTGCAAACTAAATCAGAAATAAGGCTGTCAGGGTTTCGAAAAATCAGATGGAGTGTCGGCCTATTTTGGGGGTTTATTTATTATGGACCTTTGGAAGTTTATTTATCAACGCTGAAAAAATTGTCTGATGTGTTCGCTAGAATTCGAACTTAGGCTTTCAGCGTCATAGACGGAATACTAATCTCTGTGATACGGTGGCCTCACTCCATAGGAGCGGCGATAAAATTGCGCACGCTGTGCCACTATGCCCTTTTTTGCTTTTGTCAAAGGTTTCAAGATTTTAAATAGAAAAGGGTTACGGGGCTTTGGCATAAAGACCAAATTCTAATTGTGGTCAAGTATGGGGTAATGTCAGAAGAAGAGTTCACCACTTAATGTATTAGTATCACAATTTTTCCAGTACTTACAATTCTAGGATAAGGAACACGACCAAAAGAATATATCTCCCACAACAGTATACCAAAACTCCACATGTCGGATTTATTGGAAAATCGCTAAAAGAGAAAAAAAGCATAATGTTAAATTTCTAAAAGAAAACGAGGTAATATATTATCTTACCCAATTTTTCAAGGCCTCGGGCGCTGTCCATTTTATTGGCAATTTTCCAACATCTAAGTTATAGCACTCTTCACGTGCCAAACCAAAATCGGATACTTTGGCCACACAATCTTCGGAAATTAGAACATTACGAGCGGCCAAATCACGATGAACAACCTTTTTAGCTTCCAAATATTCCATACCCGAAGCCGTGTCACTAAAAAATTGCAACAAAAGAAATGTTAAATGCAAAGAAAAAGAAAAGAGAAAAGACAGCGTAGACTTACTAAGCAAAATTTATTTGATCTTTCTTAGTTATGTGCTGTCGTCCCCGCGATCTTAAATAATCAACCAGTGATCCTTTGCTCATATATTCAGTAACCAGATAAATGTGTTTGCTAGTAAATACTAAGCCAATGAACTTTACAAGATTTTCATGTTCCAATGTTCTATAATTAACACAAAAAAAAAATAGAAATGAAAGTCCACCTTCATATATGTATCTCAGGGAGATATTCAACTTACGTCATAACAGAAGCCTCGGCCAAAAACTTTTGTACAGCTCCCTCATCCTTCAACATTTTAACAGCCACTTTTTCATTGCGTAAAATACCCAACATAACATCACCGAATTCACCTTTACCTATACTCTCACGCAATTGCAGATCCGCTTCGGGTATAACCCAACCCTTATCGATAAAATCTTTTGAATTGATGCAATACTCCTGTTTTCCCTGTTTCGGTAGACATTTTATCAGTTGGGTGCACAGACCATCAGCATCTGCTTCATAATGCTGGCATAATAAACAATTAATTAAAAAAATTCAATTTAATCCTTTTTGGGTGTTTTTTGTTTTTCAATAAACACTTACCGCTACTAGTTGACCCAAATTCTCGAAATATTCTTCATCGTCAATGGTCAATTTATTCTCCAAATATTTCACACGATAATGCTCAACTTTACCCTGAAAACACACACAAAGTGTATAGTCTCCGGGAAAATTTGTGGATTCCCGCACCAGAAAGAGTCCATCTTCACGGGGCTGCAATAAGTGTTCGGCTTCGTCTCTTGTTATGCTGCCATGAAACCATCTGCAAAGGTATTTTGTAAGTTTCACAAAATAAATTAGCAAAAATGCAGGTCAACCATGAGTATAAATCATCAGAATTCCTATGCAAAATATGTTTTCAATGGATTATGAATATGGAAAAATTAATAAAAGTGACTTTCTAGACCTTATTCGTTTATTATTTTGGTAATTACCTAGGCCTTCGTTTAGTTAATCTTTTTTTATAGTACCGTTAGAGATCATGTGTTTTGATTGGCAGTTACATAGTTGCCAACTTAGTTAATATTAGTTGAGTTGGCAATTTCAACGTTTGATAAAGTCGTTTGTTTTTGCATAATCAACAAACATTTCTCTTCTCTTCTTTCTATTTGAGAGATTAAAATATCAAAATGTTTTAAGATTTAAGGTCAGATAATTTGTTCGATTATTGATTAATTGATCTATCTATGACAGTGTGTTCATACTAGGAGTTTAACACTCATTTTTAGCTGAAGTATTTTCATACCCACCACCATAGGATAGGGGGTATATATAAAGGGTGATTTTTTTGAGGTTAGGATTTTCATGCATTAGTATTTGACAGATCACGTGGGATTTCAGACATGGTGTCAAAGAGAAAGATGCTCAGTATGCTTTGACATTTCATCATGAATAGACTTACTAACGAGCAACGCTTGCAAATCATTGAATTTTATTACCAAAATCAGTGTTCGGTTCGAAATGTGTTCATTCACCGTAACGTTGCGTCCAACAGCATCTTTGAAAAAATACGGTCCAATGATTCCACCAGCGTACAAACCACACCAAACAGTGCATTTTTCGGGATGCATGGGCAGTTCTTGAACGGCTTCTGGTTGCTCTTCACTCCAAGTGCGGCAATTTTGCTTATTTACGTAGCCATTCAACCAGAAATGAGCCTCATCGCTGAACAAAATTTGTCAAAATTTGAACACATTTCGAACCGAACACTGATTTTGGTAATAAAATTCAATGATTTGCAAGCGTTGCTCGTTAGTAAGTCTATTCATGATGAAATGTCAAAGCATACTGAGCATCTTTCTCTTTGACACCATGTCTGAAATCCCACGTGATCTGTCAAATACTAATGCATGAAAATCCTAACCTCAAAAAAATCACCCTTTACTTCATTATTCATCGTCCTGTAATTCAAAGACGATCTAATGATGTCCGTGTGTCTGTCTTTCTGTCCGTCTGGCTGTCTGTAAGTTATAACCTGATTTCGACCGATATGGCGATTTAGGAACTTAAGCCGACAAAAGCCTCATCTATTGGACGATTTCGCTGTAACTTGGAATAGTGAGTTAAATGAGACCCTTTGTCATTTAGACCAAACTCCCGGTAAAGGGTCTTAAAGCCATAAAAGGTTCATTTATTGCCCTTTATGGCCTTAAGACCATAAAGGGCAAATAACGGTAGTCCTCGGCCGAGTACCAATGTTAGCATAGAATAAATGGTAGTTGATATGGTTCCGTAGAAATGCTTGGAATATCAGTTCTATCCCTTCCCTGTCTCCTTCGTCGTGCACCGGATCTCTGTTTTGGTGCCAAGGCACCCACACCTATAGAAGGGGAGGACAACATGCTAGGGTCTGACGCCACCACCGCAGCTGTTGATTCTTTGTATCTTTGTTTGAGTTAATTTCTAGCCTACTCCAAAAAGCTTTAAAATTTCTTCGTAATAGGTAGTACCTATTCCGATATACGGATATTTTTTTTTTTTTGTTTTTCTTTAAGGAACGAAATAAAAACACGTCCGCTCCACTGTTATTAACCGATTTCGCTGAAACTTGGAAAACTGAGTTCTATTAAACCTCTTGACATCCATGCCAAATAAAGTCCCGATCGGAATATATTCAGATATAGCTGCCATAGACCTATGTGCTGATATAGGGTCATAGAACCATAACAGGCGCATTTATAACCCGATTTCGCTGAATTTTTTGTAACTGTGAGTTGTATTGAGCCGCCAGATATCCAAACCAAATATGGTTCAGATCGGAACGTATTCAGATATAGCTGCCATATAGAAGGATCTGCTAATTCAGGGTAATTAGACTATTAAATTTGCATTTTTACCCGATTTCGCTGAAACTGTGACTTTTATAAGGATTCTCGACATCTAAACCAAATAGGTTCAAATCGGCGCATATTTGGATATAACTATGGACATGGTAGTGGAGTTGTAATAAAATAGGCAAATAATTTTATCCATGGTGGTGGGTATCCGGAGTTCGGCACGGCCGAAATTTATACCTTTTACTTATTTTTTTTCATTCATTAATTTTTTTATTAATCAAACATCGCTCACCCGGGCTTTACATTGATATTTACACTAATTTTGTTGGAATGCAAGTGTTAACTCGATTTGGAACCAATGTTTTTAAAGCAGACGTACTAAGTAAAGTAGCTTGGTGGATAAGTAAGGATAGTATGCAGATCTAAACGTAAGATACCATCTCTTATATAGAGTTATGTTGAGGAACATGAGCGTGTTTTATTTTAGTACTATACAATGCAAATCACGGTTTATCGTTTTTTTATCTGTTATCGCATGATATCGATAACTATGCAGTACAACATTGCACCGAAATCCTATCCAGAACATAATTTTACTGGTTAGTAAAAATAAATCAATTGAACCCAAACTGGGTTGTTCTACATGCTCGATACAATTATGTTGAAACGCTGTATCTTGGGTACAATAGAAGCATAGTAAAAAATTAATTGGGTTGTCCTACATGCTCGATACAGCTTAACAATTATGTAGAAATGCTGTATCTTGAGTACAATAGAAGCATAGTAAAAAATTAACCCTTGTTAACCCTAGTCTGTTACAATTGTACCGAAATCACGGTTTATCGTTTTTTTTATCTGTTATCGCATGATATCGATAACTATGCAGTACGGCATTGCACTGAAATCCTATCCAGAATATAATTTTACTGGTTAGTAAAAATAAATCAATTGAACCCAAACTGGGTTGTCCTACATGCTCGATACAGCTTAACAAATATGTTGAAAGGCTTTAACTTGGGTACAATAAAAGCATAGTAAAAATTCATTAGGTTGTCCTACATGGAACTCGATATAACTTAACAATTATTTTGAAAGGCTGTATCTTGGAAACATTAGAAGCATAGAAGAAATTAAACCCTTGTTAACCATAGTCTATTACAATAATAAGTGGTTTTAGTTCATCCATTTTCACTTACGGCATTGCATTGAGTTTAACTTCACATTTTTTGTGCGCCAGTTGTTGATGACCGCCACTGCCAGCATGCAGCGATGAGGCCCCATGATGGTTAGGCGCCATACCAGTCGTTGGCGACAATGATGGTGTGGTCCAGGATTGTGTTGTTGCAGCTGGATTGTTAGTCACTGCGCCATTTATGTCAAAACTATGCAAGGACGTTGTCATACCCGCAGCTGCATTTGTTGTTGGATTCACTAACGATGACGCTTGGCTAGGATGATGTTGTTGGGCAGGGTGTTGCGTATGAAGTAACATGTTACTACCGCCGCCAGCATTTGCCGTTAGGCCCATGCCTTTGGGTGGTAGACCACGTTCGTGCAGCGAAAGTGCACTGTGAGCAGCGTTTAATGAAGACGACATTAGATTGTTGTTGCAATTGTTGGCCGCCACTGCAGCTGAAAGTAATTGCATGTGCTGTTGTTGTTGTTGCTGTGTAACACTGGCTACTGCGGCTGCGGTGACTGAAGATGTTGCCGATGATCCGATAGGAGCAAATGTTGACATTAGAGAGTGTGGCTGTTGTGGATGTTGATTTGGCGATTTGGGTGAATGATTGGCAGCGGCACTTATAACACCACCACCACCGCCGCCGCTGCCAACACCGGTTGCATTTGTTATTAAATTATGACTATTAAGTGCATGCGAGGACAAGTGAATCGCATTGTGATGTTGATTCTAGAATTGAAAAAAAAAGAAAATGATTGGATAACAAGTATGAAATGAGTTGAAAGGTGGGAGCGAATAGAGAGAAATTTTTTTGAAACCAAAAAGTTGTAATTCCCTTTAAATTTAAGATCAAAATTCAATGCATAGCAGTTGTGGTGCTATGCAGTCTTTGAAATCCCAGCTGATGCCCGGCGAATGGAAATTCTCCATTGAGGCTCGGGTGGAGTAGTGCCTCAAACGTCTTGGATACTGGCGAGAGAAGGGAGATCGGTCTGTACGGCCTCTACAATGTCGGGTCCTTTCCAGGGATCATTAGCGAGATCACTCTGCCAATCTTCCAGACATCGGGAACTATTGGGTTGCCCAAAAAGTAATTGCGGATTTTTTTAAAGAAAGTAAATGCATTTTTATTAGAATGAACTTTAATCAAATATACTTTTTTTACACTTTTTTTTCTAAAGCAAGCTAAAAGTAACAGCTGATAACTGACAGAAGAAAGAATGCAATTACAGAGTCACAAGCTGTGAAAAAATTTGTCAACGCCGACTATATGAAAAATCCGCAATTACTTTTTGGGCAACCCAAGAGTGCTCAAAGACAGGTTGAGGACAGTTGTAAGGTACTCAACTCCAGATAGATCCAGATACTTCAGCATCAGTGTAGAGATTCCGTCGGGGTCTAACGCCTTGGATGATTTGGCGCCACGGATGACATTCGTAACTTCGCCCACGGTAAATTGTGATGGTTGTCCATCACAGTTGAAAAGACTCAACTGTTTTTTTATGAGGCACAGTAAAACCCGGACAGCAATGCGTTAACCGAACGAAGCCAGACGAATATGCTTACACTGTTCCTATGCTTCTGTTCGTTTGTCCAATGCCCTTGGGTATAGGAAATTATGTGAGAATGTATGTTGGTGCCCATCTTTTAATAAATGGTGGCGAAAATAAATATTAATAGATGGGGCTTAAATAAATGGTCATTGGGAGAAGATTGACATCGAAATTTAGGGTCACATATTTGGGAAGCTTTCCCAATCCTAAAAATACCCACGAGGTAACATGAGCACCCATAATAGGAATATGGATCACAATATAAATACAGTGGTTATCCCCTCCTAATGCTGGTGACATTTGGGAGGTATTTTGCCATGTAAAAACTTTTCGCCAAAGAGATGTCGCTCTGGTTTGGACTCGGCTATAAAAAGGAGGTCCCTTGTCATTAAGCTTAAAATAGAATCGGACAGCACTTGATTTTTAAAAAGTTTGCCCCAGTTCCTTAATGGATTGTTCATGGGCAAATTTGCATTTGCATAGAAATGTGGTCTAGTGTCATAAGGGGCCGTTTAAAAAGAAAGTAAAGCGGCGCGGGTCGATCCCCGAACTAGGCTTATTAAAGTCATAGCTCCTATTTATACTGATCTTTAGGCACCAATACCATGGTAGCCGGTTGTACGTAGCGGATTGGTCCGGTTGAGTGTTTCATCGACAAGTGCTGCCGCCTCAGTGTACAATACACTGCTACAAGAACAACAGCAACATCTCCAGGCAAAGAATGACTATTAGCACCACACGGGCTGATCTTTATCACGAGAAATATAGCTGGCATCTACTGTTGCGTCCACAGGTTAGGTTAGGTTAAAGTGACAGTCTGCCATCAGACTCACTTAGACGTTATCGTCCATTGTAAAACAACAGGAACATGGGAATGAATAAGCCTTCCAGTTCCTACTATTGAACCATGCAGATCGCTTTAAAAAGCCCTATAACTTGCAAGTGTTCACATCCGTTGAATCAGAAAAGTTCTCAAAGAAATGAGATTCTTAAGTAGAACATCTTCTGTCTGCCAGTACGGGACGCACACACAGCAGATGTTTTATATTTTCTACTTCCTCTATTTCCTCACAACTTCTGCAAAAGTCGTTACTTACAACCTTCAGTCTGTCAAGTATATCTCTAAGAGTGCTTGGAGACTTTCCCTAATCAAAATAGCCAGGTCATCAGCATATGCGATCACTTTTACACCTTTTTATTCTCTAGAGAATAATAAATTGTTGATGGCTATATTCCAAAGAAGAGGAGACAGTGCACTTCCTTGAGTTGTTACTCCACTGACCCGTCTTTTTAGATCCACAAATCCCAGTCGTAATGCATCTTTTAGTAAGTTATTTATAAACATTTTTACGGTAGCGTTGATACCTAGAACCTCCAGCTCCGTCAAGATTGACGTCCGTACATTATTCAAAGCACTTGCAATGTCAAGAAATGGTACCATTGTATATTCCTTGGCAGCGAGAGCATCCTTTATGAAGGCAACCAGGTCGTGAAGGGCTGTTTACTAATACTTAATTTCCAATGAACATTCCATTAAGGAACAGGGGATATTTTCTCATATCAATGAGTGCAGTCCGATGAAAGTTTAAGCTCAATGAAAAACGTCCTCCTTTTTTATGCCGAGTCCGAACGGTGTGTCGCATAGCGACAACACTTGGCAGAGAAGTTTAACATGGCGGAATACCTAACAAAAAGCCAGCATTAGTAAAGGGATAACCACCGCTGAACATTTTGTTGAAGTTCTCGCCGGGATTTGAACCTAGGCGTTCGCCGTCATAGGCGGACATGATCACCTCTGCGCCACGGTAGCCTCCAAAAATAGTTTGAATGTAAAATACAAATTTGGGCGAAGTGTCTAGAGGGACCAACCCACCCTAAGGACATTAGGACTCTGGCCTCTACATTTGGGGCAAGTGTCATAAGATGCCGTTTAAATAGAAATAGCAGCGGTGTGGACCGATTCCCAGTTAGCATTCCTGAATTCATAGCTGTCATTTAGACCGATCTCCCGGTTTAAAGTCTTAAGTCCATAATATAGGCAGTTATGTATGTTATTACCCGATTTCGCCTTCTTTTGAATCAAGATTTGTATATTACCCCTCGATATCTGTGCCAAATATGGTCTATAACCCACAAAAGGTCCATTTATAACCCGATTTCGTTGACATTTTTGAATTGTGTGGTCTAGATTAAACCATATTTGGATTCATATATGACCGGGCGAACATAAACTCCATTTGGCTTGTTCATTAACAGAATATTAAAAATTGTAAAGTTAAAAATGCTTAAAAAAACTGCACTATAAAAAATTAAAAATTATATAATGGCTTAGCAGGTAATAAAAAGAGAGAGAGAGCGAGATTGTATTTATTTCATATAATTTGCATTATTACCACGTTGTTATGATGCGATGTCGTTGATAAATTGGCTGATTGTGCTACAATATGGGGCTGGGATTGGCTAAATTGTTGCTGTAGGGTAATATTGCTGGTGATGATACCACCGCTGCTGCCGCCGCCACCACCGCCAACTCCACTACCACTGCCAACACCGCTGTTGTTAATTAGCAAATTGTTGGGATTTGTTGTTCCAGCCGCTGTTGCTGGCTGCGGTGCTGGTCTCTTATTATGACGCAAGGGAGCTGTAGGTGGCATTTGATGCCCTGTTGATTGTAAAAACCATGGATCACCGCCCGTACTTGATGTTGCTACTGTTACTGTTGGCTGAGAGAAACCGCGATGATGACCAACCACTGTTGTTTGTCCGTTCTGTGTAGCAGTTGCGTGACTATTCATAACGGTCGTATTTGCATTACAATGCGCAGCAGAGGGCTGCGATAGGATATCGTTGTTGCTGCTACTACTGCTGCTGTTATGGCAGCTATTCCCTGTGAGCTCTTTTACTCCGGAAGTTTGTTGTACAACTGCAGCGTCCTTGGTTGTCGTAGTCGTCGTTAATGCAGTTTCGTTGGTGTCAACTTTTGTTGTCTCCTTCGACACTGTGTATGTGGAGTATTTGGCTTCTAGATTCTTCTTATCTACATCAGTTGCATTTAGTTTGGCAATGTCCTTATAAGTACGACTATTACTATGTGTTGAATTGGTAGTTGGTTTATTGTTGATGCCTGCTGCCGTTTTATCATGGATGGATTGGGTTTGGTCTTGTGATTTTATATCTATTTGCTTTGTGTGTGAGCTATCTACAACGTCAGATGATATTAATCTGTCACTGAGAGGATTTGCATTTTCCTTGCTATCGGCAATTGCGTCTTCATCTGAAATAAAAGCAGAAAAGAGTAAAAAAAATAATTAGTAAAATTTTTTTCAGCATTTTTCTGAAGTGTTTGGTTAGCAGCAATGAAGGGTTTTTGGTAAAAAAGTGGATTGAAAGTTTATCAAACAAACTAATATCAATTAAAAAAATCCAAATAAATTACCAATCGATGACACCGAAATTTGACTTGTCAGAAAATATCATACCGAATTCTTTCCCCAAAAATAATGCAGCGAAATTTTTCGATTTTTTTAAGGATATCGATTAAAAAATTCTTGTTTACCCCACCTCTCCAAATATCGAAGCTGTAGCATAGAACCGTTATAAAATGAGAGAAAACATGATTTTGGTGTAAACATCATTTAATATGTCCTATTCATGTAAGTACGTACATACACACAACAAATCAATTGTAAATAAAAATCTTGGGAAGTCTATACTAGGAATTTCTTGTTGTAACCTCATTTGTATGTGGAGGTGGCAATCCTAGTCAAGCTCCATATGTGAGCAAGCTCGTTCCGTACATAAATATATTCTTGAGCGCCATTACATTCTAAGTTAATCTGATAATGTCTGCTCGTCCATCAGTCAGTATGATGTCGTACATTCATGTTTTGTTTGATAAGAATCGGTCCATAACCGTATATGACTCCTTTAAGCTCTAGTATTCCGTTCAGTTTTTCGAGCGGAATGCTGTCAAATTTCATATTAAAAAAAACCTTCGGCGAAAGGTTGACTGAAATTGGCAGAAAAGTAGTACTCTGTTTATAGTGAGGAAAATGGCAAAAAACTATTATAGTGGCAACACTTACAACTATTGGCGGCATCATTTTAGTTTGTTTCATTGTTTTCAATGGCACGAATTTCTATATTGATTTGAAAAAAAAAAATATAAAATAGAGAAAACAATAAGTGCAGATAAAGAAACGTTTGTTGGTATGGAAACAAAAACATTTGATTTCTGTCAAATTTCGCTCGCGAAACAATTAAAAATTTTAGCGGCTATTCCGAAAGCAGAATAGAATAGCAACCCTTAAACCGGATCGCCCTGGTGTTGCCATATGACAATGCAAAAGTACACGCAGCTTCTTAACTGTAAAAATGTAACAAATTTTCGTTATTGTATGTATGTTGTTGTTTCTGAAAAGTGCGTCTTTCTAACAAGTGGTCGATTGGTTTTCATATAACAGGGTTGCAAAATTGAAGTTGCTTTAAATGTTGTGTTAAAATACTGCATTGTGTAGAGTAAGCGTTGATCATCCCTTTGAGTACTTTCCGCACAACTGTCGCTCTCATGTTAGCAATTCAATGCATTCTGTGTAGAGATGTGAGCGTGAGTTATATTTCACTTACTCTCGCGTACATAAATTTATATTCTTCACACGATATGACATTCTAAGTCAGTCTGATTATATCTGTTCGTCTGTACGTACGTCTGTATGATTTTATCCATGTATAAACCGATCCATAAACATATATGAGCCGATCCTTTATATGACTTATTTAATTGAGAAATTTCGGATATTGTGAACTTTTTATGGCAATAAAACTGAGCCTTGCCATATGACAACACGAGGGCTGTTAGGGTACAGTATTTTTATCACTGCCACCAAAGCATAATCTGTCTGTCTAAAATTTTTCGAAATTTCGAAATTGTTCAAACATATGCAAAGAGGTCAAATCGATCCACGTTCAGATGTACCTCTTATAAAAACTGATCTCCCGATTTGACTTCTTCAGTCCTTAGGGGTGCAATTTTAGTCCTATTAGGCTAAAATTTTACACATTGTCTTCTAATATGACTTTATCTCATCGTATTTGATAAATTTGGTTCTAATCGGTATATAATCTGATATGGCACCCATTTAAACCCATTTTTACATTTGACTTCTTGAGCCCCTTTACTTTACTTTCATTTTTGAGCCCCTAGAGGACGCAATTCTTAGCCGATTAGGCATTTGCACAATATCTTCTGTCCGTGTCAAATATAATCCAAATCTATCAATAAGCTAATACAGCTCCCAGATTAACCCGCTCATGACTCTCATCGTATTTGATAAATTTGGTTCTAATCGGTCTATATTCTGATATGGCCCCCATTTCAATCCATTTTTAGATTTGACTTCTTGAGGCCTAAGAGGACGCAATTCTTAACCGATTTGGCATTTGCACAATATCTTCATTTCGTGTCAAATATAATCCAAATCTATCAATAAGCCCCATATTTAACCGCTCACAAGTTGGCTTTTTGAGCCCCTACAAGGCGCAATTCCATTCCGATTTAGCAAAAGCGATTATTGGTGAAATGCTCAAAAAATTTTGTTTTCAGTGAATTTTATATATTTCAAAAACCTTTTGCTATAAAATGCAGCAATCTGAAAATTTCTTAAATAAAAAATCTGTACCCTAACAGCCCTGGTGTTGCCATATCGCAACAGGATATTTCTCCTTCAAAGGACACCTAGGGTTTCAATCAAACTATTAGACAAAGCTGAAAAATAAATCGTCCAAAAATATTCAATAAAAAGCATTGGCGAATTTATTTGTGCAACTACGACTGAAATGTGTGTTTTAATAGTTCCATGCAACATGAAATAAAGTTATTTCCAAATAAAAACGATTAATTACAGCACATATGTACTTTATTAACCAAAAATGATTAAAATTAAGGCAAAATTATAAATCGATTGTTGTCGCCATCTTGTATTCTTCACCAATATTTTTCAGTGGCGACGTAAATGTCTTGGCTGCAACTGCAAATTTCGCTAGAGGTGCTTACTCAGCTTAGCCTTAAGAAAAGAATTCGGCCTCTGAATTTATCATAAAATGGACAAATATCATTATTGTCGGCTCAAATTAAAAACAGTTTTGTAAAAAGGAATACAATTTCCCCTTTGAAACCCAAATTAGTAGATTGCCCATTTAGCAGCTCCCTCGTTGCGGAATTACATACATACATATGTATGTAGGCTGGCTGATATTTTTAGTTTTCTCTTTTGTTTTCTTTTCGGTGCAATGATCCGCTGTGGTCTTATTTTTCTATATAGGTATTTGCACATTTTGCACATCTTCAAATGGAATTCACTTTCTATTCGGTACGCTTTGGTTCCAACCTAATTTATTGAATGAGGCGTTGTTAGTTTTTTTATTCCCACCAGCTCATATGGTTGGTTAACAAGAGTATTTCGATTTAAGTTTGTGGGAAATATGGTAGGTTGCCTTTTCATACAATTTTATATACAGTACGTTCCATTATATATATACATTTATACATATATGTATATGTTTGTATGCATAAATTCATACTTCCACGGGAAATAATAAACAATCCAAACTCAATTCCGGTCATATACCGTGTACAATGTCACAGGTGGCAAAGGGTTGCCATTTGTATTCATTTTTTTTTTTGTATGGTTCAGTGACGGTATTTGGCAATCTGTTCAAATAGCATGAATGTAATGCTTGTAATTGAGGCGTGGTAAGCAAAGGAAAAAGAGACAAAATACAGAATTCACAAAGAAAGTATGTAACAAAGTACATATGTATGTTTGACGTTTAAAAGCGAAGAGATCATAACACGCGCTAGAAAACAAACAAATAATTTCTACATATTATAATATATCCATAAACTTAGTCACTAAATAAATAATATAACTAAAACTATATATACCTATGAACAATACGCAAAACCACAAAATACTTCAAATACCAAGAAAAAGTATTGTAAACAAAAGAAAGAATAATAATGTTATACACCTGTAAAAATAATGTTACTATTAAGGTGGGTATTAACTTAATTTTTCAGTGAAACTCCATATTAAACAAAATAGTGAAAAAATCTGTGAAACATTTTCATTTGTGGTACTAAGTTCTCTATTGAATGGAAATTTGGCATTCATTAAAAGCGTGGACGAAACGTTTTTCAACTTGGGCCAACATGATAAAAAAAAATAAATTATCGTCGCATTGCATTTTCGTTAATTTTATTTTAAATAAATAACAATTGTTAGCAGATATAGCTTTTTCAATTTTATTTTTCGGGATATCACTACGCAAACAACAAAATTTACCAAAATAATTCATATGGCAAAACACGCAATGTACACTACTTTTTGACATGCCTGTGACCTCATCTTGAGCAGGAACTTTCAATCGACGGTCATTCAATACTATCACATCTATTTTGAGGATTTTTTACCATCGCATACTACTACCGCCATCTATATGTCTGGTCGGCTACATTTGGGACCGCCCTCGTATAAACCACACATGCTAGTATCTTGTGCTGCGTCATCAACATCGTTGGCAACAGCAACTGCAACTTTTGAAAAAGTCTGAAGAGAATATGCCATAGTGAGATCTGTTTTAAAATATTGGTGCCACCACTCCAGATGTCCTAAACAAAAATGTAAGTCCGGTCGGGCCCAATCTTACATACCATCCACAATGGATCGAATTTGTAATGTTCTTTGAATGACATTTTTAAATAGAAAAATACCAGTCATACCAAAATACCACCACTACCAAAATTTCAGGAAAATCGAGTAATAATTGCGTCCTCCAGAGGCTCAAAAGTCAAACTGGGTGATCGTTTTATATGGCAGCTATACCAGGTTATGTACCGACCATAGACAATACTTGGAACAGTTGTTGGAAGTCATACCAAAACGACATATGCAAAATTTCAACCATATTGGATAAGAATTGCACCCTTTAGAAGCCCAAGAAGTCTAACAAAGCGGCTATATCAGGATATGGACTGATTTGGACCATACTTGGCATACATGTTGTAATTCAAAACAAAACACTTCATGCAAAAAATCGGATAAGAATTGCGCCCTTTAAAAGCTCAAGAAATCAAGACCCAAGATCGGTTTTTATGGCAGCTATATCAAAACATGGACCGATTTTTACTCCTTCGAAGGTAAGCGTGCTTTCGAAAGATGGACGGACATGGCTAGATCGACTTAATATGCCATGACGATAAATAATATATATACTTTATGGGGTCTTAGACGCATATTTCGAGGAATGACGAAATTAGTATACCCCCATCCTGTGGTGGAGTGTATAAAATGGTTACTTGGAGGTATTGGGAATGTAAATTTTTTGTGCAATATATGATCCATTATATCCATCTCTTGTATGGTAGTCCTCGGAGTGAAGTATTCGGTTACAAAATTCTTTTGGGAGTATATGGACCAATCTCTGTCGATATAATGTTTATAGTCATTTGCAAGAATAAAAGATCTTCAATAAGAAAGTCATTTGAATTCACGCAGAAAAATCAAGTAGATGTAAATCTCATCAAAAACTGGGTGTCAAAGATTGAAGAAGGAGTCAGCTTAGAAGTCTATTCTATGTTCTGCTTGTGAAACAAATGTTCTGCAATGGCCACCTTAGAAAGAAGTAGGGTTCTAATGAAACCATGAAATCACGAGGAACGTATAATAAAAAAATCAGGCAATATATATTTTATTAATCTTTTCATATAAATGAATTTTTTGTTTGTTTTCTAAAGTATTCTTTAAATTGCGTAGTAAAAAAATATAAAAAAAATCACATAAAACAACCACAAATAAAAAAAGTGACTAAAAACAAAACAAATAAAAAATAAGGAAGAATGACTGATACATGCATGATTCACGATCAGTTTGCTGTGGATATTGTTGCTGTTGTTTATTTTTTTTTTTTGTTTATTTCATTTTTGATGTTCGTATTCACATTGCAAGTGATGTGTTCTCGTTGTTGAAAAATTAATTTGCATTTCATTAAAAAAAAGGAAAACATTGCTACCGTTTTTTTAATGTCTTGTTGGGAGTGTGGATAATAGAATTATAAAAGAGTTAGGTATGTTAATTAGGGGTTGGATAAAAAAGGTAGCGTCACTTGCTAAAACCAAAAGTGGGAAGGTCCCATTAGAAAATACCCCAATTAATAGACGAACTAAAAATAATAGAGCAGAAGCTATTGCTTTGCCGGCTGAGCTTTTTATTATTCGAGGCGCCACAGGGATAAGCGTAGGATTCTGATTGTTCATACAATCTGGCGAATGAACGCATACCAGACTAATAAAACATCAGCTTAGCATGCCAAGTTAAAGAAGGAAGCCAAATCCAAATGTGCCAACGAACAATCGTGTGTGAAAAATGGTTATATAAAGTCAATGAGATAAATTTAGTCTTAACTTTGTGGTTGCAGACCTGATAAGCCATCATCGACCGGTAGTGCGATTTTCTTAATCCTTACCGACAGAATTTGCGATTTTTGTCGGAAGTTAACGATATCTGTCGGTTAGTGATATTCTGTATAAAAATGTTACCGAAATTTGCCAGTATGAACTTTCGGTAACTAACAAAAATTATTTAATCCACGAAAGAATCTAATAACAGCCAGGAGTGAGTCTGTGAGGAGGACATTCAAAGCGTAGCAACAAGTGAGAGACCGGTAGAAAAGAAGCTCTCGACGGCGAAGGCCCGCTGCACCCTAGACCAGAGCATGATGACAACTGACTGTAGAGAGTAACAAGCTTGTTGATTTCCTCTCCAGGTGCGCTCCCTCTCGATCACCTTGCCACTCAACTCCACGCTCGGGAGTTTTTCCAAATAAGTAAGTTTCTCTGGCGCACCCTGTATATTTAGAAGCCATTCAAAGCACATATCACATGCGATCCATTTTGGAGATTATATAAGACGATGCCTGGCCGAACTTATCGCGTTTGTACTTGTTTCTTGTTAACATGTGTTCACGTAGATTATCATAACTCACGTGAAAATATTTAATTTTTTATTTAGCCGAAGATTGATAACAAAGCTTACATGGAGAAAGAATTTTGTTTATAAATGAAATTAATGACGTTGATTACGTTGCTGATTCAAAATCATGAAGTCTAGAATCCACAAAGAAAACGTAAATGGTCGCAGTACCTATTGTGTTAAATATTTCAGGCGCAATGCTGTCAGAATCCATATAAGAAAAAGTCGATGGAGGAAAATAGGCGAAAAAGTAGTACTCTGTTTATAGTGAGTAAAATGGCAAAAAGAAATTTTAGTGGCAACGCTTGACATCATTGTCGGCATCATTTTTGTTGGTTTCAATGGTTCGTTTTTTCTTTTTGTTATTTGATTTATTTACGAAAAGAAATTAACAAAACTATAAGGGCAGATAAAAAACGTCTTTTGGTATGAAAATAAAAACAAAACAACTGTCATATTCCGCTCGTGGAACAATTAAAGATTTCCGCGCCTATTCCGAAAGCAGAATAGAATACCAAACCTAAGGACGGGTTTCTCGTAGAAAAAATAAAGTTCGTGTCAGCTAACCAGAACACTAATTTATCTCGGGGATAAACTTCCTGTTTACAAATGTTGGTTTTATCGTACACTTTTAAGGTAATATAGAAGATATGGCAACCCGTTTACACTGCTCTTTAAATCCGGATTTAATGGCTCAATCATCTGTTTTTCCTTTATAAAATCAGCTGACAAGAGCCTTAAATTCGGATTTGATGAGCAGTGTAAACGGGGTTTTATATTATGCAGCAATCGGTAAACAAAACACAGCTGCCGGTTAAGGTTTATCATTAGGATAAGCAATAACCATATATTCAGAAAACCAAATTTCTTTAACCAGAAGAATATCGATACGATAAATTGTAACCGGAGAATGAGAAACTCGGCATAAATGTTATAGCACATCATTAAAAATCGCGTTTTCCACCTTTGATGGGACTTGAGAGAGGGCGTATATAAATGTATGAAATTATTGGGATGACGCTAACCGAAACAAAGTTACTCGAGCTGCAACTGTACGTAAAACACACAAATAGGTCACAGAGTTGATACAAACATAACAATCATAGAAGATTGTCGATAGACATCTGTTTAAATGTAAGCAATCATCTGTTTTCCCTTTATAAAATCAGCTGACACGAGCCTTAAATCCGGATTTAATGAACAGTATAAACGGGGTTTTATATTATGCAGCGTTCGGTAAGCAACACACAGCTATATTCATCTGCCGGTTAAGGTTTATCGTTAGGATAAGCAATAACCATATATTCAGAAAACCAAATTTCTTTAACCAGAAGAATATCGATACGATAAATTGTAACCGGAGAATGAGAAACTCGGCATAAATGTTATAGCACATCATTAAAAATCGCGTTTTCCACCTTTGATGGGACTTGAGAGAGGGCGTATGTAAATGTATGAAATTATTGGGATGACGCTAACCGAAACAACGTTACTCGAGCTGCAACTGTACGTAAAACACACAAATAGGTCACAGAGTTGATACAAACATAACAATCATAGAAGATTGTCGATAGACATCTGTTTAAATGCAAGCAGCATTCATTAATTATTTATTTTTGCATAAAAACTAAGCGTAAATTAAATTAAAATTGGTTGTGAAAAATGAAGCGTCTTCTCAAATTCTTAACAGAAAAAAGGAATGTTGTAAACATCTTTTCCTAAGATGTTCCACGAGTAAATGCACATTGCAAATTCGTACGTACATATCTGCTGTAAGTAGTTGTCTGCCAGGCCTAGCATTTGTTGGGGTTGAGTAATCACCGATGAAGTCATTCATCCATTGAGCTTGAGCAAAGACCCCATCGGCCGCAGCAACAGCAGCAACAAACACACCATAAACTTAAATTAATTTCATTCAGACGGCGGCGTAAATTTTTTTTAATCATTCAACTTTTAAAATAAGTTTTAATACTTGTATGAAATGATGTATGATGATATGACCATTGAACATACATGTACAGGCGAAAAAGTGTGATGGTGTTATGTCCCTTGGAACAATTCGTGCCCTTAGTTAAAAGCATTGTTAAATTTTTATATACTTTTTTAAAAATGGTGGGTGTCTTAAGGTGACTCATCAGTCGTGGCGATTTGTAAATAAAGGAAACAGAAGATGCAGTTTAGTATTATGGGAACTATGAGCTCATTTTTGAAAAAAACTCTAAAAATTTACATACTTTCCAAAAATATTCCTAATAACACCTCATTTAGGGATAGCGGCAGATTACCCTCATATCAATGATAAAGAAGGCCGCTATTTATAGCCAAGTCCTTCGGCTTAGCTATCTGCAAGAAAATCGTTGAAGGCATTTGATATTTTACTCTAATCTAATCAAACCCAGGGCAATACCACAGATTACAAATTCAAGATACTGGTAACACTAATAACCTAACTTCCGGGATGTTTTGTTAAAAGGGATAAATGTGTGAAATACTCCTACCCTGAGGGGTGTAACTACATAACATCTTATACCTATTGTATATCATCCACATCCTTTGCATATAACACTTTATTACTAAAATTAGAGCATGATTCAAATCAATTACTTTGTTGTTGCCATTGTTCTGGTATTGTGTTACGTATTTTGCATATTATGATACTACCTTAGATGAAATAACTGCGGAAGCGAATATTAATTAAAGTGAAATAAGGAAAATGTGCATTACTTTGTCTTGATGTGCATCAATATTTGATACAATGACCCAAAAAAGCATGTCAATACTAATTATTCAACAAAAGTTGTCGAAGAAAATTAATGGCGGAAATGCGATGTGCAATTCTATTATGGCGAGAAGAAATAACTAGCTTTAGACGACGCCACACATATTGGCGACTTATAGCAGGGACAAATAAGTAAGTCAAAGGTGATACAAAAATTTAACTCGATTCTATTTTCGGAAACTAATTTTGTATCTTTTTCACTTGCAACAAACATGATTACAGAAACACCAACAAGAAATAATGGAAGTGACAACCCTCCATGACGACATAGAACACGGATCAGAACACAATTAATGAATGGAAAATGGAACGTCCGAACTTTGAGAATCATCGATATTTTACCAAGGCCAGAACGAAATGTCAATCTACAATCTAGACGTAAGTGAAGTGCGAAAGCCGAAATGTACCGAAACAAGTAAAATTGTGCTAAGTATCTTGGGAACCTAGGACCATGAATTCTGCTAAAAATTTATGCAAAATAAATTAAGTTGACGGGCATTATTTTTATTCTACATACCAAACTTCTGTCAACCAGCAAAAATTAAAGCTTCTACGAACCGAACAGGTTCGTAGGAGAGCTTTATCAGGTTATAGACTGATTTGGACCGTAATTGTCACAGTTCTTAAAAGTCGTAACAAAATACCGCATGCAAAATTTCAGCCAAATCGGACAAAAATTGCGGCTTCCAGGAGTCAAATCGGGAGATCGGTATATATGGCAGGTTATAGACCGATTTGGGCCGTATTTGGCGTAGTGGTTGGAAGTCTCAACAGAACACTATGTACAAAATTTTTGGCGAAATCGGACAAAAATTGCGGCTTCCATGGGCTCAAGTCAATTCGGGAGATTGGTTTATATAGGAGCTATATCAGGTTAAAGACCCATTTATAACGTACTTTGCACAGTTGTTGGAAGTCTTAAAAAAAACTTCAGGCAGTGCAGTGACAGGAAAGTCAATGCAGTCTAAGAAGATGCCCATTTACTGGAGGGCCAATGATTGAGGTAATCCAGATAAACCTCTACCGGAGCGAGACTGCTACACACGCTCTGATGGAGAAAATCAGCAAGGGCAAGATTCACATTGCCTTAATACAGGAGCCATGGACGACCAGGAATTATTTATTCTATGCTAACACTGGTACTCGGCCGAGGACCTGCGTTATTTGTCATAAAAATTTGAATTATATATTTTCTCCACAGTTGTCAACGTCGGATCCAACAGTGGTGAGATAGGGAGGCGGTGGAGCATACCTTGCATCGGCCTTTCGACTCTCAGACACCGCCACCCACGTCAGAGCTGCAACGGCTGGTGAGGAAAGCAAAACAGACAGGAAACGAGGTACTAATAGGGTGCGATGCGAACTCTCACCACATTTCGTGGGGAAGTACCAACACTAATAAGCGGGGCCAAGCCCTGGCAGAGTTCTTGAATACTAACGACCTAATAACACTTAATATTGGTAACACCTTTGTTAATAGGATTAGGGAGGAGGTATTAGATGTGACGATATGTTCGGAAAATCTAATCGATGTGGTTCAGGATTGGAGGGTCTCCATGCAACACTCTTTCTCTGACCATCGCTACATTAGGTTTAGAATAGCACGACCAGCGCCGAATCCGATAAGCTTCCGGAATAATTTGAAAACCAACTGGACAAAATTCGGAAGGCTACTCAGAAGAAGACTTGGGCAAGATAATTTAGATTGTCCAAGTATAGAAGACATTAACGAAAATGTCAACAGGATTACGACTACACTGGTGGGGTCCTTCGAAGATAGTTGTCCCCTTCGGGAAAGGAAATCAGCCCAAGAAAACCCTGGGAGATTCGCAATATTAGGAAAGAGGTCCGCACACTTTTTAACAGAGCACGTCGTAAAACTTCGGAATTTTATTGGGATGTGTATTACACACGGCACAAGGAATGCAATAAGATAACCAGAGTTGCAGAACGTGCCTCCTGTTAGGTTTTCTACGAACAGGTCGATAGCGTTAATGACGCCGTCAAGATAAAAAAAGTTTCTCGCAAAAACCCATGTCGAAACCCTGAAACTTTAGTAGATGACATGGGAGTGAGAGCAGAGACAACGGAGGACATGTTAAGGCTTTTGATGAAACCCCATTTTCCACAGGATATAACGGGACTCACGAAGACACCGGAAACTTGGTATAATGATGTTGATAGAAGGTTTATCATAACGGAATGTATGGTCAAGGAAGCCTTGAAGAGCTTCAAATCATTTCAGTCACCCGGATCTGATGGAATATTTCCGGCGCTACTACAGAAGGAGGCCTACTGTCTGGAGCCTCAACTGGCCACTATTTTCTCACCGTGCCTACGACTTGCAAATACTCCTCCGTCCTTTCTACTCAAACCCATGGAACTTATTGTGGACACCATGATAAAGAGTAGGACATCCAGCGAAATGCTCAAATACAATAAGCATGCCTATGTCAAGGGAAGGTCGGTGGAGTCTGCCCTATACGAGGTTGTGCATAAAATAGAAGAATCCTTCGATGCCAAGTCTGCGGCTATGAGACTGAAGGAGATGGGAGCAGCTCATGCCATCGCGGTATAATCGATGCGACGATAGGAAACCTAGAAGGAAAGGAAGGGCGGTGAAGGCCGAAAGATTGCCGTCAATAAACTTGGTTAACCCGAAGCCTTTCGGGTGGACGCAGTCCGAGTTTAGGGCGTGGGCGACGAATGCGCATGCACCACTGGAACAGCGAAACGGTCGGTGGGACGGCGAAAATCTTATGGGGGATCCAGATAGGACTACGAGCTCACTTATGTAAAATCACTGCGGCAAGTGATAACATGTGTAGGGCATGCGGGGAAGATGATGAGATGTTGGAGCATTTCCTTTGTCATTGCCCGGCTTTCGCGTCTAACAGATACCGCCGTCCCCGTGGTGGGGACACTATTCCAGCCATGAACCAACTTAGGGGAGTGGCATGGAAAACAATTAAGTATTTTGTAAGTAGCACGGAATTCCTAACTTCGATTTTCTTTTTCGAGGTTACTTTTTTTGTAGTTAGAGCGCACAACAAGCCGATTACTGGTTTAGGTGTATGTCCATAGTGGCATGGGGCGGATTAATATCTGCACCTTTTTTCAACCTAACCTTAACTATGGTTAAGCAACAAAACTATAGAGGAAAAAAGTAAAAGCGTGCTAAGTTCGGCCAGGCCAGATCTTATATACCCTCCAACATGGATCGCATTCACCAGGTTTTTTGCCCGGTATATCTTTATTCGCAAACAAAAGTTAATGGACAACAAGTGCTATGGTATTGGAGCTATGCCCGGTTTGGACATGTGGTCCCACATTTGGATGTCAGATTCGTATTCTACTCGCAAATACCTTTCATTTGAGTCCCATATTGCCATGGTCGGTAAATATGTCCGATTTAGGGGTGTTTAGGGGTGTACAAACAAACACAAATTGATTTTTAAATATAAGATAAGATCAGACTTTCTTCATAGACACGGAAATTTTAGTTCAGTTAGTGTATTTATAAAAAAAGGTTTTATTTATTTTTTTTCAAAACAATAAGAATATATTTCCATTAAAATTAGAAGCCAATCCTGTTTTCCTACAATAACTTTCCCATTTTCATTAATAAACTACTATACACTATGTTTAATATCTTTTTCTTGTATGGGGAAAATCATACTGCGCTTTAAACAATTGAATTTGCAAGTAATTATCTATCTATTGCCAATTTCCACACCCAATCTAAAGGGCGTTTACACGATGGGGTCAATCGATTCAAATATATACATATGTATATGAACCTGCCCAGTACACTCAATTGATTAAGGGAAACAGATTTAAGAGATTTCCCTACAGTTCATTTTGTTTAAATGTCTAGTATCTAGCTTATAGCGTTTGCCTGTTCACTATGTTCACATGCTAACTACTGTTTGTATTACTATCTCTCTAAACAAATTCAATAAAAAATTTAAATTCCCATCCTCATCTGACAGCGTAGCTATAACATTAGCTAAATTGTTAGCCATTGTCAGTCATTCGTGTAGCCACAGATAGCACTTGTGTAATTTTATTACTCGATTATTGCAAATGCAAACACCATCGACAAGGGGTTATTCAGCGGGCACCAGGCAGCTCATTTCGTAAATGTTTGTAGGTAGAATTAGGCATATGGAATTGTATTGTGGCTTTTCCCTCTTAACGAAAGTGTGCATTGTGTATGGCGGTTGTGGACGCGTGTGTGTTTCAGACGATAATAAAACAGAAAATCATTGCCTGTTTTATGTGCTAATCGAATACTGATGATTAGCTCAAGTTTTATATATGTATGCAGTAGCTACTACACACATAAATGTGCTCTTACATTTGGCCATGTGTAAAATAGATATGGTCATGCTGATGATGATAAAACACTCCTATATTTGGCATTTCAATTTGTTTGTGCTTAGACAACAGATTTTTTTTGTGTGGATTTTAGTTTTTTGCATGCTATCCTAAAAGCGACAAATTGTTACTTACACAAAGTCAATGCAATAACAATGCAAACATAGGGAGAGCATATATGGTAAATATTGTATCGGAAAGTGAAAATTATAAAGAGTGAAACTCATGTTTACTAAAGGGAAAAGAATGAGAATGGCTTAAATTTATATTTGGAGAAGAGACAAAAACGAATGAATTTCTAGCAACAATATAACGAAAGTAAGAAAGCAATGGCAATATTTTAGATTGTTACTATGTACTAGTAAATACTGGTGCAAGATCAAGATTGTCGAAGTCAATGATGCAGCATACATAGCAACCCAGCAGTCAGTAGCAACGCACAAGGCGAAGGTGAGAGAGCATAGAGAGGTATATTGCACAGAGTAAAAAGAGAAATGAAAAGACATATTCAGGATTAAGAAAGGAGTTCGCAAATTATACCGAAAAATTAAACATAAATCGATGATGTTTGGCACCGGCACATTCTCCTGCAGAGACAAAGATGGAAATCTGGTAACAGATACAAAGAGTGTGCTAAGACTATTTTTTGAGTTCGCTCCAGTTTGAGAGAACTTAAATATAATAAATAAAAGCATGCTAAGTTCCGTCGGGCCGAATCTTGGGAACCCACCACCATGGATTCTGCTAAAATATGGGATCTATATCTAGTTATAGACCGAATTGGACCGTTCTTGGCGCAGTTGTTGAGAGTCATAACAGAACACTATATGCAAAATGTCAGCCAAATCGGAAAAAATCGCGGCTTGTAAGGGCTCAAGAAATCAAATCGGGAGATCGTTTTATATGGGGCTATATCATGCTCTTGACCGATTTGAACCGTACTTGGCTCCGTTGTTGGGGGTCATATCAGAGCACCATGTACAAAATTTCAGCCAAATCGGATGAAAATTTAGGCTTCTAGGGGCTCAAGAAATCAAATCGGGAGATTGGTTTATATGGGATATACAATATATCAGGTTATACACAGATTTAAACCGTACTTGGCAAAGTTATTGGAAGTCAACATAGAACAATATGCAAGATTTCAGCCAAATCGGACAAAAATTGTGGCTTCCATGGGCTCAAGAAGTCAAATCGGGAGATCGGTTTATATGGGAGCTATTATATCCAAATTTGAAGCGAAATGGCCCATTTACAAACCTCAACGAGCTAAATACATCAATATAAAGTACCTGTGCCAAATTTCAATTGGCTCTACGCGTTCGACCGCTATCGTAATTTCGACAGACGGTTCCTATATCAATATTTCGAGGTGTTACAAACGGAATGACTAGATTAGTATACCACCATCCGATGGTGGTGAGTATAATAAAACAAAAATAGTATTTTTTTGCTTAATTTATTTTCCTGTTTTAAAGGACAGACCGATTGGAGAATTTTATTAAGAGTAACTAATCAGCTGAATGTTGGTGCAATCACAATCAGATCACAATGCAATCACAATCAGATCACAGCTGTGCTGTGCCGATTGATATGTGATGTTGTTTCATATCAACTTATAGATGACGCTGTAAGTTTTTTTTGTTGTTGAAGGGCAGTTGTTATCGCTTCAACAAAAATGAAAAATTAATTTTTCCAGCTGCTGCTATCCGACAGTTCCAGCTACAAGGATACAATAGAACCATTCCATGGTGACGTTATAAAGTGTATTAATGAGGTCTGCGGAGAAGTAATCCTGCCGATTAATAACAAGGCCGCGGTAGCCGATGTGTTGCCAGCTGAATAATTTAATACCGAAGCGACATGTTGGTAAGGCTTATGCATCATCTCGTCTGCGCAATCTGGCTAGATAAACGCATACCTCAGCATACTATGTCACGTACACAATAAAGGAGACAAGACTGTAATATATCAGCATTCACTAGAATAAAAATAAACCAATTGTAGAAACCATAAACAAAAAATTAATGTAAACAAAGGGAAGTTTGTCTGCTGAAACTTGGTAATATGGGGAAACGGTATAGTTGTATAACGCCTAGTGATAATAAGGTCAGCGGAGCAGTAACCTGGTTGAAGAACCACAAGGCAGAAGGAGTCGACGGTTTGCAAGGTGAACTATTTAAGACCGGAAGCGACACGTCGATAACTGAATTGAAGCGAAATTTCTATTGACGCAGCGACATGTCGCTATTATTTTGAACATAGAACTCAGTACCACTTCTACGCAATGTATCGCATTTTCTTCGTCCCATTTTTTCAATGCGTTTTGACAGTTGCTAGGCTTTAGGTATGAATGGTATAAAACGTTTAATACCATTTGGCATTGAAAAATTTAGCAGATATTTTCTGTCGATGTGGAATCGCATATCGCGAAAATCGGGCGGTATAAATATTGGAAATACATCGAAATCTGCATCGATTTTAATGAAATTATACACTGAGGCGGCAGCCCTTGCCGGTGAAGATCTTCATCGGGTCAATCTGGTTAGTACAACCGGCTGCCATAGGATTGCAGAAGATTGGTCTTTGGAGATTGCAAATGGACTATACCAGTTCAAATTTGGTTACAGCCCCCACACAAATAATAAATAATTCATTAGCCATAAACGAACTTTTCGACAACCAAACTTCTTTTACGAAAAATATTAGGACTTTGTTGACGACAAAATTTCAAGAATTTGTCGCAAAATATTATTAAACAATCTATGCGCTATAGAAATTCTTGTTCCCTCCAGCCGGGCGGCGTTTGGTGTGAGGTTTCTTTGTTCACCTAAAGTAAGATTTGATAAACTACCAAATTCACAATCAACATTCAATGGTGGAGAGAAATGTTGCGCATTTTATATAAAAATAGGACTTCCCCAATAAAATGGGATGAATAGGATGGTGGTATAATAATTTCGTCATTCTGTTTGTAACACCTCGAAATATCTGCCTAAGACCACATAAAGTATATATATTCTTGATCGTCATGTCATTTAAGTCGATCTGGCCATGTCCGACCGTCTGTCCGTCCGTCTGTCTGTCGAAAGCACGCTAACATTCCAAGAAGTAAAGCTAGCCGCTTGAAATTTTGCACAAATACTTTTTATTAGTGTAGTTCGGTTGGGATTGTAAATGGGCCAAATCGGCCCATGTTTTGATATAGCTGCCATAAAAACCGATCTTGGGTCTTGACTGCTTGAGCCTCTAGAGTGCGCAATTCTCGTCCGATTTGACTGAAATTTTGCACGTGTTGTTTTAGTATCACTTCCAACAAATGTGCTAAGTATGGTTGAAGTCGGTTAGTAACCTGATATAGCTGCCATATGAACCGATCTGGGGTTTTGACTTCTTCAGCTTTTAGAGGACGCAATTCTTATCCGATTTGGCTGTAATTTTGCACGTGGTGTTTGGTATCACTTTTAACCCCATATAAACATATCACCGGATTTGACTTTTAGCACGTTTTTACTTGATTGTTTTATATACATATATTTTTGTTTTTTATTATAATTTTTCATTGCTTACCTTGAATTATTAACAACTTCTAAGTCTCTAGGGGCGTTTTACCCAAAGCATGTATTTTAACTTTTCACTCAATTATTCAACAGTTTTTGACAGAGTTCTAATAAAACACGAACTCTAAACGTTTGGCACTAAATGTGAATCTTAGTTGAACAAAGCAAAATCATTTCATTAAGCTTCTTTGTTGTTTCAAAAGAAAAATTTCTAATGATAGTGGGAAAAGTTAAAAGACACGTCTGCTCTTAATAAAAACATGGTGACACGTAAGGCTTTGTATTAAAAATAGTATTTGTATTAAACACAAGACCAAAAAGTTGAATTAAAAAATATTTCAATATACTAACCAAACCATTCCTCAGCTAAAGTTGCCTTTTTTTCATTGTTCTCGTTGCTGGAGAAATTTTTGATGCCATATATGTAGGACTGTCTTAAGGTGTCTCGCTTTAAAGGTGACAAAGAATCGTTTGCATTACAGCTCTCATTGTCATTAACCGCTTGTTGTCGTTGTTTTGGTGATTTTTTACTTGTTGCCGAATCGATCTCATCCTTGGTTGTAATATCATTTTGATGGGGTTTTAGGTTTGATGAAGCATGGCTCAATCGAATACTGTTGCGATATAATTTGCGCGCAGATCGTAGAAAACTCAATAGTCTAGTGTCCGCAGTTGTGTTCTTGTTGGACGAGTTATAGGCCGAGGAACTGATGCTGAAGCCACCACCATTTACCAAAAATATTGAGGTACCTCCTGATATAGTTTTAGGAGTTGCCACATATTTGGCATTGCGACTATTATTATAAATAGCATTAGTACTATTTTTACTATTGTTATGGATGTTGCTTAATATGGCGGGATTATTAAGTTTACTGTTGAATGTGTAAAATTCTTTTAAATTGAATTTGGATCCATTATTATTGGCTATAACAGCATTTAAACTATTGCTGGCTGATAGTAGTTTATGAGACCTTACTGCCCGACCAATACCAGCATTACTATTTGATTTTGCAGACCTTTGATGTTGTAATTCTTTGTCTGTTACAGAACTAGCACTGCGTGTTAGACTAACACGATGTCTAGGGGGCGCAACTGTCAAGTTGGTCGCCTCAATATTACCATTATCAAGCTCGTTTATTGGCGATGTCGCCGCAGCAGTTAATAATGCTTGTTTACACCAATATACTTTATTGCTACCGAAATAGTAACGTCGGCGGTTATCTGTTTTAGGAGTACGTGGGCGTTTTTGCCTTAAGCCGGGACTGCCCGTTAAATTGCGTGTTGTTAAAGTTGATATAACTGACGAGGCAGATCCTGATGAACCCGATTTTGTTGTATTTATTCTATCACATTCCTCTGTTTTATTTGGATATTGTGTTTCCCCCTTTAGTTTTGCATCATAATCTAAACTGCTACTTTCCGAACGATCTTTATCGCTGATGGCAGGCGTTAACGTGTTATCGATATCATTTGAAGATGTAGTGGTAGATGCTATATTGCTATCTGATGATGTTGTTGTTGTTGTCGATGTTGTTGTAGCCGCAGATGACGAAGTTAGAAATGAATTGGATTGTATGAATACACCATCACAGGTTATTCTGATTGTTGTCACCATGGTTTTTATTACACAACATATTTGCTTGTCATCACAATGGGAATTTCACGATTATAATTAAAGAACTGTGCTACATGCTAAGAACAAAAAAACAAAGCTCAGAGTGTTACTTAACGTTACAATTGTTGCCACATTTTTAAAGCTTCCTCCGATAAGTCAACTTGTCTGTACTATTGGCAGTTGTGCTTTTCAAATTATATTCAAATTATTATACCCACCGCCATAGGATGGGGGTATACTAAATTCGTCATTCTGTTTGTAACTCCTCGAAATATTCGTCTAAGACCCCATAAAATATATATATTCTTGATCGTCATGACATTTTAAGTCGATTTAGCCATGTCCATCCATCTGTCTGTCGAAAGCACGCTAACTTTCGAAGGAGTAAAGCTAGCCCCTTGAAATTTTGCACAAATACTTCTTATTAGTCCAGGTCGGTTGGGTTTGTAAATGGGCCATATCGGTCCATAACCCGATATAGCTGCCATTTAAACCGATCTTGCTTCTTGAGTTATCAGATTTGGATCAAAAATTAGCATGACGTATTTTGTTACGACTTTTAACAACTCAAAAATGGTTGAAGCCGGTCCATAACCTGATATAGCTGCCATATAAACCGTTCTGGGATCTTGACTTCTTGAGCCTCTGGAGGGTGCAATTATTATCCGATTTGGTTGAAATTTTGCACAAATACTTCTTATTAGTCCAGGTCGGTTGGGTTTGTAAATGGGCCATATCGGTCCATAACCCGATATAGCTGCCATTTAAACCGATCTTGTTTCTTGAGTTACTACAGAGCGCAATTCTTATCAGATTTGGATCAAAAATTAGCATGACGTATTTTGTTATGACTTTTAACAACTCAAAAATGGTTGAAGCCGGTCCATAACCTGATATAGCTGCCAAATAAACCGTTCTGGGATCTTGACTTCTTGAGCCTCTGGAGGGTGCAATTATTATCCGATTTGATTGAAATTTTGTACAACGGCTTCTCCCATGACCTTCAACATGTTTATGTTCAATATGGCTAAAGCGGTCTATAGCCTGATGCAGCTGCCATATAAACATATCTCCTGATTATGCTTCTTGAGCCCCTAAAGGGCGGAATTCTTATTAGAATTGGTTGAAATTTTACATAATGGCTTCTACTATGGTCTCCTACATTCACCCTAATTATGGCCCGAATCGGAGCATAACGTGATATATCTTTAATAGCATAACAATTCTTTTCTTTATTCTTTTTTTGCCTAAAAAAGAGATATCGGGAAAAGAACTCGAAAAATACGATTCATGGTGGAGGGTATATAAGATTCGGTCCGGCCGAACTTAGCACGCTTTTACTTGTTTTCTTATTACAACCATGCTTTCACAAACTCAAACAATCTCTAAACACTACATTTTAAGAATTAATTTTATCGTTATAACTCAATCACTGTTCTCCAAGTTGAAACACCATAAAGGCATCTCCCAATTTTCCAAACGGTATCAAAGATTGCCTCTACCATTCAATTAACAAAAAAAAGACTACGAAGACGACCTAGCCAATTTGTGATGAGTTTTATCTTCTTATGTTTTTTTCCGGTTAAGTCAGCTGCAGATAGACATGCTCTAAATCACATCTCATTTCATCCATATGACATGACAGAGGAGGGAATCCAAAAAAGTTCAAAGAACACCCACCCTTTGAGTTTTTATGCCGAAATCAAGTTTCCACTGAATGGCGAATGCGCCAATTTAGTTCAGTATGTGTCTTTCTTTGTAGTTGTTGTTAGTGTTTTTTCTGTTGCTTGTACCGCCAACCATTGTCGGTCGATGTTCATTAACTTTGTACTACTTTCGGGTTAATAAACTTTCACACAAACACCCAAAGCTACAGTTCAGTCAGTCAGTCAGTCACATCAGCTGAGAAGACATGAAATGAAATTACAGAAGAAAAAAAATAAATAATGTACTTAGGTTTTGGTGTTAAAATTACAAATGAAAACAGAATAAGATGTTCGTTCATTGTTACCAATAATAAAAGAGACTGACTCACTAACCACAATGCCAGGCGTATTAAAAGTAATGTGAACAAATGAAACACGGTGTTCATTTTTTTTTTACACAGGTTGCCCCACCGGACGACGATGCCTGTGATTGACTGTCTGCTGGCTTTGTTGGCTAGAGCAAATTAACTGCTAGCTGCCGGTTTTGCTTTAAGTTTGGTGTGGAAATACATGTTGTTGTTGTTGATTTTTAAGTTTTCTTTATTTGTGTCACCTTTTCACTACTTGTCACCAAAACCTCTGCTGCCAAACAGACAGACAGACCCAATCAGCCAGCAGGCAATCTGCCATCACCAACAACAACCAAGCAACAATCCCACAGTGCTTCATTGCAATAAGGGTATATTGTTATGAGGGCCCAACAATTTGTTGAACATTTCTTTTGAAATTCAATTGAACTCTTCTTTGTCATAGCGGGGGAGGGAAAAAAGAGTACAAATCTTTATTTAGCCTGCAAAGTTGACGAAAATTACAAATAAATTTAATTATGTACTAATTCTTTTGTTATAAACTACGTTTTCTGAAGTTCCACTGTGCTGCCTGATCGGCATGAACAAGTAAAATTAACGATCGTCACACATTCATACATGCATGCATTACACAGGTGACAAACGTACATATATGTATGTATGTGTAAATGGCAAACTCACGCTGCCATTCGTTTTAGATTGTGTTTAATCGATGTGGCTGTAAACAAGACTAACAATTGCGCCAATGAGCCAATGGATACAATAACGATGGGGCAGACGCAACACTAAATTGAATATGTACTTCTTTGATTTTATTTCAAGTCTAAGTGTAGCAGGTATTCGATATGTAAGAAATTCAAGTCAAGTAGTTATTTACGGTAAAAAAAGGCAAACAAAAAGAACAACAAAAGAGCAACCGCCGCAAACACATACTCGTATACAGGCATGCATATATCCGTCATATGTTTCTTGTGATGTTGTACGCCTTCCTATTATGTTGTGAAACCCGTAGAGATTGTATGTGTGCTCTAATTTTCCCCTTTGTATTCAACAAACTTACAGTTATAGTACCAACACAGAAATATAATTCTGCGATATAAAGAATCAAAAGATAGGCTATATATCGATAACACATCAATAATATATTGATAGCATGCCAAAAATGTTGGACTTTAATATCTCTAACAACCATAGACTCTTACATTGTATAGATGTCTCATTTCCATTTTTCTCTGAGAATGGTTCTCGGTGAAAAATGGGAATGAGTTGCAATGACGTTTTCTTTTAATTCTTTCTTTAGAGAAATGAGAGAACACAAAAACGTTGAAAAACACAAGTAAATTAACAAACAAAAATTTAACAGCAAGGCGCAAACAAAATACCGATCTATGAGAGCTATCTCAAGATATATTTCGACGTAGCATCCATATATACCGAACTCAAGATTTTATTTTTTGGGGATGTATTTTTCATCCGATTTTAATATAATAATGAGTCTCATTCATTCGATTTCCATGAACATGCTGGGTATGGCTCGCCGAGGTCCAAACCAATCCTAAATTTGGAGTCAATATAAGAAGGTGTTACCAAAGGCAAATGCCTATTATTAAATCCTCCCAATTTCTAGGTTTATATCTTTAATGATATTTATAAAATGCTTAAGCAATGAGAGATGAAATTTTCATGGACATATTTGCAATTTAGCGATAATTAATGCCAATGTCGATCATAGAATTAAAACTCTCTTCCCTTGAGATTTCGTACACATTTAATAAAGTATGGTTATTGCCGAAAAAGTACCAAATGATTTCTCTCAAAATTTGACGAAAAATGTCAAGCTTATGGGTTTTGTTAATTATTTTTCTTCAAAGCAAGCAGCTCTGCCGAAAAAATTAAAAAAATAAATTTACAGGAAAAAGAAAAGAACGAAAAATACGCATTTTGAAAGGTAAGAATGCCGAAATCCTATATACGTGCTCTACACCATATTTTCCTTGAAGGGAAACGAAATAATGGATATTAAGAAAATGGGCACGACGCAATCAGCATGCCATTGAGAGCAGAATTCTGCTGGCGGGATGCTCTCATTCACTAAATGCACAAGGTGTTAACTTCAAATTCTTTATCTAAATAGGGTAAGTGCTCCTAAGTACCAGTAGTCGGTACTTTTGTTTTTATACCCACTACCATAAGATGGGGGTATACTAATCTAGTCATACCGTTTGTAACACCTTGAAATGTTGATCTGCGGCCCCATTAAGTTTATATATTCTGGATCTTCTCGACATGCTGAGTCGATCAAGCCATGTCCGTCCATCCATCCGTCGAAATCAAGATAGCGTTCGAACGCGTAGAGCTAGCCGCTTGAAGTTTTGCACAAATGCTTCTTATTGATGTAGGTCGTTGGGGATTGAGCCCCTAGAAGCCTCAATTTTCATCCGATTTGGCTGGAACACATACTCGAGCTATAATTTTCATCATTAATGCCAAGTATGATCCCAATCGATCTATAATCCAACATGGCCGCCATATAAACCGATCCCTCTTTTGACTTCTTCGGCTTTAGAAGGCTGAATTTTCATCCGATTTGGCTTAAATTTGGAACAAAGACATGAGTTATGACTTCCAACATACATGCCAAGTATGATACGAATCGGTCTATAAACAGAATTTTATATAAAATGCATGTAAAACAACTTGACTCTTTGATTGGGTTTAGATTCTATAGGTTTCGGTAATTATTTAATTTTTCCTCGAAGCAAACAGCTCTGCCGAAAAAATTAAAAAAATCAAATATACAGCAAAAAGGAAAGAAATAAACCCTATATACATGCATTACGCCATTTCCTTCACGGGAAGGGAAATAATACATATTTAGAAAATACAAACGAGGCAAACTGCATGCCATTGAGAGCAGAATTCAGCTTGCGGCATGTTCTTAGTTAATTGTTAGAATATTTGGTTTTGTTCTTATGTTTTACCCTTATTTCAACTCAAATTCATTTGATCAATACAAACTCTCAATTACTCAAGTAACGGGACACTTCTATTTTCTTTAATATGCTTCTTTAAAATTTTGCCACCTGCTACTACTTTGTAATTCATCTACGTTTATGTTGTTAATTCCAATAACGAATTCCATTACGTTTAACGTATCCGTTTTTCATTGCGCTGAGATCAATTCTCATTCATCTATTTTCACAAGCGCCACCAACCAGTCTATGTAAGAAGTTCAAATTTATTACCTATATATAATTAATCTATGTACTCTGCAAGTACCCGTGTGGGTCACCACACTACATTAATATTTTCAAAAGCCGTGTTTCATCAATCACTGTGAGAAAGTTTGATGCACTTGCACCACTCATCTCAAATTGAAAATAAAAAATAATAATAAAGACATAAATAGCAAAGTAACACATTCAAAAAAATCCCATATAAACCACACAACTCACATCTGGGGAAAAAGTCAATGTCTCGCGTATTTCAAGAATGTGAATCTTCAGCAGTTCACGATTTGAATTGTAACCTCCAAATGAATCACCGCTGCAGCAGACAGCAAGAATATTTATCATCGAGACAAACAAATATTGTTATAAGGTGGCTGAATTAGCATTTTTATAATTTGTTTTTGTTAATTTCATTTCTTTTGTAGGTAGTTATTTTTGTGTTTTTTTTTTTATTTTCCGTTCGCATCGTGCTTCAGACAGACAGAAAGGCAGCGAGCAGGCAAATCGACAAACATTCACCTGTACGTCGTCTCATTTTTTTAAATGGAGTTCCTCCTCTATTTGAAATTAATTTATTATGGCTTTTTTACCCTTACGAAAAACAAATACAGCGACTAACAACAAAACAAAAATAACGTCATTCATAAAACGGAGCATTCACGGCGAGCATGAATATCATTGGTAAGTAGGTAGGTATGCAGCAAGAGATTTAAGCAATCTCGGTTTCATTTTCGTTTGTTTTTGTTTTCGTTGTTGTTTGTTTTTCTCACTCTATTATTGCCATTGTTCAGTTGGGATTTTTTTTCTCTCGCTATTTGTTTATTCGCATTTGCATTTGTTTATAATAACATGACATGTCATGGTAGTGGCTATAGCGTTAGTATTGTGCTTTGGTGGTGTGGCGCTGCCGTTGATTGACGATTGTTGCTGTGTCCATTTAAAATAATTAATCGTTGACTCGCCTCTCTGCCTGCTGCTAAGTTGTTAACTTTAACATCTTTGACTTAAGTCCAGCTAGCCAGCCAGCCTAACCAAGACGGAAGGACGGACGGATGGACGCACGTTCATTACCCCGACGCGATTACGTCAAAAATCCAACATCCATGTATGTTTTTTGCCTTTCTTACTTAATTACTTTGTCTGGCAAGTGTGTGGTGTCTTATGGTGTTTTTCGCCATATACCTTCTCGCGTGGACTATGCATTAATTTGCTGCATATGTTTGGAATATGCCATAAAGTCATATATTTCCTAGACATATTATCGGTTTATTAGCGGTGTGTAATTTGCCTTTCATAATGCTCCAGAGGGATCATTGCGACACTTCTACATCTTGCGTTACGTTGGGATGGGTACGCTCTTAACTAATTGGCTTTTATCAATTAAGTCGTCAGGTGCAAATGAGACAAATTTAGTTTGCAAAACGTATACAAGTTTGAGGCATTTCTACCAGTTGCACTACATATATAGGCTTGTAGATCTGTGTAAATTACTTGATAAGAAAATGCCCAATTCCAAAAATTTTGGGAGAAAGTCTTTTTGGACCTTTTTCACACATCAGCGTAATGATAATTAGCGAGTTTTCGTTGAAGGTGGCTGAAGGAAAACTATAATGACACAGATATATAAGTGCCCCAAAGTGGGCACTGGGATATAAAAATATCCGATATATGAAGTGAGCGGCCTCTCCCCCTTCCCTAATTTTGAATAATGAAGGATATTTGGTAAAACAAATCAGATATCAACATTATGCGCCAAAGCTAAGGCGTCCGACCCTCCATAAGACCTTTTTTGTTACGCCCGTTTCTGGTTCTTTGGTACCCTCAACTTTGTTTAAAGCCTCTGCTTTTCCATTAGCTGTACTCTCTATGCATACACAATTTTGATTTTTAGCAAATGTCTCTTCCAACATTTCATACAAAGTTGAAGGTGGGGATTTACTTGCGTACTGTAACACCGACAATGATGATGATTTTGACTAGGATTGACCTGTGCTCAGTCAAGCTTTTATGGCGATGTGGTAATAATACATAAACCTGACTAAAATCACATAGCCCAGCTGCGGCTGATCGGCCTACCAGACTAAAGACAATGAATAAATAGTGAAAGTGATATGAAATATGAAGCCGCAAATAACAATCGAAAAAAATGTGCTTTACGGCAATATGAAGAAGCGTCAATGGCTTTTTTGATTAAATACAAAATACCAAACAAAAAAAAAATCAACAACAACGAAAATAGCCAAAACATGTTTTAAGCATAAAAATCAAAAACAAAAAACCCAAACATGTTTAATATTTTGGCAGCTTCAAAGTTAAATGAAACCCTAAAACAAGTTGCGCTTGCGCACAAGTTACCAACAAGCGATGCGTAGTAATATTTATTACCATGCAAGGGGGAGGTTAGTTAGTGATGCGTGCAATTGTGTACTTAAAAGTTACGACGGATCTAGCACGCAAATATTATAAAAGGTGGGGAATTTTGGTATATGAGGGTGGAGTGCAAAGAAGAAACGCAAAACTTAAAAATGAAATATAAATCTTGTTCGCAATCTAAATTAAAAATTTTATATCTAAATAGATTTTTCGTAATTTTGTTGTGGCAATGTTGTCAAAATTTCAATCCATAGTAAATTTTTGTCAAAATTTCATTTCCATAGAAATTTTTGTCCAAATTTCATTTCTATAGGAAATTTTATTAAAATTTTAATCTACAGTAAATTTTTGTCAAAATTTCATTTCTATAGGAAATTTTGTCAAAATTTCATTTCTATAGGAAATTTTCTCCAAATTTCATTTCTATAGGAAATTTTCTCCAAATTTCATTTACATAGGAAATTTTCTCCAAATTTCATTTCTACAGGAAATTTTCTCAAAATTTCATTTCTATAGGAAATTTTGTCAAAATTTCATTTCTATAGGAAATTTTCTCCAAATTTCATTTCTATAGGAAATTTTCTCCAAATTTCATTTCTATAGAAAATTTTCTCCAAATTTCATTTACATAGGAAATTTTCTCCAAATTTCATTTCTACAGGAAATTTTCTCAAAATTTCATTTCTATAGGAAATTTTGTCAAAATTTTATTTATATAGGAAATTTTGTCAAAATTTCATTTCTAAAGAAATTTTCTCCAAATTTCATTTCTATAGGAAATTTTGTCAAAATTTCATTTCTATGGGAAATTTTCTCCAAATTTCATTTCTATAGGAAATTTTGTCAAAATTTCATTTCTATAGGAAATTTTCTCCAAATTTCATTTTTAAGGGAAACTTTGTCGAAACTGTCGAAATCACGAAAGGGGTCCAACGCGTAGAGCCAGCCGCTTGAAATTTTGCACAGCTACTTTATATTGATGCAGGTCGTTGGGGATTGCAAATGGGTCATATAGGGTCATATAGCTCCCATATAAACCGAACTCATAATTTGACTTCTTGAGCCCCTGGAAGCCGAAATTTTTGTACGACTTGGCTGCAATTTCCTTAACGCCGGAATTTTTGTACGATTTGGCTGGATTTTGCATGTAGTGTTCTGTTATGATTCCTAACAACTGTGCCAAGTACGGTCTAAATCGGCAAAGAACCTGATATAGCTCCCATATAAACCGATCTCCCGATTTGACTTCTTGAGCTCCTGGAAGCAGTAAATTTAGTTTGATTTGGCTGAAATTTTACACATAGTATTTATTATGTTATGACTTTCAGCAACTGTACCAAGTACGATTCAAATCGGTCAAGAACCTAATATAGCTCCCATATAAACCGATCTCCCGATTTGACTTTTTGAGCGCCTAAAAGCCGCAATTTTTGTCCGATTTGGTTGAAATTTTGCGGGTAGTGTTTTGTAATAACTTTCAACAACTACGTTAGGTACGCTCCAAATCAATCAAGAACATGAAACAGCTCCCATATAAACCGATCTCCCGATTTGATATCTTGAGCCCTTACAAGCAACGATTTTTATCCCATTTTGCTGAAATTTTGCATATAGTGTTCTGTTATAACTCACAACAACTGCGCAAACGGTCCAATTCAGACTATAACCAGATATAACTCCCATATTTTAGCAGAATCCATGGTGGTTGGTTCCCAGGATTCGGCCCGGCCCGGCTTTTGCTTGTTTTTATAGGAAATTTTGTCTAAATTTTATTTCTATAGAAAATTTTGTCAAAAGTTCATTTCTAATGGAAATTTTGTCATAAATTCATTGGGCTATAGGAAATTTGGTTAAAATTTACTTTCTATAAGAAATTTTGTCAAAATTTGTTTTCTATAGGAAATTTTGTCGAAATTTCATGTCTATGAGAAATATACTCAAATTTTAATTTCTAAAGAAATTTTGTCCAATTTTCATTTTTGTAAATGGTTTTGTCATAATTTTGTTTCTCTATCATTCATTCGTTTCCCTACGGTCCTGATCCTGAAAACTTAGCTTACCCACAGATTCCATTTCCCCTGGAATGTGTAAGGTAGTTCGGCACACCGTTCGGGCTCGGCTACTGCATTTATTGAAGTTTGTCCCTGTTTCTTAATGGAATGTTCATGGCAAATTTTGATAATTTTGGCCACGAATTTGGATGCAAAATTCGTACTCTCATTGCATATACCAATCATTTGAGTAACATATTGCCCTGATTATTTACGGCGCCCCCTGGAAGGGTTTTAGACGGCATGGGGCGGCCGCCAGAAAATTGGGCTCAAATGAATTGAGATTCATGCTATTTTCCCAAATATCTCGAGGATGGGTTGACCCCTAAAACTATTGGGTCACCTTACTTTCATTTAAGTCCCATATTGCCATGACCTTTGGCGGGCTTTGGGGATCTGATGGCCACTTTTACACACATTTTGAATATTCAAAGACCCTATGACCAAGTTTTGCAGCAAACTTGTTCTAAAAAAAAACCCTTCAAATCAATTCCTCTAGTTTATTAGCCAGCCTCGTACAAAAGCAGTAGTCGTATCTTCATTTCCAGCAACTCACACAGCGAGAGGTAAAGAAAATTTATTTTCTATACAAATCAAAACAACAACACCAATGAAATAAATGAAAACAACATTGGCGAAACGTGAAGATCCAAACCATATGGATTTATTCATGAAACGTCCACTTTCACTTAAATCAACAGTCGCAAGCAGCAGCGGCAACAGCAACTCAACTCAAGCAGGGAGGAAGAAGGCAGTAAGTGAAAAATAAAACGTTTTTCTTGCATTTAACGCTACAGAGCAAAAACCAAAAACAGAAAAAACATGGGTTAACAGTGGAAAAACGGCGATGACAATGACGACGACGAAGACGTCCAAAATGACTCCAAAGAAAAGCAAACGAAATGAAAAAGAAAATTGCGGTGGTAAAAATAGGTTTCCATTTCGAATAAATGATGATAATGTCTTTCTCATTGTCTGGCAAATGCATCAAAGATTGATCTTAGGCCAAAGTAGTCAAGCGTCAGTAGTGGTAATGATGGCGATGATGATGATGATGATAATGATGACAATTGAAAAGCAACAAGCAAACAAAAAAAAAAAAAGAAAACTTGTGAAAACTAGTTTTTTGTATTAATCTTAAGATTTTCATTTTATATTGGTGTTTACTCTTTGTGTGGTTTTGCAATGTCTAGTTTTTGTCACCAAGAAAAGCGAGGTGGCGGTAACACTAGTATCCCCAGCCTAGTTTCGTGATGACTAATCGCCGCTCTAAAGAAGCCTGAAACCCACAAACAACAACACCACAAAAACTAGATAAACAATTGCAAAACTCCGCTTACTACTGAGTATTATTACAGCAGGCGTTGGTTGGGGTGGCTATGGTGTCAAATAACCCCTGTGCCGAAAGATTCCCTTAACAGACAACAAATTGTCTCGTATTTCACTGAGCTTTGTTTTTATTTTTCTTTATGTTATTCCATACTTTATATTTGCATTATTTCTAAAAATTGTGTTAATGATGCCGCTTTGCTTTGATTTTAAACATTTTCCATTTTTTTTGTTTATGTTTTTCTCCACTATAATTGTTTAAATACAATATTAAGGTAGGTGTAGGTATTTTGTTTTAAGTCAATCACTTCATTAATCATTAAAAAACCAAAACAACGGCGCTTTAAAATACGTTGAACAATAACAACAAGCTCTTTAAGCGCGATAAACCGTAATACCGATGTTGTTAACGCGAAGTTTTAATGTTAACTGTCTGTTGCCGTTAAAACTCTGTTGCTGCTGTCGCAACAATTGAAATTGGCTACTGCCATATGAAGAGCAACTCACAATAATAATGCTCTCTCACTATCGCTCTCTGTGTTGGTTTATCTCCCTGTTAAAATATCTGATGAAGGCAAAAACATTGTATACTGTGCTATGTAATGGCCGCTGTAATGTCTGTGTGTGTTTTTTTAATAGGCAGACCGGAGAGAGAGAGAATAGGTTAGGTATAAATGAAAGAAATGTAATTACAAATTGATAGAAACATAAAGATGGGCCATTTTAAGCTTATTGAATAGAAAATTTCAATTTAACGTAAAGCAATTTAGCAGTAACTTGTTAAAGGATTGGTTTTTTTGTTCATAGACTGGTTGTTGTTAATGTTTATTAAATTAAAATGACATTAAGTTTGGCCTGGCTCATCCATTAATCATGGATATTCCGCCAACCTGATGAAATATGACTTAGGTCAATTTATCATATCAAAAAGACGTAACTAATATTACGATCGGAGTAAATACAAGTAGGTATAAAAAGTTCTCAAATCGGAATATCGATCTAAATGTATACTACATACAAAAGCCGAAAAGGATGACTAGTAAAAATCCCCTTAAGGTGGGTATTAAGTTCGTGTTTCACAGTAAAAATGAATATTTTTTCTCGATTACTTTTTTCGATAATAGATTTTGAAGCAAAAAACTTGTTGATTTCATACATTAGAGCATTCTCTCATTATTTATGGTACATTTTCAACAATGATATCAGTGAGATTTTTGCAAGGTTTCAAACAAGTAATCGTGAATAACATGGATATTTCACTGGGAAATAGAAACTTTATACCCACGGTCAGTCTTATCGAACATCAGATGTAGTGAAACATAATCAACACTTATTTATGTAAAGGTTGATTTTTTAGCAACACTGGTTTAAACAGCTCACGCACGTTTCGTGTTTTGTTTCACCGTCAAACATCTTCAGTTTGGTCTATAATTTAACCATGAATCGTCTTACAAACGAACAACGCTTGCAAATTATTGAATTTTATTATAAAAATGCGTGCTGTGTTAAGAATGCTCTTCGCGTGCTTTATATTCTTCATCGACGAAGCACAATTTTGGCTCAATGGGTACGTAAATAAGCAGAATTGTCGATTTTGGAGTGAAGATCAGTCAGAAGCATTGTAAGAGCTAACAATGCATTCAGAAAAAGTCACATTTTGGCGCGGTTTATGGGCTGCTGGCATCATTGGACCGTACTTCTTCAAAGATGATGCGAATCGTAACGTAATTGTGAATGGTGAGCTCTACCGTGAGATGATATCCAATTTTTTTTTGCCAAAAATACTTGTGGATTCAACAAGACGATAGCACATTCCACAAAGCATGCGTAACAATGGACTTATTAAAAGGCGAGTTCAGTGAAAATTTTATTTCACGTTCGGAACCGGTCAATTGGCCGCCTAGATCGTGCGATTTAACGCCTTTATTCTATTTTTTGTGGGGCTTTTTAAAGCTCTCGTCTCTACAGACAAGCGCGCTTCAATTAACGCATGGAAAGACAATATTGAAGCATTTATTCGTGAGATACCGGCCGAAATGTTGGAAAGAATATGCCAAAACTGGACTAAGCGGTTGGACCATTCGAGGCGGAGTCACGGTCAATATTTGTATAAAATAATCTATAAATATTAAATTATGTGGACCGTACTATCGATTCAAATAAAGATTTCATGACTTTTTCTGGATTTTATGTTTTTTTTTTACCTTCCTATTGCTCTTAAAATCGCCCTTGAATCTTAAATGAAATTTTCTTCTTACATTTATGTATTTTCACGTCATTAATTATAAAGGAACTTGAAATAGAACACTTACCATGTTAAATAGTTTTGTTGAAACATTGTGAGCGATGTGTCCACAAAATCTGAAAAATATAAATAAAAAAATTTAAATTAATTTTTTATTAATTTGCTGGTAGCTTAATAAAGAACTCTGAAATATAACAGAGCGCTGTGATCCTTTGAGTCTGTTAGATAATGCTAAACAGTGTTGCCACATCAGAAAATCAACTGCACTGATAGTCGCTTGCGCGATTTGGCTAGAACAACGCATAACCAAAGATTGCAACATCAGCATACTATGTCCCGTACACAATAAAAGAGACAAGACAATATGTGCAGTTCAAACGCCAATCTTTGAATATCTTAGGAGTCAAAATACAATGTGGTGGTTTGTCTTTGGAGTATACATTCCCAATCTGAAAGTTTTGTCGTCGGATGACGGGTTTGAGGTCAGTGAAACTTAAATCTTCACAGATGGCTTTAAGATGGAGCCGGAAAATTTAAGATACCTTTGATGCTCAAGGCATATGTTAGGATATTTTAGAGGGCACGGGACTAGCAACCTCGGTAACTAGTCGCTCCACTCGAAGACCTTAGGTCCATTGTGTTCACCCTTGAAGAGAAGTAGAGGGAGAAACAGTTCATAAACATACACACAGAACGATACAAGACAACAAATAAGGACAGAAAAACGAAAATAACGCATAAGGCAAACAAACTCATCGTCGATAGTATGGCCTAGTCTGTCAATTCAGGCATATACAGAATTCTAGAATGACAAGAGCCTGTTGGGATTCCAGGCTCAGAAAGAGCTGTTCACACTTATCCCGCATCTTGCCTGCGCAATTGTGGGGCAGTGACACAATGGGTGCTCGACCGTGTTCAACTTCCCATCTCTATCGCACATCCTGCAGAAGTCTGCCTCTCACTGCTCCCAGCGCGATGTCAAAGACCTGACTTTACAGGATTCTTATTAGGAGTCTTATTTCATGCTTTCTCAGCCTCAGGATAAGTGACGTCCTGTTTCAAGAAATACTCGGCCACAGGGCCTTTGACACTCTACAACCTACAGCCCCATCCTACGCCTTATTGGTGTAGTCATCATAGAAGGCTTCCACCTACTAAGAAGTTCGCACCGTGAAGGCCTCATTGATTCCATAGCTAGACCTGCGACACTCGGCGATACATTCCTGGCCAGCTCGTCTGCCGCTTCGTTCCCACACTTTGATGACCTGGAAACCAGCAGAGCCTTTCCCATGGTTCGAAGAAGATCTTTGCATTTTCTATCCAGTTTAAATCTCACACTGCACGACGCCAGAACCTCCAGCGACGCCTAACTTTACACCTATATCGTGACAGTCTAATCTGGCCGCCGTTCCCGCATCAATATCTTCTCAAATGCCTTCAGGATCGCGAAGACCTCGGCTTGAAAGACTGCTGCACTTGTGTAGAAGAATATAAGATTCCCAGATTTTTTTCTATCGTTAAGGCGCGCATCTTTCAAGCGGATGCCTGTAACGGTATCAGCATTCAAAACCCAAGGAAGATATTTTCCACAAAAAAAATTTTGGTTCTGTCTGGATAAGCAACACTTAAGGCCTTGAATTCAAGAATGGTGAGATGAGTATCGTAGTGGAATGTAGAGAATCCCACCACACTAACCAAAATTTCGCAAGGTCTCACTTTATTTGTGGATTACCCAATCAAAATATGTATAAAAAGTTTTGAACTTTTTGTTCCTTAGTGTTTCATTTCGTTCACTGAAGTCATCTCTCACTTTATCTCTCTGTGTTACCTTGCGAACTAACTATACGTACTAGTTCAATGAGCAGAAATGAACTTAAGTGAGAGGTCATTTAAGTGAACGAAGTTATTCGCTTTTTCTTAAAGATCAGCTTCATGCTTGCCAAGGAAAACCCTATCTATTGCGCAAAACTATTATTTACCTCAATTAAGCACAATATTGGCATTAGGTGGATGGCAAATCATAGAAGTGGTAATAATGTCAATCGCATTAATATTTTTTTAATTAAAATTTTTAATATGACAATTATGGGAATGGCTTATTGATGAGAGAACAGAGTGAATGAAACAAAATTAAGGCAACGAGTGATGCGAACTAGTTCAGTTAGTTCATTTGAGTGACCCATTAATGTGAACTAGTACGTTTGCGAACATTAACTTTATTCACCTTTTTAAATGAACTATAGTCCCAGTGAATCAAATTTCGAATGTAAGACATTTCTGTATAAATTCTGAACTCTTCCGACAAGATTTTACCGAAATCGTTTCAAATTCTGTTCGGTTTTCTGAGGGATTTTTTTCCGCCGATTCTGAACAATCTCTGAACGTCTTGTCGTAGGTGTTTTTTTTTTTACTTTTCCGTCTGACAGTTCAAAAGAAATTCTAAACGAATTCTGGAGTGCTTGTCCGTAAGAATTTTGTCTTCCGAGGCATAGGAAAGAATTCTGAACGATTTCTGGACTGTTTGTCGGTTGGATTTTTTTTCAATAGTTCTGTAAAAATTCTGAAAGTTTTTTTTTTTAATTTTGTTCTGAAAGTTCGGTAGGAATTCTGAACGATGTCTAAACTCTGTCTCTGATGTTTTTGTACTTGCTTGTTTCCATATTTTTGTTTATGAAGCATTGGGCGCTACTGTAGCACAGAGGTTAGCATGCTAGCCTATGACACTGAGTGCCAGAGTTCGAATCCTGGCGAGACCATAAAAAAAATTTTCAGTCGTGGGTCTTCAGTTCGTTCAGTTCGTTCATTTCAGACCTGTTCGAGTGAAATAGTTCATTCGTGAAATACACAATTTTTTATACCTTGCTTAGGGCACCATGGTTTTACTCTTTTTTCGCTTTTAATTCAATAAAAACTTGCTGGGAAAACTAATTAAGTTTTATACGCCGATTCGTTTTCAAACTCTTCGAAATCTGCAGTTTTCCTTTATATCATCAGCTGATTTCGAGGATTTGATGGATGACAAAAAGTTAATGGTTTTGAAGTTAAATTTTAAACAATTTTTCCTTAAAAATAAATGGAGTTTCTTAAATCCGTTCATGAAGTCTTTTCTTAAACTCATATACAAATAGCCAATGTTTAAGGAATATGCTTAGCCCATGTGTCTAGCACAATTCCCTTTACATAAATAGAAACTGCAAGAAAATTCTTAAATTTCACAAAAACAAGTCACATATTTGTTGCCGGAAAGTCTTACAATCTTACGAAAACCATCCAGACTTCTTTAGCTGCTTATGTTTTGTGAACAGTGTCTGTGACCAGGGTAGCATAGAAGCAGAACCTTAAGCAGCCAACCATTTGAGCTGGCAACATTTGCTATTCTTATGTTACACTTCTATTTTTAGTCTACTACCATTGTCGTTCTTTGGGATTTCAGTTGAATGGTATTCATATTACTTCATTTGTATAAACATTTCAGCATAAAAATGCCCATTTGCTGTAGTTGCAAATGTTGGTTGGTCGTATGGACGGACAGACAGCATATGATGTCTGCTACTAGCAATGATGGATTGGAATCGCTGTTTTGTTTTTGCTTCAAATTCTTGCGTATATTTCATACTTACTTGCAAACTTAAAAGTCTCTTAATGTGTGTGTGTTTGTGCATGTATTCTAACAGTACATTAGTACAAGGGGCATTTCTTCTTCAATTTAATACGTGATCGCCCCAAGAGTATGGAAATTCATTTGAACATGGTTATAAAACAAATCTATTCCAAGAATGAGAAATAATCACCAATCACATTGTTAGTTGTAAGAATTCCATATCTTTTTTTTGCTCTTGGCTTTGTATAGACGCAGTGAACAAAATGTAACAGCATGTACCGTTAAAATTTCTCTCAATATTTTCAGATGTTGCAAGCACTTCAATGGCTGCGAGCGATTGAAGTGCGATTTATTTGCATTCAATTCTTTAATCAGGTGATATGAAGCTTTTATGAGCCTCAGACCCTTAATCGGTACATCGGTCTATATAACAGCTATATCTAAATACAGTCCGATCTTTACCATATTTGCGTCGGATGGAGGATGGCCTAAAACTACTTACTGTTTCAAATTCCAACGAAATTGGATAAAAAATAAAGTTTTTATTCGCTTCAGACCCTTTATCGGGTGATTGGTCCTTATTATTATATCTAAATATAGTCCGATCCGAACCATATTTGGGTCCTATGTTAGGAGGCATAAAACTACTTAACGTTTCAAATTTCAGCGAAATCGGTTAAAAAATAAAGCTTTTCTGGACTTTAGACCCTTTATGGGGAGATCGGTCTATATGGCAGCTGTACCTAAATATAGTCGGATTTGATTCATATTAATGTCAGATGTCAGGAGGGAGTAAATAAAGCTTGTATGGGCTTCAGACCCTTTATCGGCAGATCGGTATATATGGCAGTTATATATAAATATAGTCCGATCTGAACCATATTTGAGTCAGATGTCGGGAGGCCTAAAACTATTCACTGTTTTAAATTTCAGCGAAATCGGATCTATATAGCAGATCGGTCTATATAGCAGGTATATACAAATATGGTCCGATTTGGCCCGTTCAATAACTTAACCAGCGTGCATCAAAAAGACGTATCTGTGCCAAATTTCAGCTCAATATCTCAATTTTTGAAGGCTGTAGAGTGATTACAACAGACGGATAGACGGACAGACACACGGTCATCGTTAAATCGTCTTAGAATTTTACGACGATCCGAAATATATATACTTTATAGGGTCGGAAATTGATATTTCGATGTGTTGCAAACGGAATGACTAAATGAATATAACCTCTCCCTATCCTATGGTAGTGGGTATAAAAATGGATTTTGGAATAAATAGGCAACTTTTTCGATTAAATCGTGCTTATATTTCATCGAACATACACGTATACACATAACTATAAAAAAGTACAATACATATGAGAATACATGCCGATAAGAGGGCGTTCTATTCGTATTCGACGTACATAAGACAAGTCTTATGAATACAGAAAGTGACAGCCCATATAACATGTCTTACCTTCTAATGGCAGCTTTATATGCCTATTTTCGTATGACATAAACTAAAAATGCAAGCAAATTTGTTTTTTTTTTATGCGTAAAATTGTAAAAGTTGTGTGAAAATCATAAATTTGTGAAAACTATTCAATTTAGGGTTGCTTTCATTCGACTGAAAACAAAAGCAGCTGATTTTTTATTCTTTTGTCAGAAGGAATTTTGGTCACCAAAATTTCATTAAAACATATACATACAGCGGTCAAAAAAAGTATTCATCATTCAATGTTTTTTTTTTAATAAGTCTACAAAAGACAATTGGAATGAAAACATATTAAACTAATGATGCAGTAGTGCTTGTGTGATATATATGTACACAATTTCATTGTTTTTAAAGAAAAAAATAGTATTTATTGGAACAAAAAGGGCCATTTTACAGCTGAACACAAAAAATTAAACAAAAAAAGTATTCATCATTGCAAAAAACCAAAAAAATAAATAACATAATTTAAAAAAATTAATACTTTGTTATTCGACCACCGCGTCTTAAAGCTTCTTTTAAACGGTTTGACATCGATTGGACTAATTTAGCGGTTATATTTTGGTCTATATTAGTCCATTCCTCCATTATCACCTGTTGCATTTGACTCTTGGTCGAAAAATTGCGCGTTCTCAATTTGCGTTCGAGATGTTCCCAAAGATGTTCAATTGGGTTCAAGTCGGGACTTTGAGGAGGAGTTTTAATGACTTTGGGGCAGTTATACAGCCTCCACATCTTGGTATTTAAAGCAGAATGTTTGGGGTCATTATCTTGATAATATTGAAAGTTATTACCAAGCCCAAGTTTTACAGCACTATCTTTTAAATTCCTCTTTAAAATGTCAATGTAATACTTATGATCCATTACTCCATTAATAATTTCAAGATTTCCCGCTCCTGAAGCCGCCATACACCCCCAAACCATTAAACCACCTCCACCATGTTTTACAGTAGCAACTGTGTTTCGTTCTTCAAGCTCTGTATTTGGTTTTCTGTACACTATGACCTTTCCATCGCACCCAAAAAGATTAAACTTGCTCTCGTCTGCAAAAATGACTGTTTTCCAAAATGATTCGGGCTGTTTTACATACATTTTTGCGAAGTATAGTCTTTTCACTCGGTTTATTTTATTTATAAAGGGCTTCTTACGTGCAGTTCTTCCTCTGTAACTATGCCTTTTGAGTGTATTTCGAATTGTTTGTGTAGTAACTTCCTTCCCTAAATATTCCATAGTGTTTTTACGAAGAATGGTCGCATTTGTCTTCGGAGTTTTCTGAACTTGCCGCACTAGCCAACGCACATCTCCAACTGAAAGTGCTTTTGGTCGACCAGATCTTGGTTTATTGTCAACAGTTTTCGTTTCTGTCCACTTTCTGATGATGGATTGTATAGTAGATCGTGGTCTATTTAATATTTCACTGATAGTTTTTTGAGTTAAACCATTCCTGTGGTGTTTTATTATCAAAACTTTTACCTCATCAGAAACCTCGTTTTGCTTACGACCCATTTTGACAAAAACTATATTTTCAATGAAATTAAATATTTGCTGTCAAGGGCAAAGCCTCCTTTACTAAATAAAACAGAAAAGGGGGATTCCCAAATAATATTTGAATTTGACTTTGATGATAGCACATCAATGATGAATACTTTTTTTGTTCTGTTTTTGGTGTTATTATATAAAATTGCATTTTTTGCGCTAATTAAATTTATTTTTTGAATTTATTTTAAAACATATTACGAAAAATAAACTATTGCATAAAACTGCATTATTTGTTTACTTTAAATTTTCTTCAATTACCCAAAATAAGTGAATTTATTATCAATTTTGCTAATGATGAATACTTTTTTTGACCGCTGTACATATTATATTCAAAAGTAAACTCCTTGCTGGCCTTCACTCTTTGATTTTTTTTCCTTTGGTAAATTAATTCTGTTAACAATGTTGCAAAACAAAAATAGTCAAAGAAATGCGCAATTGTAAAGCATTTTCATTACTCTGTACGCAATATATTGTAGTACACTTTATAAGTGTATGTATGTATGTATGTGCTTGTACTGTTAATCGAACACATTCCTATGCTGGGAAATGAACAGATTTCTCTTGCAAAATGCACATAAAACCAACAACACACTTAAAAACGTCCATACCGTCATGCATACTAATTATGTATGTACCTAGGGGCGTATGACGTCACAGTAAACAAAAGAAACCCTAATGATGATGCCTACTGCTTAATGAGATCAAACTATCCCAATACCCACAACTTCTACTATGATTGCCAATACAACAACCATTACTACTATTATTACCTTCATACATCCAAGCGGTTCAATGAAAAATACTTGTAGATAAGAAGAGAGCGAGCATGAAATCAAGTGAATATAACAAAAACAAAAACTAGTACTATCTCACGCCCAAACAATGCAATGCGCACGTAAACGAGGGCCTGACGGAAAGCATACGCGACCGACAATCACATTTATTTCTGAAAGCAAGAACATACAAAAAATACAGGAATTTCGCAGCATAAAAATTCCAAAGTCTTTCGGAAAAACACAATGGTGACGACGCCAAAGAAAAAGACGCAAGAATCTAGCAAAATCCAAAAACTAGAATAACTGAAGCAAGAAAACTAAACAAACAAAAAAAACGAGAACATGCCAAGCTCGCAACAGCATGTTCTTGCAAGTAGGGATGGCCAAATGGGTAATAATTGAGTTAAAATTTTTGGTAGGTACGTTAGTATGGTACTTTTGGTACCAAAACGCGAATATTACATTTCTCAAAGAGGGCCTAATTTTACATTTTTATACGAAAAGGATGAAACAAACCCTATAAAAACGTGCTAAGTTCGGCCAGTCAGAATCTTTGGGAACCATGACCATGTCAGTTGCTGTATTCATAAGACTTATCTTATCTACTTAAAATTCGAATAGATGTTCGATGAAATAAAAGCTTGATTTAGCCGAAAAAGTTGCATATTTATTCCAAAATTCATTTCTCATATTAAATTTTTCTTTCGTATCACACGGTTTCGTGTACAACTTTCAGAGAAGCTATTTGCTATTTTTCAAATTACATATGACACGTCTGATCGTGTAGTAGCAGTTTTACAATATACGATTGAAATCATAATAGCCGTGTTTTAATTAAGTACTGGATAGACAAGCAGTAAAGGTCAAAAAAGTTTCCAGAAGTCATGTGTAGTACGGAAGAAGTGTAATTTGACACAGAAATTTCAGTTCAATATCTCAATTTTTGACGGCTGTAGCGTGATTACAACAGACGAACGGACGGACAGACACATGGACATCCTTAGATCGTGTTAGAATTTTACGATGATCAAGATTCTATATAATTTATAGGGACGGAAATAGATATTAGGATATCCTATGGTGGTGGTTATAAAAAGACAAGCAAATGACTTTTTGTCTTATTTACACATCGCTGCTTCTAATACATTTAAATTTCAATTGAAAATATAGTAGTACAATTTATCGTAACTTTATGTCAATTGACATCCCTGCTGATGCTCATATACGAGTAGTAGTAGTAGTAGTAAAATGGAAACCGTTCGTACATTGCATTAAGCCGGTGGCTGTGCAGCATGCACGAGGAGGGTACGAACGAGTGGCGTATTTTTTTTACGAATTTGGCCGCCCCTTGCGCCGACAATATGCGAATCTACCAAAACACATGTGACGCATTCCCTCAATGATTGGCGTTATGAAGGTATGAAAGCAGCAAGCATGTTGTTGTTATTGTTACTATGCCATGTTTTGGTGTGCATGCAATGCATATTTTGTTGTTGTAATGCAATACAGAGTGCGAAGCAGAGCATAGTGAGTGCAATGCTTCTGCTGTAATGTGCGCAATGAGCTCAGCTTTTTTGCAGATAATGCATTCCATTGTTGTTGGTTACCACGTTCTTGTTGGTGGTGTTGTTATCTTTTTTTATGTGAGTATTTGCAGCATGCTGGGCTTTGTAAAGTAGTTGTTATTCGTTCGTTTCAAACTAAATATAGAATACCCGATTTTCACAAAAATTGTTGACTGGCGATGTGGATTGAGGAGTCGGCAAGGGTTGAGGAAATTGTAAATTGGTGTATGTGTATGCGTATAGAAGTATTCAAATAAACTTTTGTATGTCTTTTTTTTATAGAGGAAGTTTTTAGCAGCAGGTGATGCCAGAGGGTGGATGATTACCACAAAAATGACGCTACATAGTTAGTACAGTGGTACAAGAGATAATATTATGTTAGCATAAGTTGGCCTGGGATCTATGGCAGAGATTGAATCAACATATAACAGTCTGTTGGTATTTTTGTAGAGATCAGGTAATGCCAAAGGGTGATAACCACAAAGTCGACGCTATATAGCAAGTATAGCTGCTACAGAAATTGTATTATCCTTCCATTTATTGACCTATAACCTTTGCGAAGATTGAATCAACTGAACGTGCGGGTCTATTTTTGACTTAACATTTTAGCAAATCTCCTGAGTGAACTCTTCAAGACTATTTTCTTCGGCATGCATAATATCTGTTCGCGTACTTTTTCAGTAAAAATTTTTAGGAGAATAAGAGCCATTTTACTCTCTTTAAAAATTTGCAAGCAAAAGTACACGAACGATTTCCAGTAAAAATTTGCAGAAAAACAGCTGATTTTTGTTTTGGTTGATTTTTCATTTGTTTGCTTGGAAAACATTTTTTAAATTAAAAAATTCTGGCGGTACTTGTGTGGTATTTTCCTTAGATAAACGCCAATTTATTGACCCGAAAGTGAAAAGGTTAAAAGGGTAGCCATTCGTATATCCGTGATCTCCGTGCCACTGGACAGCCATCACAAATTACCGTGCAATCCCATGACAGCCGTTAGTATCTACCGCATTCACCCGATAGTCTTCCAGTATACAAAACACTGTTACAACAACAACAACCGGGCACGTAGCCGCGCAAGGCGCTGTTTCCAGACAGAATCTCTACACTGATACTGAAGAATCTGGATCTGCCTGGAGTCGCTAACCTTGCAACTGTCCTCAGACTATCTGAGCACTATTATAGTACCCGATGTTTGGAAGATGGGCAGTCTGATCCCGCTACTGAAGCCTGAAAAGGATACTAGCAAGGGGAAGTCGTACAGAACGATCTCCCTTCTCTCATCCGTAGTCGAGACACATGAGAGACTTTTTTACATTTGTTTGTTTGGCGTCAATTTTAGTATGGGTACCACATGTATTGAAAGAAATTCATTTAACAAACCGAATCAAGACCCACTCAATTCCATGGCAGCATCTTCCCTCCTTAACAAATTCAAAAGAACGGTGTTGGTTTTTATTATAGCTTTCCGATGAGGATGCAAATTTGCACACATTTTTGAGTTCCCGAGCACAGCTATATGTAGTAAAAATAAGACATGTAGAAATCCTGCTAACGCCGATAACAATAGTCAACTGAGCCAGTTGTCATTATAGCGGCCAATAACGTAGTCATATAGTGGCTGTAGCATATACAGCGGTCAAAAAAAGTATTCATCATTAGCAAAATTGATAATAAATTCACTTATTTTGGGTAATTGAAGAAAATTTAAAGTAAACAAATAATGCAGTTTTATGCAATAGTTTATTTTTCGTAATATGTTTTAAAATAAATTCAAAAAATAAATTTAATTAGCGCAAAAAATGCAATTTTATATAATAACACCAAAAACAGAACAAAAAAAGTATTCATCATTGATGTGCTATCATCAAAGTCAAATTCAAATATTATTTGGGAATCCCCCTTTTCTGTTTTATTTAGTAAAGGAGGCTTTGCCCTTGACAGCAAATATTTAATTTCATTGAAAATATAGTTTTTGTCAAAATGGGTCGTAAGCAAAACGAGGTTTCTGATGAGGTAAAAGTTTTGATAATAAAACACTACAGGAATGGTTTAACTCAAAAAACTATCAGTGAAATATTAAATAGACCACGATCTACTATACAATCCATCATCAGAAAGTGGACAGAAACGAAAACTGTTGACAATAAACCAAGATCTGGTCGACCAAAAGCACTTTCAGTTGGAGATGTGCGTTGGCTAGTGCGGCAAGTTCAGAAAACTCCGAAGACAAATGCGACCATTCTTCGTAAAAACACTATGGAATATTTAGGGAAGGAAGTTACTACACAAACAATTCGAAATACACTCAAAAGGCATAGTTACAGAGGAAGAACTGCACGTAAGAAGCCCTTTATAAATAAAATAAACCGAGTGAAAAGGCTAAACTTCGCAAAAATTTATGTAAAACAGCCCGAATCATTTTGGAAAACAGTCATTTTTGCAGACGAGAGCAAGTTTAATCTTTTTGGGTGCGATGGAAAGGTCATAGTGTACAGAAAACCAAATACAGAGCTTGAAGAACGAAACACAGTTGCTACTGTAAAACATGGTGGAGGTGGTTTAATGGTTTGGGGGTGTATGGCGGCTTCAGGAGCGGGAAATCTTGAAATTATTAATGGAGTAATGGATCATAAGTATTACATTGACATTTTAAAGAGGAATTTAAAAGATAGTGCTGTAAAACTTGGGCTTGGTAATAACTTTCAATATTATCAAGATAATGACCCCAAACATTCTGCTTTAAATACCAAGATGTGGATGCTGTATAACTGCCCCAAAGTCATTAAAACTCCTCCTCAAAGTCCCGACTTTAACCCAATTGAACATCTTTGGGAACATCTCGAACGCAAATTGAGAACGCGCAATTTTTCGAGCAAGAGTCAAATGCAACAGGTGATAATGGAGGAATGGACTAATATAGACCAAAATATAACCGCTAAATTAGTCCAATCGATGTCAAACCGTTTAAAAGAAGTTATAAGACGCGGTGGTCGAATAACAAAGTATTAATTTTTTTAAATTATGTTATTTATTTTTTTGTTTTTTTGCAATGATGAATACTTTTTTTGTTTAATTTTTTGTGTTCAGCTGTAAAATGGCCCTTTTTGTTCCAATAAATACTATTTTTTTCTTTAAAAACAATGAAATTGTGTACATATATATCACACAAGCACTACTGCATCATTAGTTTAATATGTTTTTATTCCAATTGTCTTTACTTATTAAAAAAAAAGACTTATTAAAAAAAAAACATTGAATGATGAATACTTTTTTTGACCGCTGTATACAGATCTTCAAGATTTTTAATTGAATTTCTGTGAAGTATATGGACTTTGCTAGATTCTCGTAAATGACATTTCTAAAAACGGTATATTAGTTTCTCTCCTCTCTCTCTCTTTCTCTCGTCAAATCTTGGTTGGTTGGCAAAAGCATACCTGGTAAATTTGTGGGTTTTTACTTGTTACAAGAGTAAATAGGTACCTATCCATTGGACAAAAATCCCCAAAATATATTTTAGCAATTTCGTATTGGTAAAAATTCAATTGGAATTATTTATGTATATGTCTTTGATTCTGATTCCTTACTTATATTACGTGAATTATTCCTAAAACACTGTCTCGTTTCATGCAATATTTTTAGATGAGATACTTGTGTGTTTGTTATTTAGTTTTAAATCCCCATCACCAATTGGTGCTGCGGCCGTCATCCTTGAAATAACCAACACTACAATCACCACCATTTGTGACCAATTCCCAGGCGTTGTCTTGCTTCAGTGCAAAAATGTGAAGCAACAAAGTGACATAAAAACAAAAAAAAAAAACTCTTGCTATAGCTGAAACAATTAAAAATGTATCACTTGCTCTGGTTACACAAATATCAGTGTCAGGTGAGAATAGTCTGTCTGTCTGTATCGGGCTGTGTGTTTGTGTTTGAACCCGAAAAATAAATTAAAGGCGAATCGGCGATGTCGGTCGAACTCAGATCACTCAACACACTGCTTATATTCAATTCTGTACACATCATAGTAGCTAGAGAGCGATAGCGTAGCAATTGATAAACAAATATTTGCTCATATTTTATGTGCGATTTAACGTTTGCAGCAAACGACGACGATAAGGCCAATCTTCATTGAATACCTGTGCACGATGATATTGCGATGGTAGAGTAGAGTAAAGTAGAATTGCTTTTGTTTGCTGGTACTCTTATTTGTATAGGTTGCTAGAGTCGAAGACAAATAGATATATCTACACTTATATAAGAGTTTGTTTGTGGGTTTTTGTTGTTTTATTTTTTTTTTTAATTATTTTTGCGAAGCCAAACAAATACCAATGGATATGGGGCAATATAATCAACAATTTTTATTTCAAAGAAGGATTGCTTTAAAAGGGCGGTGTATTGCTTAACATCTACCAACAAACTACAGATGGTAACTTTGATGTTAAAAAATATTCAAATATTGGCTAAAAAGGCTACAAAATATAACAAATGCTTATCTATTACCTATGAATTCTGGCTAACTTTAAACAGCAAATATGGGTGGTAAAAAATTCTAAGTTAGGGTGAAGGCAGACATTTTTTAAACCCTCCTTCGAAGAGGAAGGCATCGCACTCTTTACAGCTAAGAGAAGTTTACCCCATCAATGTAGTGTTTATTAAGATTTTTCTTCTTAAATTGGAAGGATATTTAAAGAAAAGGTGGAAGTATGTTTTTGTATTCTGGTGTTTTCTGTAATACACTTTCACTTTTCCTTTCCTTCTACTTTATTTGTTGTAGGATCCTTTTTGGTTTTATCTAAGGAATCATAAATGCAAATTTTGCCCATGAACAATGCATTAAGGAACAGGGGCAAACTTCTCACATTTCAATGAGTGCAGTCCGATTCAAGTTTAAGATCAATGATAAGGGGCCTCCTTTTTTTAGCCGAGTCCGAACGCATGGCATAGTACTTCACAAATGTTGCCAGCATTAGGAGAGGAAAACCACCGCTGAAATTTTTTTCTGATAGTCTCGCCAGGATTCGAACCCAGGCGTTTAGCGTCATAGGTGGACATACCAATCTCTGCGCTGCGGTGGCCTTCTTATCTAGGAAATCTCATGATGAAAATTTGGGAAATATTTGTAAGTGATCATAAGCAGTTCATTTTAGGGGAAAAGTGAAACCCAGAACACACATGAGTGTTGACTCTTTTTATACCCTCCACCATAGGAATGCAACACACAATGACTTCACTGTGGTCTCCAACATTCATTCCATTATGGTCCGAATCAGATCATAACTTGTTATAGCTCCAATATCATAGCAATTCTTTTCTTTTATCCTTTCCTTTCCTTTGTTTGCCTAAAAAGAGACACCGCGAAAAGAACTCGACAAATGCGATCCATGTGGTATATAAGATTCGGCACGGCTGAACTTAGCACGCATTTACTGTTAATTTTTGCAATTTATTTTATAAATAGTTTCAAGAAACGCCAAAAAAATGTTTTAATGAACATATGTATAGCCGAAAATATAAAATAAATTGCAGAAAAGGAGGAATGACAATGTCATAACGATGATTGGAATAAATATCTGAAAAACTTTTTGTGAGCTCAAAAACCGCCCTCGACAATTGAAGATCTCTCCACAAGATGGCTACATAGTTCAAAATTCAAAATTCTGTGCGAGAAGATCATAGGGATTTCGCAGGAATTGTTGTTATGGTTTTGGCCACATTTCCAGGAAAGGCGAAGTATAGTAGCCTTTTCTGTAATAAAGGGAAGTTTTAGTAGACTTTCCTTAAAGAGAGATCGGTTTTAGTATCCGTTCCTTTGGAAAAGTTATAGTTGTATTAGCCGTTCCTTTGTAAAATTTTAGTTTTACCAGTTTTTCTTTAGGGAAAAAGCAGTGTTAGTATAATTTTCCTTGGGAAAGTTTAATTTTAGTTCCCTTTACTTTGGAAAAAGGCTACATATTGTACCTTTTTCAACGGGAAAATGTGGTTTTAGTACCCTATTCCAAAAGAGAGAGAGTAGTTTTATAACCATTTACATTTCCAAAAATATAGCTTTTGAACCATTTTCTTTAAGAAATGCTGGTTTTAGCGCCTTTTCCTTTGGGAAAGTTTAGTTTCAGTACCGTTTTCTAAACCCTTTTTTTGGAAAGGGATGGATTAGCAAACTTTTCTTTGGGAAAAGGGAACCTTTCTTTGGAAAACTATAATTTTATTAGCCATCGCTTTGCGAAAGTGTAACTTTACTAGCTTTTGTTTTAGAAAAGGGTAGTCTTAGTACACTTTAGATTGGCAAAAGTGCAGTTTTGGTACTTTTTACCTTGAGAAATTATGGTTTTAGAACACTTTCGTGCGGAAAAGCACAATTCTCTACTATGAAGAACGGCAATTTAGTACCCATTCTTATAGAAAAGTTTAATTGAATGAGCTTTTACTACCCTTTCCTTTGGGAATGACTAGTTTTAGTACTCTTTCCTTTGGGAAACGGTAATTTTAGAACCCTTTTGCTATGTGATTGAGTGGTTTTAGTAGACTTTCCTTTGGGAACGTGTAGTTTTTGCACCCATTCCTATTGAAAAGGTTTGTTTTATTAGCCTATGTCGGAGGTAAAATCAATTTCTACACCCTTTTAATTTACCGGATCTTCTCCAAAGAATGGCAACTTCAGTGTGCAAATTTTCCCATGAACATTCCATTTAGAAACAGCGAGGATACTTCACTCATATCAATGACACCACTAAGTAGAGAAAGTTACACGGCTTATTCACTAAGGTAAGTACCTCACAAATGTCGCCAGCACTAGGAGGGGATAAACACCGCTGAAAATTTGTTAATTTTCTTCCCAACTTCATTATAGACGCATCAAACCATATGATGTACATAAAAACGGATTTGACCCCTTTTAAAAAATCTCAATGGTATCTCTGAGTCTCATCCTAATGAAATAATTTCGTAAGAAAGTCCTTGTTTGCTTTCGACATAGTCAGGTTCCTATGTGGTCGGCAGTTGTAAGTGGAATTTAAATTTAAGAAACTTAACAGAGTAAAATGGTGTTATCCACTAGGTATATTGATATCTTAGACTATTTAACCTCAATTTAATCTAAACCCTCTACAAAGGGCTTGGAGGTCGTATCATATACGGACGTTTGTTCGAGCGTGTCTTCAGGTCACTACATAGATGATATCTGCAATAGGTTTAAAATCAGTCCCAGAGTTCTTATTCAAGAGATTATAAGAAACTTGAAGATATTTTTTTTTTCAAATATGCAGCCACTTTGTTCACATACACAACAAAAGTATGCCGGCTATTGATTGTTGGTCGACGTTGTCATAGTTCCTAACACTGACTATCTAAAAAAAACTTGGCTTCAAAATTGATAAGAACAAGGTCCTTGTTGACTAAAGAAAAGATATTCAAACGGCAAGCGGTAAACTATGGATTGCCAGTATTGGCTCCCCTGTTGAGCAACAATCAGTGGAAAAAGATTTAGAAGTGTCAGAAAGCTGTCCCGCGAATACCACCCTCAGGAGATGATTACTGTGCGAACACAAAATAATGTTTTGCCTAAGCAGTATCTACTGAGCTTTTTTCGCAACAGAAAAATGGGTTTAGTAGGCTACCAAGTAGGCTACCAGAAATTCATAAGCATACTAGTGGAGGCGGTAAACTACAGACATTTTTTGCAAACTCTCACTTACGCCAGACGTGCTTTGCGAAGTCTCCGGGTTTTTGAAGTTTTCTGCAGTGAATAAGGCTCGTTGGACGATCCCCATAGCGGGTAAGCGAAATCATACCAACATTTGTTAAACAAATTTTGCTTATAAAGCCAAATTCACCAGAAGTAGTTTGAAAAGCCAAAACTACTATTAATACAACATAAACTATCAGCTGATCCGTTCTATCAAACCTATAGAGGTGGACAAGTAGTGAACGAAAGTGCTTGCTCGACTACAAGAGAAATGTCATGAGAGAAATCATTGTACAAAATTTTAGCCTAATCGGATGAAAATTGCGCCCTCTATAGGCGCAATTTATCTTCAAGAATGCATTCAGTGCCGGATTGCTTATTTCTGTTTAATTTTGCAAAAAAAATGAACTTTTGCGATAGTATCCATTGGAAACATATCAATCGATATTCAGTCAAAAATCGATATTTTGCAAGTCACAGCACGCCATAACTATGAGCACCACATAGGCCGGAACTTTGAGCTCCATTCGTCGTGGTGTTCTTCGTTATCAGGAGCTTACTTGAGCTACTGGGCGCGTCCACGGGTTGCGGATAATGGAATGTTCCATACGGAGTAGGTGCAACTACAAACGCAGACAATCAGCGGTATCGAGCGGATAGTCTCAGTGAGAAGCCGGGCGGCACCGACTATTGCTTAAATGCTGAGTGGCTATAATGCACGATGTGACAAGGTAGGCAATTTGGGCCCTTAAATACTCAATGGCCATAATGTCGGCACAAGCATCTATTAGAGCATGGCGAGGATCGCCACCTCCACATGCAAATATGGCTACAACAACAACAAAGGAAGCTGTCGATACTGGTTAACATGTCCACCCACAACGTTGCAAAGCTAGGTTAGAACACCGGAAAATGAATTCAGCAAGGGTTATGTTTACCCTTTCTAATTAATGCCAGCGACATCTGTAAGGCCTTTAGCGAAATAAAACTGCTCTGCGCTCGTTGGCACGCCTTATCATTAATCTTAAACATGAATAAGATTAGAATCACTGGTATGAGAGAAGTCTCCCCCCAATTTCTAAATGAATAATGGGAACACCTTATATTACTTCCATTTATTCGCTTTCATCCAATCCCATGGCAGCCGGTTGTACGTATTGGCTCAACCCGATGGAATCATTCATCGGCAATGGCTGCCGCCTCAGTGTACAACACACTGCTGCAACAACAACATTCGGTTCCATCCTAATTGCAAAAGTTTACACCTATTTACGAATTGAAAAAGTCTCATTTCATAAGCCTTCAAATATCCATACACCTACATACATAAAAATAACCCTTGACTCTTCTTATGGCCAATTCTTATTTGGGCCAAAAACACCCTTGGGGAGTAAGTCAAACCAAAAAAAGTGTGCAAAACAAAAACTCCTTTAGATTATTATGCAAGATTATGGCTCCAAGAATTATGGCGGCAGATTAATTGTTTTTAGAATCAAGGTCATCTTGCAAAATAAAATTCACAAACCTTTTCATGTAGGGAGGAGGGGAGGGCGCATAAGATAAATATATAAATATAATAAGATAAATAAGACAACGAATGGCATAGAATTATTGTTTACATTAAAGCAGCATCTTTTGTATACATGTTTCAACATTGGGTGCGCCCTGTCATGGGGGATAGAAAAAATAAAAAAAAAATATATAATCATACAGTCAAGAAGGATAAAGAAACAAGAAAGCAAAGAGAGCGAGAGTCAAAGTCTAAGCGAATACAACAAACTTTACAACAACAGCAATACCAAGAAGAAAAATGTCCTTCAAATTAAGATGTACTGCTATGTGGTGGGTGTTGCAAGTTCGTTCGTTGTTGCAAAAGTTCGTCTCCAACAGACAGGCGTGTAAACACAAAAGTACTACCCAACACACTAAGAAAAACACAGTCACACATACTTACATAATTTCAAACAGAATCAAAAACAGAGGAACAAAAAACAACGCAAGAGGAAGTAAGTGATAACAAAACCAAAAATAGCAACAAAAACCAGATGCAAACTTAACAGCAAACCAAAAACAAAAAATGAAAACAGAGCAATCGCAACGACAAAAGCCAGAAATAACACATACACACACATAGGCGAAATATTTGTCTGGGGGACCATCATCATCATCATCTCCATCACCATCATCAACATTATCTACACTCGTCGCTCGCATATGTAGCATCAGTATCTGTGTGTAAAATTGCTGCTCTGCAAAGCTACAAAAACAACTTTGTATGCAACCCAAAAAAAAAAAATAAACAAATGTTTAAAAAGAGAACACACAAACACACACATGCATATACTAAATACAACTGACCATATTTAAATTAACAATTAATAACCAAAGAAAAAAGTAGACGAAGCTCGAAATACGCAATACCAGTCCACTTCTCACACACATGCTTACTTAATATTCATCCATTTTACCGGCCGCGGTGGTGGTGGCGGCGGGCAATGTTATAAAATGTCACCTCCTAAAGTCTGTTGAGCACAGGTGTAAAAATAAATATTTTATTGCGATAAGCCTGACAAAGCTCAGAACAATAACGAACGAATGGATATAAGCTGAAATAAGTACAAATCGATCGTTGGTATTTTGTACGTCTGGCAAGGAAGATAAGAACATGGAGTCTGGCGAGTCTCGTTGAGTCGTCCGCCAAGAACCACTAAAACTATCCATCCATACCTACACCTGATTTTTATTTTAGCACACCCTATTTTTGTCAAAGCCTGTTCGAGCGGTTGCCAAACAGTCAAACTATATGAATTCCGTCTTGTTATTAAGGTTGCAAGATAGGCATGTAAGATAACGTAGCATGGACTGCTGCTATTTGTCCATCAACTGCAACCACCACTCTTCTTAGCAGCATGGACAAATACTACTGCTGCTGCACTTACCTTTTGCAATTTGTCGCTCCCAGTACTCCTTGTTAGTTTATCGAATAGTCTGGTTTTCTCTCTGCCACTTTTCTTTATCGTCGTCGTCGTCTTTCCGTTCACTCAATTTGGGGATACTTGAATGAAATCGTTTCGATTATGGTGGTGTTCAGATATTTTTTAATTTGAACATATCTTGCAAGATTTTTTTCTTTTGTTGTTATTCACTTAATTTGTTTTCTTATTTTGTTTTGCGCATTTTTCTCACATGACTCTTTGTGTAATTTTTTGATTGGGGAATTTTAACAAACAAAAAAAAAACTATTAGCTCCAACAATATTGTTTTATTTTCGTCGTTTGTTTTCTCAAATTTTTTATCTTCACATACTTTATCACGCTCCCTACTCACTCACACACACACTCGCAAGCAAATACAAAAATTCCTTCCTATTTTGCTTTGCCTCACTTTTCATATGGCAAGATTTTTTTATGCATTTTTCACATCGTAATTTCAACTTTGCACATAAGATTTGTTTCAATTCATTCACTCCATATCTTTATCTCGCGTTTTATCATAAAATAAAAGTGACAAAAGTTGCAAAAGTGATATTTATTGCTTCACTGTTTCACAAGATAATGTTTCACGAATGGACGAATGGACGTTTTGACGTTTTAACATTGAGGAGCCAAATAAAAAATGATTGCTATAGCCATCTCGCTTTGTCGCTCTCCTGTTGTCTCTATTTTATTACGAATTAAATAGATTGAAGGAATGGTTGACCAGGGGCAATAGGGAATGGTCGTGTATAAAGCCTAGTACTGAGTTCGACTTTTTGTCCGAACAACTGCCAAACGGCATTATCAGGCCTGTACCGATTTTCATGGAAGTTTGCGACTACACATCGTAAAGGTGGAGTTACATACCATGCGTGCGCATTAAAAATGCAACTCTGCAAATAAAATCCCACAAAAGCGACGGGCAAAAGTTAAGGAATTGTCAACATTGACGATTGAAATCGAGCGTCATTCTGTGTTGCCATACGTGAAGTAGTGTTTTTAGGCGTCAAACTTAAAAATTGTTCATGGTACAACTAAGAGGTACCGTCATTGAGTGGCAAATGCTGTAAATTGAAATGTCAAGTGGTTTTAGAAATAAACTTTGTTTTACACTTATCTTTTACAATGTGTATTATATTTGTATTTTCATCATTGTAACACTGTTATGTTGCTTATGTGTGGAAAACACAAATAAAAAAATTGTACTCAGCTGCTCACATGACCTCGCCTTATTAGTGCATCCTGAAAATTGTTTAACTTTTGCGCTATGCTTTTTTGACATTTGTTTCCAAGGATGCTTTTTAACGCTTTTTTAATACGCGCGCATAGTATATAACTCCACCTTTAGCAATTCCTGCTATGCATAGGTTGATTCTCAGAAATGAGCTAAATGTTTTGTCTAAAGCCTGGAACTGAATTCATTAACCACGAAAATGCCTATTAAATTATTGCGAAATCCGACGAACTCCAGAACACAAACAAAAGTCAAACAACAACACATAACAAAGACAACATCATTGTAACAGAGTTGATTGGTAACCATTTCGTGAGCATTTAATTACATTGGCAATTAATTGAAGCAAAATTTGTATTGGCGCAGCGACATGTCGCTACTATTTTGCTTATATAAAGGGAAGGCGGATTTAATAAAGTGGCCTTACGGCTGTTAACAGCCGGCCAGGTTTGACGGTATTAAGATGTCAGTTTTTTTATATATTCTCTGCTCATTTGCACACACGTATACACACACAAATTTCTTTGTGTGCGTTGGCAAAACGTCGATCAGCTCGATAACAAGATGGCGGATTGCACCATATGATTTGTGGTTGTTGTACAAATGAAGCTGACGAAAATTTTTTCTCGCGAAGTGCACTATCTGTCAACGAGTTTTTGTTGTGCGTGTGTGTGTATTATTGTTAAGAACCATAACACACACAAACAACGAAAAATGGTGCGAACTTGTAACATGCACAAAATCAGAGTTGCACTAATCACTGATTTTGACAGCTAGTGCACTCAATATTTCGTTGTTGGGCACCTGCCTCTACCTGCAAATGAATATATCTTGGATTTACACCAAATACTTTTTTGACAGATTTCAAGTCATAACTTAATCAAATTTTAGCGACGATACAACGAAACACCTGATAAACGGCAACGTGTCCCAAGTTCCCAAAATTTGAATCCAGGATTCACTGAATAAGGTCAAGCCAAGCGATAGGGCCTATCCACTTGTTGTTTCGCAAGTGACCTTACCTTCTATTAGTAAATCCTGTTTTGAATCCTTCAAAAAACAAACCAAACTGCTTTGAAGGGGCATATTCTGGGGATATGGCATGAGTTGCGAGATAGGGCAAAACCAGGTCCGGGACGGAGTTGAGTTATAAAACGTCACTACCGATGATAACTGCATACAGATTTGAAATTGGCATTTTAATCTTATAAATGCATCATTAAAAACGTTGAAAATCTTTGACCAATACTGTAAACACCCCCTTTTGTACGTCCTCAAATGCAAATTTTGAATGACTTAATTTTAAATAGTCACCTTTTTGAACCACTCCTCAATTTTAAGATCTTGTGCCTACAGAGCATGAGAACAATTATTGCCAACTGTTCTCAGGCAAGTAACTGGATTTTTGCTTTGCTCCTCATTCGTAAATAGATGAAATGTTGGAGTTGGCAACTCGTACCCCACCAAGCGATGATTGTATCGCAATTGCACGTGCGATTCGCTTAAAATTTGTTAGAAAACCGGAGAAAAATCTAAGTTAGCATGCGTAATTTAAAACTAAAATATTGTCAATCCTTTAAGGAGACCGTAAAGCAACCAAAATTTATTTTAATTAATCCAAACGTGCCGAAAAGTGCATCAGAAACGCGATATATTGTCACAGACTCGCAGCTGTTTTCCTTTGTTCCAGGCTCTGAAGAGCAGGAGCCCAAAGTCTTAGCTGAAGTTCCTGACATAGTTGCGGCCGAGTATTTAGCTTTGGACAACGAAATATGTTTGGCAACAGCTGCGGGTGAAGTTCTGCTTATCAATCCTGATACAAAGCAGGTAAATGAGGGCACATTTTGTGATGTGGGCATTGAATGCATGGCTTGGTCACCAGACCAAGAGGTGGTGGTATTTGTGACCAAGCAGCACAATGTTGTGGTGATGACATGTACATACGATCCGCTGACTGAACATGCACTGGCCGAAGAAAATTCCGAGTTGGAGGGAGAATTTGTCAATGTGGGTTGGGGTAAAAAGGAGACACAGTTTCACGGCTCTGAAGGTAAAGAAGCTGCTAAAAGGAAACAAATGGAAGATACAGCGGTTAATGTGGAAGAAATACCCAAGGTGAGCTATTGCAATTAGGGGGTAGCTGGTGTACCTAATTATGAAGATTTTGTTTCTTAGGATATTGTGATTAGCTGGCGAGCCGATGGAGCTTACTTTGTGGTGTCCTATGTTAGCCTATCGCGAGGACGCACATTCAAAGTATTCGATATAGAGGGTAAATTGCAATTTGTTGGAGAGAAACAAACTAAACTCGGTCATGCGACTGCTTGGAGGCCTTCGGGAACCTGGATAGCCATTCCTCAGCGATTACCCAATAAAAGCACTGTGGCGTTGTTTGAGAAAAATGGCCTAAGGCACCGAGAAATAGTATTGCCATTTGATTTACAACAAGAACCAGTAGAGGATATCAAATGGAGCTCCGATTCGGAAATCTTAAGCATAAAAACCGCACAGAAAATATATCTGTATACCATAGGCAATTATCATTGGTATTTGAAGCAGGTTTTGGACATTGAACACCAAGAGAAAGTGGCCTTTTTATATTGGGACAATCGCATAGGCGAAGAGAAAACCTTGCATATCATATTCGAATCGGGTAAATATCTGGTCTACAAATGGTACTGGGCCATTGACCGGCTGGAGCGCACCGGTCTGGTAGGTGTTATCGATGGTAAACGTTTGCTTTTCACCGACTTCTCCAAGGCCATTATACCTCCACCCATGTGTACCCAAGCCTTGGAGTTGGAGTCCCCAAGCGGGGGAGAAAAAGGAGATTCCTACATAATTGCTCTCACCTGTACTAAGGCCCAAGATGAAATACACTTGTGTGTGTATGACTCCAAGCATAGGCTCCACCACTACAAGTCACGTCTGGCAAATCCAGCAGTATTCTCAGCCATTGGTTGCCTGCAGTTGAATCCAATGGATGAGAGTCTAATTCCCTTGAAGTATGGCAATTTGCAATGGTTTGAAAGTTTCGAGGACACATATTTGGTAACCAGCTTCACACAGGACAACAATAGCCACATTCATTTCATAGCTGTTGATGTGCTAGTGACAATTGATGTGCCCATAGCTGGCAGCACCATATCGTCTTTGGTGCCGTCGGGCAAGGAACAGCCCTGTGAACTGTTTTATCAAACGTTGGAGGACAATCGTATAACTCAATTGGTATACGATGTGGACTCGGAGCGCGAAACTTCAAGACGTCTGCACATAGAACTCCAACAAAACGCTGACCAGATGGAAACCTTTATAAAACCCAATGATGCTGAAACCTATACCATATGTTTGAGCAACAATCAATGTCTCTATGTGAATCATGAACGTGTGGCCACCGATGTCACCTCCTTTTGTATGGCAGGCAATTATTTGGCCTTCACAAAACTGACATCACTACATTTCTTACGTTTATCCGATATGCGTTTAGTAGACGAACGTCGACTGGAGCGTGGTGCCAAATTGGTAACAACTGTGGCCGAATCAGATCGCACGGTTATGCAAATGCCACGTGGTAATCTGGAAGTTATTTCTCCCAGAGTTTTGTCTTTGGAGTTGATGGGAGCCCTACTGGAGGCCCAAAAATACGGTGAGGCCTTTTCCATACTGCGCAAGCAACGTATTAACCTTAACATAATATGTGATCACAATATGTGTGACTTTGTGGATAGGCTGGATGTGTTTTTGCAACAAATTGAAAATCCAAATTGGCTCAATCTGTTTCTCAGCGATTTGCAGAATGAGGTAAGCTATAGCAGTTCCATCTTTACAAAAAATTTTGTCTAAATTTTTTTTTTTTTTTAAATTTTTGTCTACATTTAATTTTGTAAAAAGCATTGTCGACATTTTATTTTTAGAGGGAGTTATGTCAAAATTTAATTTCTATGGGAAATTTTTTTAAAATTTCATGTTATGGGAACTTTTATCAAAATTTCCATAGGAATATTATCAACATTTTTTTCTATGGGAATTTCCCACTTTTCTTTTCAATGAAAAAAAAATAAATTTTGAAAAAATTTCGCGTTGAAAAGAAATTTTGAAAAATTTCCCATTGAAAGGAAATGTTGACAAAATTTCCCATTGAAAAGAAATTTTGACAAAATTTCCCATAGAAAAGAAATTTTGGAAAAAATTTCTCATAGAAATGGAATTTTGTAAAAATTTTCCATAGAAAACTAATTTTGATAACATTTCCCAAAGAAAAGAATTTTTGACAAAATTTCCAAAAGGAACGAAATTTCCCATAGAAATGGAATTTTGACAAAATTTCCTATAGAAATGAAATTTTGGCAATATTTCCCATAGAGATTAAATTATAGCCAAAATTGCAAAATTTCCGAAAAAATGTTAAAAATTTCCATAGAACAGAAATTTTTTGGGAAATTTTGCAAAAAAATTAATTTTTATGGGAATTGAAAGGGAAATCTGAAAATTTAATTTTTATGGCAAAAATGTTAAAAAAATTTCCCACATAAAAGAATTTGGAAAGTATGAAAAAAAAATTATTTTTATGGGTAATTTAGGAGGCCACCGCAGCGCAGAGGTTAGCATGTCCGCCTATGACGCTGAACGCCTGGGTTCGAATCCTGGCGAGACCATCAGAAAACATTTTCAGCGGTGGCTTTCCCCTCCTTATGTTGGCAATATTTGTGAGGTAATATGCCATGTAAAACTTCTCTCCAAAGAGGTGTCGCACTGCGACACGCCGTTCGGACTCGTTCGGAGGCCCCTTATCATTGAGCTTAAACTTGAATCGGACTGCACTCATTGATAGGTGAGAAATTTGCCCCTGTTCCTTAGCGGAATGTTCATGGGCAAAAATGTACAAAAAATTTACAATTTACAATTTAAAAGGAAATGTTGTCAAAATTTCATTTTTATGGGAAATTTTTGTCAAAATGTTTTTTTTTATCTTTAAATTTCCCTTCAAAAATATTTTTTTTTCAAAATTTTTTCAAAAAATTTCTTTTCCCATAGAAATTAAATTTTTTTGGAAAATTTTGCAAAAAATCAATTTTATAGGAAATTTAAAGGAAAATTTTGCAAAAAGTTAATTTTTATGGGAAATTTTGTCAGTACTTCTTTGCAACTTTTCTTTCTCTTGGGAAATTTATTCACAAGTCCTTTTCTGCAGAAATCTTGTCTTTTCTATAGGAATTTTTTTCAAATTTTGTTCCCATGGGGAATTTGGTCAGAATTTCCTTTCTATGGGAAATTAGGTCGAAAACTTTTTTGTGGAAAATTTTATCAAAATTTCTTTTCGATGTGAATTTTTTTAAAAATTTATTCAAAAGGGACTTTTTGTAAACATTTCATTTTTTGGGAAATATAGTCGAAATTGTATTGAATATAGGACACATCTAAAATTACCAATTACTAAAATACCCAAGAGACTCTTGTTTTATCAAAATTTTGAATGACTTTCTCTTTTTTAGGATTTCACCAAAACCATGTACGCCAGTAATTACAAGGAAAACTCACAACGTTATCCAGAAGGCTTTAAGATCGAGGAAAAAATTACCTATGTCTGCAAAGCTATGTGCATTCGCATGGAACAGTCAAGTGAAAAACGTTTCCGCCTACCCATAATCACGGCCTATGTTAAATTGAAACAATTGGAAAAAGCTTTGGAGCTGATATGGGAGGACAAAAAGAAAGAAAATGCCCAAAATGACCCCTCCGATGCGGGAGGGGGCGCTGAAGAGGCTTTGAAGTATTTACTTTATCTGGTGGATGTAAACGAATTGTATAATGTAGCTCTGGGCACATATGATTTCGGTTTGGTGCTGTTCGTGGCCCAAAAGTCTCAAAAGGATCCCAAAGAATTTTTGGCTTTCCTCAATGAATTAAAGGGCTATGAGTTGAATTATCGTAAATTCAAAATTGATGAACATCTGAAACGTTATGAAAAGGCTTTGTATCATATTGTCAATTGTGGCAAAGAAAAATTCGAGGAGGCTTTAGCATTTATAAAACGCCATGAATATTATGCCAAAGCCTTGGCAGCTTTCAAGAACGATGTGGAGTGTTATCAACAGGTTTGCCTGGCGTTTGCCGATCATCTTAGGGCCAATGGTAAATTGGATAATGCCAGCATACTCTACGAGCGAGGTGGTAACATACAGCAGGCCTTGTTAAGTGCCAAACATATTTTGGATTGGCAGAGGGCTTTGATGTTGGCCAGGCGTTGTGAACAGGATGTGGCTCAAGTGGCCATGTAAGTGATTTAAAAATACTACAAAATCCTAATATCAATTTTTTGTTTTTTTTTCTATTTCAAGGTCCTTAGTAATGCCCTTGCAGGAACAGGGTAGATTTGAGGAGGCTTATGAGTTATCTAAAAACTATGGTGGCATTACCAAAGACTCCTTGCAATGTCTTATCAAGGGCCATTTATTCCTTAAGACAATTTTCGAAGCCCAATTAACAGCACAAAATACAGAGGAAGATGTTTTAAAGGAGTTCGTAATGCCCGAGTTAATTGCCTATCACAATGTTTTGAAATCCTCAATACAGGGCGACCAAGAGCTATTCAATTCACACAAACAACGCCTGCTACAGGTTCGCCTTAATCGTGCAAAGCAATCTCAGTTCTCCGGTGAAGCTGGCGAGCAAATGGACATAGATGAATGTGATTTGTTATCGGATACCACAAGTCTACATTCATCACGCTACACAGCCAGTTCCAGAGGCACAGGGTAACCAAATTCTTTTAAAAATATCTTAGCCCTGATTAACACTTTTTCCCTTTTGATTTTAGCAAAACATTCCGTTCCAGCAAAAATCGGCGCAAGCATGAACGCAAATTGCTTAGTCTCAAGCCTGGCAATCCATTCGAAGATATTGCCCTTATCGATGCCTTGTATAATCAAATCACCCGCTGTTTTGGTCAACAACAGCATGTGCGTGACACCTGCAAAGCTCTCTTGCAAATGGAACAGGACTGCCTGGCTAGTGATTTGCAAAATTGTTATAAACATTTGTTGAGCTCTATGCAGAACGCATTGGATGACATCTGGATAGAAGAGATGCTACAAAGTTGTGCTCAGCAATTTTTGCAAGGACCAAATATTGATTACACCCAGTTGCAGAATGAGCAGCGATATGCTATGATAAGTAAGTTTAAGAAATTTTAATTCTTTAATTCGATAAGTGTGGAACATGGGCCACAACAACTATCTACACGATATTGTAGTCAGCGTTGCCGTTGGAAATTTGCTATTGGGTGGCACAACGGCTGCGGTAACTAACCTTACTTTTTGTTCGCTCTACAAATCTTTTAGAAAACTCGTTAAACCAGATATTTAGAAAACGGTGGTCAATTACTTACTAATCCATATGTTCAAGTACCATTCAATATGGACTTATAACTTGAAAACAATGACACTTTTTAACAAACATAATTTTTTTTGCCCTGTTACTCCCGCTCAGCTGAAAAATTTAAAATGTTTCCATGATTCGAACATTTATATGCAATTTGTTGGACGACAAACAATAGCTACATAGCTGTATTTTTGAACAGGTGGTACACTTAAGCCGAGTACTCTGTTCAGCTTTTCAAGCGGAATGCTGTCAAACTCCATACACAAAAAAACGTTGGCTAAAAATAGGCGGAAAAGTAGTACTCTGTTTAGGATAAGAATTGCACCTTGTATGGGGGGCTTAAGAAGCAAAATCGAAAGATCAGTTTATATGGGAGCTGTATTAATATAAGGATCGATTCAGACCATATTTCACATGTATGTTGAAGGACGTGGGAGAAGCCGTTGTACAAAATTTCAGCCAAATTGGATAATAACTGCGCCCTCCATAGGCTCAAGATGTCAAGATGCCAGATCGGTTTATATGGCAGCTTATACCAGGTTATTGACCGATTTAAACCGTACTAAGCACAGTGGTTGGAATTCATAGCCAAACACCTCATCCAAAATTTCTAGCAGCTCAAGAAGTCAATCGGTTTGTATGGCAGCTATACCAGGTTATTGACCGATTTAAACCGTACTAAGCACAGTGGTTGGAAGTGACACCAAAACAACACGTGCAAAATTACAGCCAAATCGGATAAGAATTGCGCCCTCTAAATGCTGAAGAAGTCAAGACCCAAGATTGGTTTATATGGCAGCTATATCAGATAATGTACCGATTTGCGCCATAATAGGCACAATTGTTGGAAGTCATAGAAAAACACCTCATGTTTAATTTCAGCCAAATCGGATGAAAATTGCACCCTCTAGCGGCTTAAGAAATCAAGATCCAAAATTGGTTTATATGGCAGCTCAAGATCAATTTTATGGCAGCTATATCGAAACATGGACCGATTTGGCCCATTTACAATCCCAACCGACCTACACCAAAAAAAAAGTATTCCGAAAGCAGAATAGAATACCAACCCATAGATGGAAAGTGGCGCAAAACTGTTAAAAGTAGGGCATTTAGTATCAGAATTAAAAAAGTGGCACACAAGTGGCATCGTCGAAAAATAGTGTCAAATTTGATACTAAAGTGGCAAAACGGTAACGCTAATTGCAGTAGAACTGGCAAGATATCGATATTTTTTTTTTTTTTGTCTGAATATCGATTGACATTTTTCCTATTGATATAAAAATAATCGATCCGACACTGAATGTATGTTTTAAGACACATTGCGCCTATAGAGGGCGCCAATTTCATTCGATTAGGCTAAAATTTTGTACATGATTTTTCTCATGACTTCCAACTGGCTTTATTAAATTTGGTCTAACTCGGTCAGCGCATTGATATTGCTTCTATATAAAAATATCTCCTGGTTTTAAATTCTCATTTTCGTTTGAAATAAAGGTAATTGATGGGATATTAACGATAGTATTGAAACTATCGATATTTATTATTAGAAATATCGAATGTTGCGTTTATCAATAGTTTGCCAGCTTTAAATTGTAGTCACATAATTGCAAGAGGGGGTAGCGATCCGTGGTATTGCCGCTGCATAGATCCGATTGCCTCCTGGGGTTTAAAGCTGGTGCTTATACTTGAAATCTTAAATAATGGTTTTTGTTTTTTTTTTTTTTTTGTCTTTCAGGTCCCATCAAACGCTTTAAACCCCAATTGAATATGATGGATTGGGAACATGATATATTGCAGTAAATGCAACAAAAATATAAATTTCTTTAAATTGGTAATCACCCCATAATGTTTAGTTAAACTTTAATAAAAACCACAAATTTAATTTTAAAAAAATTTGCTATTGAAATAACTTAAAAAAAAATTTAACTATTCATGCATTTAAGAAGTGCACGAAAACTCGATGTTAACTTTCATTTTCAATGCATATTTTAATCCAATATGCAAATATTTTGATTTTCCTTTCTAGGTATGCTTTTAAAATAAAGGCAAAAACCACACATGTTTGAATGAAACATTTCAATTCAAATTTTCCTTTTTTTTCATTCCATTACAAAACTCCATCCAACCATAGCGCAGTGTGGTATCGGCCATCCCACAACTCTAAACTGCTAACGTTTATTGATCATGCAATGGACTTGGAGTTTTTCTTAATTTGTTTTTTACATTTTTCCATCCACCTTCACTATCATTGACTGTTGTGACTACAGTTTAAACTTATAAAGTTATTTTATAATAGATTTTGTGTTTTTACTTTCACTGTTTTTTTTTATTTTTAATGAATTCATTAAGATTTATGAACACAATTAACTAATCAAAGTGATTTGTAATTGATCATGTCTATGAAACGCTAACGCATGGGAGTGATGATGTACAACAAGCCAGGCTCATGTGGCTTAAGAAAATAAGAAATCGTGATAAAACTGTCTCAGACTTAAGGTAAGCAAATGTTTTGAATATGTTCACTATTTCCCTCAGACTTAAGGTAAGGAAATATTTCGAATAAGTTCACTATTTCCCTTAGATTTTCATAAAAAAATTACTTTTTTTGAAAAAATTCTGTGAAATCGGATTTTTTTTTTTAAATTTTAGTTGAGATTTTGTTTTCTCCGAAAATTGTAGTGTGGCAACCATGGCTGAGTTATTTAAAGGTTGTCTTATTTATACAACAACATAAAAACCAAATGCGGAAACCGCCATCTTGCCATTAGGCTGATCAACATTTTGCCAACGCAGCAAAAAAAATTTTGAGCGTGTGTGTGTGGAAGTGTGCGTACAGGAGCAAAGAATATGCGAGAAAGAAGATAACAACAAAGAGAATGCAAACAAAAATCTGGTATCTAAATACCATAACAGCCATTTTAAGGTTTTAAGTCCCCTTCAGCCGGGTTCAAATCCCCGCCAGCCGGTTTTAAGACCTTATATAAAATATTTCTTCGAAAATTTGGTTCTATAGAAGAAGAGTGAAAAGTGTTGAGACGAAGTACGACAATTTACTAAAGAATAAAACATCACACAGTTAGCTTTAGTAAAATGAACGTAACAGAAAGTGTGCTGAGGATGTGGAGATACAATTATTCGATACTCTTGTTATTCAGTTGTAACGGCGACGAGGATACTTTGGCAACCATCGCTAACGTTTTTCTCGCCACTGTTATTATTACAAAGGAAAATTCAAGAATGATTTTATTTGATGAAAATGGGAAATGTGTGCACAATGGACATATTTTCAAAGGGTAATGCAAATTTGCCCGTGAACATTCCATTAAGGAGCAGGGGCAAACTTCTCACATATCAAAGATAAGGGGCCTTCTTTATATAGCCGAGTGCTAACGGTCTGCCGCAGTGCGACACCTTTTGAGGAGAAGTTTTTACATGGCATAGTACCTCACAAATATCGCCAGCATTAGGCGGGGATAACCACCGCTGAAAATTTTATGATAGTCTCGGCAGGATTCGAACCCAGGCGTTCAGCGCCATATGCGGACAAGCTAACTTCTGCGCTACCTAACCTACCTTTTCAAAAAGTAGGGCTTCCCCGTCAGCCATCCCAGAACCTTGAAGAAGTCCGGAATGACTTGGGTGTCGAAAGACTGTAGAGAGCTCAGTGAAGAGAAGAGGTGTTCAGCCATAATCCTACGCCTTCTCCCCGTCATCGTGCTGGCACAGCAGATGATCAACCGTCTGCAACTCCTGCTCATCCCCACAGACCCTTCAGAAATCCTTATCTTCCTGAACCCATGTCAGAGACCTAACCTTGCAGTGACCAATTCACTGCAAGGTTATGAGCACCTAACAGATTGAAATTCTGAGCTCCAATATGTGTGGTGTTACTCGTCATGACGAGAAACTCAGCTAAGAGCTACCGGGCGTGTCCACAGGCTGTGGATAGTGCATTTGCTGCTGCAGACAATCATCGGTGTCGAGTGGAGGGTCTCAGTGGAACATAATTTTTTACTAAATACTGAGTGCCTGTGATACTCAATATGACAAGGTGAGTTATTGGCGCCTTCAAATAACCAATGGTCATGACGTTGGTGCGGCGATCGGTTCTATGGACCGGAACGAGCTTGTTCTTCTATAGTGCTTGACGAGGATTGCTACCTTCACATACCAATGTGGCTACAAAAACAGCAACAACCAAAAATTCTAGGTCATGCTTTACCAGCTCGAGAACAATCGACTTATTCGTTCCGGAGAACCTCGGCCACAGGGCTTTGTCAACCATTCAGTCAACAACGACAGCCCACGCCGAGACAGTACATTAATTATGGTAGGAATCTCACCATCCACCAACAGGCAACACAGAGTAGGGTTCAACATCGGCTTCGCACTCCTAGCTCGTCCGCCGCTTCGTTAACCAGCTGCACTAAGTGGTCCGGAATTCAAACCAATCTGAAAACAGCCTTAAACGTGCGAGACGCTCCTTGCATCTACCGACAAGCCTCGACCTTACGTGACCTTCAACCAGGGCATTCGGCGCCACCTGAGGGTCCTCATAAATCGTGACAATCTGAGAGGGCCACCGCTCCCGTCGTCCCACGCCAGCGGTCTTCCGGAGAACAAATGAATGCGTAATCTGAAGAGCGCTATGTCCCTGATTCCCTCAGTCTGAGGGTAGTCTTCAACGCCAAGGACTCCACGTACAAGGTTTCAAATCAAGTATCGCATTCAGCGCTGCTCTCGGAGCACTCCTCCTCGCCCCTAAATCAGCACCTACCGCAATACCCTTACCTTCTCCAAACATTCTGCGAAGACACAATTTTTCGAGGGCCCAATGCCACACCAGATACCTTTTAGACAGAGGGACCCAAAAATGGCAGGACACCTCCAGACCAAAGCTCCCTCCCCGAGAAGACAACCTCCAGGTCGTCATCGAAAAAGATCCGCCGCCCGACACGTATTCAGTCGCGTCGCCAATGTCAAGTAGTCGTCCCACGACAGCGGCCAGCTGCGGAACAAACGAATGCCCGTGTTCCTAAGAGCGCCATCTCTCTAACTTCCTCAGTCTGAGGGCAGTCTTCAACGTCGCGCACTCCACGTACAGGTGCAAAGGTTTCAGATCAAGTATTGCATTCAGCGCTGCTCTCGAAGCACTCCTCCTCGCCCCCAAATCAGCACCGCCGCAATACCCTTACCTTCTCCAAACATTCTGCGAAGACACAATTTTTCGAGGGCTCAATGCCACACCAGATAACCATAGGTGAGGTTCGGTCGAACCACGTCAGTGTAAATCCAGTGGACTGTACTCGACCTAAGTTCCCGATCCCCAATGCCCACTGAGTTGCGACATGAGTAGAACCCATTCAGACCCTGTTTGACACTCTGCTCAACGTTTCTTCTCCAGTTCAATTTCTGGGCAAGAATAACGCTCAGGTATTTAGCCTTTCAAAACACCGGCAGCTCCTTTCCGTTGCGTCAGGAGCAGAATGCATTCAGCCTCCGTTTGACGCTCTGCTCAACGTTTCTTCTCTAGTTCAATTTCTGGGCAAGAATAACACTTAGGTATTAAGCCTCTCGAAGGAGGCCAAACTCCATCAAGAACCGGAACCCTGAACTCGCCATATCTCCTCCTTCTTGTGAACAACACCAGCTATGTTTTCCTGGAGTTAATGCCAAGCCCAAGGTTAATGCTTTTGAGCCTAACCCGACAGCTTCCTCAGCCAGCCTTGAAGGATATCCGAGACAGTAGAGAGAAAGCGACCGCCATTCAAAAGGACGGTGTCTTCAGCATGGGCAACCACTTTCATCCTTGCTTCCTCGAAGGACCTGAAAATCCCATTGATAACCAAGAGCCGAAAGAGTGGGAAAACACACTCCCCCACCCCGCGGCGCTCCTTTGGACACAACCTTCCCCACCGAACGCTCAGCATGGATATTTCTGCCCTTGAGCACAACATCAATAAAGTTCACCAGAAGAGGTGGGCTCTCCCATATCAACCACACAATGACGAATGGTTCCCACCTGCACGTTATTAAATGCCCCTTCTACATCCAAGAAAGCCCCCAAAAATGAAGTCGCTTGTCCTCAAGTTCCCCTCATGTCATGAAGAGCACTATCAAATGACATGCTGGTTGCAGATTACCAACGATGAATCAAGAATATCCCTGATGTACGCATCCAACAGTCTCTCAAGTGTCTTCAAGATGAAAGTCGACAGACTGATCAACCTTAAGTTCTTGGGCCGGGTGTGACCCGTTTTCGCCGCCTTGGAAATAAACACAACCTTAACCTACCGCCACACAGTCGGCACAATGCCAAGCAAAACGCAAGCCCTAAATATTCCCTTCAGAAGCCTAATGACATACGGTCCTGCTCTTCGAAAGTCAGCACAAAGCCAAGCGAAACACATGCCCCAAAAAATATCCCCTTCAAAAGCCTCTTGACATATAGCCCTGCTCTTCGAAAGTCAGCACAAAGCCAAGCAAAACACAAGTCCTCAATATCCCCTTCAGAAGCCTCATGACATACAGTTCCGCTCATCAAAAGGTAACTACCCTTCAAACATTTTTGATTCCCAAACAATCTTCCGCGAATCTTCTAGATGAAGGTTACGATCACGGGCGAGCTCGTGTAAGAGTCGTAGACGATTCCCTTCCGTACGGAGTTGTGCCAAGTCGAATCTTCTGGAAGATTGTTCCGGAAATCTTCCATATGAGTTGCTAAAGAGTAAGTCAGAATAATCTTAGAGAAGATCTTAGAATCGCGTAAGAATCGTGCAGACGAGTAACAAATGAGTGTTTTGTAAGATTTATAAAATACTCTTCTAGATATTTTATTTTTCTAATTTCGTCAAAAATTTATTTTAAAAATTTTCCTTTTCTTTTTATCTTAGTTTAAACTTTTGGTTGTTTTTAATCAAATTATTGGTTATTTCCTTAAACAGTGGGTGTTCACACATGACTAATAAAACAAAATTCAATGATAAACACCAATGGATTTTGTAAGGCATAATACGTACATATATTTCGAGTCAGCTAAAGGGGCGTTTTTTTTATTTCAAATGAAATTATCATAAAAATGGTAATGACGAGTATCCTCAGTAACTAGCAGAAGAACACAGAATCAATGTGTGTATGTTCCACCATGGATTGTATGCAACTTTGTTGGTATTTTGTAAACGCCTTTCATTTAGCATTCGATTTGATCATTGGTAAAATAATGTGACAATTCAGGGGGTATATAATATACATTATCATCAGAGTGTGTACCATTGCATATTGAATGATATATTTTTTTTTTAGAGAGTTTCCAATTCTTTCAAGAAGATAAACTGACTTCTTTGGATCACCACCACCAGTGATGCCACCCAAGAAAATTATTTCCTATCAAAATTTAAGAAAAATCCTACCAAATCCAACCAATACCTACCAAAAGTTCTACAAGCCAAAAATGTTGTATGTGTGATGTTTCTATACACACCACTAAAGATTTGGCCATTTTGCTATTCCATTGGCGACACATACAAATTATACATGTCAGATCGTCGTTCTATTTATAGACGATATAGGCATGTCCGTCCGTCCGTTTGTTGAAATCACTCTATTGTCTATTGTCCAAAGTGGAAAGATGGCCTATATATTGATATAACACCATTTATACCGAACTCCCGATAAGAAATCTTGAGATCATTTAAGTCGTATATATTTTTGCACCGATTTAAGGGGTTTTTCCCCCAGAAATACGATTTTACTACCCATTTTCGAACGTTACATACACCCCACAACATCTGAGTATGTACCAGATCTGAACATATTTGTATGCATCTGCCATATAGCCCTATTTTACGATTGAAGGCATTGAACAGTTAAATTTCGAACGTACGAAAGCCGAAATTTCGAAAAGATCTTTTTAACACTCGTACCTGTTACTGTCAATATCAGGAAATGACGCCCTTTAGGAAATTTTGAAGCAGTGAGACGCCATGTAACAGTATTTGGCCCCTCAAATTCCGCGGTTTTATTCTGCACTCTTAAAGATTAGACGCACAGATAAAAATAATTTTGAAAAACAACAACTTTTGTCGAAAAAACTACGACAAAATTTGTTAATTCTCCTGCAACAATTTATTTTGAATTTGAACGACCCAAAGTACAAATTTGTTGTTGAAAGGTACTCCTTGCAAGCCAACATATAACAACAAGAATATATCCATAAGCAAGACAAAAACCGTTTAACCAGCCGCTTCATGTGCTTTGCTGCACAGCTTCGGTGTGGTGGTGCTTTTATAATCTTTGTTCGGCTTGCGCTGCGTGTCTCGTTCGTTTACTGCTTTGCCCTCGGGATGTTTTCTCTGTCACTCTCTCTACTAATACTCGAAAATCCAATTTTATTAATTTTGCCACCGCGTGATTTGAGAACTCATGATTTCATGTTCGGTAGTTTTGCACCCATTCTCTAACCTACCGACATCGCTTTATTCATGATGAAATAACTCAATAAGCATTATTATACAGTATTAAATGTCTCAATAAAATTCAATTTAAAAATAACTTAACAACCATTTTTAGCCGAATTTTCTAAAATGAGTCTAAAGAAAAAATAAAAAATGTTTGCAAGTACTTAATGGCATGTGAGTCTTGTGTGCAACATGGCAGTACGCGTATTTTAACAACTAACTCAACAAAATAAATTGATGAAAATCCACAAAATTTCAATTATTTTGTCTGTCAAGTCTCTACAAACCTACTTCAACAAATACAGCTTCAATTCAATGCTAAACATCGTTGAGAATTTAATGTTTCAAAGGTAGGAACCTACCAAAAACGGCAACGGCAACAAATCTGAGTCATATTGCTTCTTCTACGGAACATTTGAGGCATATTATTCATATTCATTTCCTTCATTTTCAACTAAATTTTTCTTGTTTTCTCAGTTTAATTTCCTCACTAAAATAAATACTTCACCTCTTAAGAATTTGTTTATAATATAAATCTAGTAAATCTAACCTCAAAATATTAACAATAATTTTTATTAGTGTGTTGTACATGGGCTTGCTACTGTTCTGCCAAGAACTGGAGAAAACAAATTCTTTTGATATATTCACCACACTCTCTGCATCTATCATCAGATTTCCATTCTCTGCATTGCCAGTATAATATAGTTAGATTTAACTTGCACATTTTGCGCTACATTTATTCGGTCATGAATAAAAGGATGTCGGCAAAAGATTTTAACAAGTTTTATAGTTACGTGCTAATAATACAAACCGTTATGATTTTATACGTTCAACTCATTAGAAGGCTTCAATTGCAAAGTTTGTTTGACCTTTGACTTTTTATATATGTATATATATTTTACTCAAATTCTATATATTTAATTCAAAAAGAATAATTTAACCATTCCCCACCATTTATTTTGGCAGTTTCCTTTTGTAACAGTCGAGTTTATGTTTAAAATTCAGTTTATCATAACGCTTTGACTTAGTTTTAAAATAACTGGACAGCTATGGTTTTCTCTTTAATTGTAACACTCTTTACTATCCTCTATTCTATTTCTCTTTAGCACATTAATAGAACCCCCCCACACTACGGGTCTCATAGGAGCAGTAGGCTAGTATGCATTCTCTCTCAAGATCAAATGGATTATTGCTATAGCATCTCTCTCTCTCTCTCTCTTCCCTTTGAACGTGATATGCACATACCCATACATACTTATGCATATATGAAAAAATATTCCTTGTTTTTTGTGCGGAAAATATAGGCATTTTCAATTTATTGCAAATCATTGAAGTGTTGAAAAGCATACAACAGACATTACATATTGATCTTTTACTATATTTACTTCGGCAAGTGATTGACCGTGTGTGGTGGGTGTTTGTATAGACTGCTACGTAGCAGTCAGCTGCATTGATTGAAATGTTTGTTCTCGTTTCGATTGCCTGCTGCAACAATCCAACATGTATGGCTGACACGACAGACAGACATGTACACTTTGTTGACTCTGAGGACAAACTGGTTTGTGGGTACTATTTGTTTGGCTGTTTTCGGTTTTTTGTTTTCAATATTTACCGGATGTCAAAGGCAGCCAAGTAAAATTGCCTTGTGAGAGAGTCAGAGAGCTGAGAGTTGTTATTTTAATCTCATCAAGTAGGCCGTACTCCATAGGGAGATATCGGTGAGCATACATACATATGTACAAACCTTATTAAGGCTGGATCAAATTTCCTTCGTCTTGTTACAAAGCCAACACATGTTTCTATGTTTCTTTTGTTGTTGTTTCGTTGAGTTGTGCATGCAAGTGTTTGCGACAAAAAGTACCAATTAGAAATGTGAAGAAATTGAAATTTGGCAGAAAATTTCGTTGACATTTGTTTTCGGCAAAATTTGACCATTTTATTATACCTACATAATTGATTTTTATAGAAATTTAGAATAACAAGTAAAAGCTCCAGAGAAAGTCTACTCTAGAGGCCTCAAATCACAGAAACGATAACACGCTCATCAAAATTATTCTTCAATAAAACAATTGTAACCTGTGATGTGTGGCTTGTGGCTCCGTCTTGTTCAAACCACATGTCGTCCAGTTCCATGTTCAGGCCAAAAAAAATCAGTGAGTATGGTGTAGCGTTGTGCATTCAAGGTAAGGTAACGATTGGCATCGTCGACGAAGAAGTATAACCCAATGACGTCGTCGGCATGCAAACCGCACCAAACGGTACTTTTTTTATGGATGAAATGTTGTTTCGTGAAGCACACATGGATTTTCACCTAAAGCAGAGTATTCTGTTCAGCTTTCGGAATAGTTGCGAAAAACTTTTAACAAATTATCATAATTTTCTTAAACATAATTACATGAAGGTGGGTACGTTTCCACTGCTTAGAGCAAGCGAACTATTTCTTAGGGGAATGTCAATGGCATTATAATGATCCCAATCCCATTCGCGATAATATGCCATTTGCTTAAACAATATTTTCCAAATATTACCTAGGAAAAAAAGGAATAGGTCAAGCACCGTTATTAATATCATGGAAGTCCTCTATTGAAAGGATTAAGTCATCGACCTACACAATGCATATTCTTTTGTCATAGATACGTATGCCATGTAATTTAAATCACATAACATGGGAAGGGTTTCCTATGCTGTCCTGCATATGGTTCTTCAATGTTATGCTATTGTTGACCATTTCATGCCACAAACTCATTCCACACCCTATATCACCAACAGAGGGATATGAATCTTAATGTTGCTAACCTTATTTTCCGCATAATTAATATGTTTTTTTTTTTATAAATGTTACATGGCAAATTGTTCTTAGATCATTCATGCTATTATCTATTTTATTCATTTCTAACATCCACCAACCAACACCACTCCTCTATGTTTGGCCAATTTTATCTGCATGGAAAAATACCAAAAGTTGTAAATCAAAAATTTGTATCTACTCTCCGCGCACGCCATAAAACAAATCAAAGTTGGTATAATATTCGTGTGAGGAACATAAAATTGACATGAAATAGAAGATTTATCGCAGTTTACTAATCTGATGTGGTTAAAATTCTAAGGACGGCAAGCGGAGAGACTAAATAAAGAAATTAAAATTTGGAAATTAATTTGGAATATCTAATAATGTTATAATACCAAGGCCATACCCTCATACGCTTAGATAATGCATGGGGAAGGATATAAGAAGGGCATTCAATTTGGCAAGTGGTAGTGGTGATAGAGACTTATAGCCACATTCTGAAGACTTAGCTTACATGTCGCTAGAGGCATTCCCATACCTTCCAGTCGGACTGGAAGGTGTAAGGTAGTTTCTGGTCTCGCAAGCTCGTCCGCTCTACAATTCCCTGGGATATTTCTGCGACCCGGCATCCAGAACAGGTGAATTTCAAACTGTTCAGCCATTTCGTTGAGAGACCTGCGACAATTTGCATTTCCACATTAGGAGTAAACATGGGGTGTCCAACTTCTCTAGATAACACCACAAGTATACTAAGGGCAGATCAGTGGTCTGTACTCTACACAACGTGGTGCATCACTTTGAGAGGATAATGGATTATAAGCAAATCACCTTGGCGGCATTTTTGGATATTAAAGGAGCCCTTAATAATGTCCATGTGTGGTCCTGTTTCTTAATGGTTTCTTTTTTTGCAAAATTTGCAAAAAAAAAATTTTGAAAAATGTGTGATAAAGAGTCCCTCTATGCTAGAGCTGGCAAACTATCGGTAATCGCAACATTTGATATCTTCGATATTTCTAATAATAAATATCGATAGTATGGTTAATTTCCCATCACCTTTTGCCGGTAGTATTGATAGGAAAAATATCAATCGATATTCAGACAAAAACTAAAATATCGATAGTGCTATCGATATTTTGCTAGCTCTGCTCTACGCCCTGTTATGGGATGCAGATGTGGATAGAGAGATGTTGTTATTGTTGTTGCAATGTGTGGTGTGTTCTATCTTTCGTCTGCTTGGTTCTGTTGAATATCCAGAACCAGGAATTCTGCGACTAAGGTGGGTTGCGGTTCAGAGGGCACTGAGTCGAATGGGTCTGGCGGGGCAGTTAAACAGGTGACGTGTGTCGTGTGGTCCCAGGTCACAATCGGGACACACTGCACGTTGGCATCAATTCTTACTCTGCAGAAGTTGAGGAGACTGCAACTCTGTTTTGTCGGGAGTGGTCAATTTCTTCAGGTGCAATGGGTGGCTGTCGTTCTCCAGGGACTACATTCACCCGGTATCTATTCACCGCATCTGCTACCGTGTCTGCATGATTGTTGTCAAGACCCGCTTGGTTTGCCGCTTGATCTAGAGGTTCTCTCTTGTAACGCTGAACCTCACGCTCTAGATCATGTAGAGCCACTTTAAGGCATCTGGGTGATGAATACCTATCCACAAGACGATAATTGAATGTTCCCTCCGATAACAACCCAGAAGGCAGTGTTCAGAGACAGGTTGAGGACAGTTGTTAGATGCTCGACTCCAGATAGATTCAGATTCTTAAGCTTCAGTGTAGAGATTTTGTCGGGGCCCAACGCCTTGAGTGAATTTGCGCCAGGGATGACATTCGAAACTTCGTCCACGGTAAATTGTGATGTCTGTCCATCGGCTCGAAGACCAACGAATGGCTCTCCTCTTAGCCTTGTCTCAACGGATCAGTCACAGTAACGTCACGAAAAGTGACTGAGGTCCTATCGTCCCTCTCCGTGGTTCGAGAGTGACTTATCAGTACACCGCAGCTTGCCTTTAAGGCATCTAAGTAACATTGCACTAAGTATTCCAGCCATAAAGACAGACTCGGCATGCTGATTCTGGTGTTAGTGGGGTCCGTGCAACGAATCCCATCACACACTTAGGGTTTTCGACCGGAAAGTATTAAGCAAGCGGCTGGTGCGTTAATGATTTAATTATGCCTCGGAATTTCCCGTCAGCAAATTTGAGGTGGTGTCAGCTCGGTCCACAACCTAATATAGCCCCAATAGCATAGACATACCTGGCAAAAACTTGTCTTTTATTTTTCTATTTTGTCTTTTATTATTACTATTTATTTTATTATTGTGTTTTTTACCATCTTATTTTGATTAAATAGCATACAAATTTTGATTTATATAATGTAAATTGTATTTTTATTATTAATTTTTTTTTTATTTTATATTATTTTATTTATTATTTTTTATGCTATTTATTTTATATTCATGTTACTTTTTTTATTTATTTATTTTTATTATTTTAATTAATTATATTATTATTTTTTGTATTTAATTTTATTATCTTTTTCATATTGTATTTTTTGTTTATTTTATTTTAATTACTTTTTATTTTATTCCCCTTTGGTTTATTTATTTCAAGTAGTATAATAACGTCATGCTTTTAATTCCTCCCTATACGAGTATCTATTCACATATCCACCACTGTTAAATACACTGTTCGGCAAGTCTTTCACATATAATGCAAGTGAACCAATCAGTTTTGCATGTTATTGCCATGCCAATACACTCACTCCCTTGCCAATGTGCATGACAAAAACATCTGTTGGAGGGTGGTTGTGGTGGTGAGAGAGAGGCAAACCATGAGCCTATCCCCCACAAAAAACGAGTTATTAGTGAGTTGCATATGTACACAGGTAAGTGTGGGTGTTTTTGGAGATATCCACTCATAACATGTATATTGTTGTTTATGCAAGTAAGATATGCTAGCAAGCTACCAGGACCAGGGTTGCCAATTAGTTTTGAATGTGAAGGGAATGTTAATAAAGGATGGCTAGTTAATTTCAAGTAAATCTTCATTTAAAAGTTACCTATATATATTTCTTAATAAATTAAAAAAAAATTAAAAACAAGTAAAAGAGCGTTAATTTCGGCCGGTCTAAATATTATACGCACTCAGAGAAATTTGTTGGTAAAAACAGCAAAAATGTTTGCTGTAACTGGAGAAAGCCTGCTAAAAGTGGGACAGCAGTAATTTTTTTTCTAAACAGCAAACATTTGTTAAAATACAAAAAGCGTGTGCAATAAACGAAAACAACAAAATGATATCGTCAGTGTTTGCAGTGTTTTCACATTTTCTTTCCAAAAATCTTTTTTGTTTCATTTTATTACTGCTAACAAACCCACAGTAATTAAGCAGCAGTCAATTTCAGCAAACAACTGACTTTTTAGCAGTCAGCTGAAATTGCAGAACTACTACTGTTATAGCGGAGGCCATCGTAGCGCTGAGGTAAGCATGTCCGCCTATAATACTGAACGCCTGGGTTCGAGTCCCGGCGAGACTATCACACAAAATTTTTCAGCGGTGGTTATCCCCTCCTAATGTTGGCGACATTTGTGAGGTATTGTACCATGGCAGCCATGTAAAAACTTCTCCACAAAGTGGTATCGCACTGCGGCACACCGTACGGATTCCGCTATAAAAAGAGCCCCCTTATCATTGAGCTTAAACTTGAATCGGACAGCACTCAGTGGTATGTGAGAAGTTTGTCCCTGTTTCTTAATGGAATGTTCATGGACAAATTTGCATTTGCATTGCTGTAATAGCAGTAAAATTAACTACTAACAGTCAGCAGACATTGTTTATTATTTTCAGCAGAGAGCAGCAGTAGGTCATAGGAAAAGTCATGGGGAAAAATATCAGCCAAATCGTATAAGTATTGCACTCTTTAAAGGCTCTAAAAGTTTTATCGGGAGTTCGGTTTATATGCTAGCTATACTCAAACATTTACAATCCCAACCGACCTACACTAATAAGAAATTTCAGGGGCCTAGATCAACTAGCATGGACGAACATGGCTAGATCGACTTAAAATGTCATAACAATTAAGAAATAAGAGATCTGCAGTGAATTGCATTTGCGGTGCACCGGAAAAAATAACGCAAACACCGCAAGTTTTTGTTTAACATAAAACAAGTTTGAAAATAACTCAAAAAAATGATGAAAATTCGTATTCAGGAACTAAATTATTCAAATTTATTATATTTTTATTAAAATAAATGGTCTTTCTCATTGTTGTTCGAATCAATTTGTTGTGTTGCTGCGGTTTTTGTAGTGTTTCCATTCTCGTCTTACGTTCATTCATAACACCGCCATGAACAAATACGATGTTAAAAGCGGTGGTACACGAAACACTCATATCAGTGTGTTGAGCATAACACCGTATCAATTGCGTTGGCGATATATGGCCAAAGTGAAGTTTATGGGGAAAATCGAAAAAATCAAATTTTTGCATACCTCCCAAAAATGACGCTAGAAACACGGGCCTTCCCCCCACCAAGTGAAATTGAAAGGAATATGGGGAATACGCGGCTCATACTTAAGGAAAAGTAGAACACGAAAATGCAAAAAAAAAATTAGAATTTTGAAGCCTTTTTGCGAAGAATTTGTAGAAAAGATTAAAAAATTGAGCAGAAAAGCCTTTTTTACATTATTAAAAATTTTTCGCCTTCGGCATTATTCTCAAAAAATTTTATTTTCTTTTAAAAAACCGCTCGACTTTTTATGCGGCGCTATATTTAAAAAAAGAAAAAGTCTTTCTGCTCTCTTACTGCGCTTGGGATGGCTAAGGGACTTATGGAGCCCTGTTTCAGCCCTGTGATCTACACAGTACTCAATAGTCGTTGGCTATTATCAATTAATCAATTTGACAAAGGTGTTGATGAAGATACATGGCGTATCAGAAATCGCGATCCACCATGTCACTCAAAGAATTCTGTTTCCGAATGTTGATAACAGATTCGTGCTCTACTCCCAAATATCTTTCATTTGAGGCCTGTGTTTCCAAAGTCGGCAAACATGTCCGGTTTGAGGGGGTCTTTTGGCGGATGGGGCGGCCACAGAGTGACTTGGCCCGGAAAATATATATCGCATTCCTGTTCTACTCTAAAATACCCTCCTATTTGAGGGTGTTATGGTGGTGGGGAGGTGTCACTTTCCCTAATGTTGATATCAGATTCGTGCTCTACTCCCATATACCTTTCATTTGAGCCCTATATTGCCATGGTCGATATGGTGTTTGGGGGGTGTTTTAGTGGAGGGGCAGCCCCCCAAACCCATGGTCCCAAATTTGGATATCAGATTCGTATTCTACTTTCAAATACCTTTTATTGGGGTCCATATTGCCATGGTCGATATTTATGTCCGATTTAGGGGTGTTTTAGGGTCTAGGCTGGTCCCATAAAACTTGGCCTAAAATTGGATGACGAATACCTTTTCTACTCATAAATACCTTTCATTTGAGTCCCATATTGTTGTGATTTTCTATATTTATATTTGGTCGGTTTTAGGGGTGGGGCAGGCCCCCTATGCACCTCACCCAAAATTTGGATGTTTTTAGATTACTATAAAAGGGCACACAAAATTTCGCTTAAATCGCACTACCCATCTCCGAGATCTGGCCTTTCTGAAAATTAGGGTAAGGGAGAGGGTTCGCCCCTCTAACGATATCAAAAAAATGTAGTACCCTATTTTCAACACGGAATTATTATGCGACATCTGTGAAACCAAACCAACACAAATTGATTTTTATATATAAGAAGATTGGCTAAACTAAATTTTTGCATGTGGCAACACTGTCCCCAGCTTCACTATGGTAAAAACAACAAACAAACAAATAACAATCTAGCTCTAGCTCTCTTGCTCTCACTCTCTCTCTCTCGTTGTTGCTGCTGCCAATAGGAGGTAGAATACTCTTACTATGGTAATGTGTTCTGCCTATGCGGTTTGGGGCGGCCAGCAACCATGTCAGATGGAATTTCTTCATTCGAGTAACAACTTTGATACAGGTTAGTCGTGGGGCGGAGATTTTTCGATTTTTTTTATTCGTGGTGAATTCGCGCCGATGATCGAAACATAACAGAAAACACCGAGATCATCAACATATATTAGCAGCGAGGAGACGGTGTCTTATTTCTTTTTATTATTTTCTGTGTTGTTCGTTATATGTGCAAAGAAAAACAAGTTTTGTTAAATAGTTTGTTGTTGTTAAATGTTTAAAATACCAATACAAAAGAGTGTGAGTGGTAGTGTAAATAAGAAATTTATTGAAAAATCTACCTACTACCTATATAATAATCAAATCAATTAAAAAATATAAATTGGAAGAGAAAAAAAATCGCACAACTAAAGTTAATTTTTTTGTTTAGCTGGCTTAATGAAAGTTTGAATAAAAAAAAAAAAAAGAGTGGTTTTGTTGGTGATGTCAAAATTTCCACCTCAGCCAATTTGGGGCTTTTGTGCAAAAGGCCGTGTTTGTTGTTGTTTTATATCGTAAGGCGGTGCGACGAAGGCGGCGTTGTTTTCCAAGTGTTATTTTAGTAGCCATCATGTTTGGCTGAATAGCTTGCTAGCTGACTGACTGACTGGCCGCATTGAAAGTGATACGATTTTTTGCAATAAACAAAAAAAAATAATATATAATACCCACAATAATAATAATACAAAAATAGCAATAACGACAACGGGTAGCAGGCAGCATTTATTTCCGCGAAACAAACAAATAACACAAAAGTTGTTGCGAATAAATTGAACTAAAAAATTGCAAAACCTAATTTTCCATTCAACCAAACAGAAAATAAAACATTAGCATATTTAATACGGAACTAAGGCCCCCTATTACGCTTTCAGTTCATTGATAAACCGGTAAAGAAATAGGTATAGTAAACGCGTTTTTGTTTGAAATGCCAATCAAGAGTACCACTACATAAATACCTTTATATAAATTGGGCTAACCGATCTATGCCCTGCATCACTTTGTGTTTGACCACCGAAACATACCAGAGAGAAGGAGAGAGAGAGGCAGAAACAAACAAAAGAAAACTTAAAAGAAACCCGTTTTAACAAAAGATTTGGATATTGCAGACATCATATCATAGTGGTGTAGCATCAATCACCTACCTTACCAATAACGCAATTACACCAACAACAACAACAATCGAAAACCTTCGAAAACAACGAAAAACTCCAAAATTAACGAAATACACACACGCACGCACGCAAACGCGCATCAAATAAATGAGGTAAAGGTTTTCCGTTTCATTTTGACAATAACAACAACAACAATATAGTGTAGCAATGAATGGCCGTTATATGTAAGGCGGCAGTCATTGCTAGCACATTCATATATAATATATTTTAAGTTTTTTGCAATAAATCGTGTAGGTACAGTGACAAGCAAAATGTTGGCTTAATTAAGTGTAACTCTTGGGGAAAAAAGAAAAAAAGTAATGAACAAAAGGATAAAAATAAAAAAATATTAAAAAAAACTCTAGAAAAATGGACTAGCGATATTTTGAAAAATATATTTCTTTAACTTAAAAAAATCTAAATTTGCAAAGTTTTTAAATTGTATCTTGGGAAATTTTTCTCGTCAGAGAACACAAGGTTTGGAAAATCACCACATTCGTTCGTGTAAGCGCAGTTACTTTTTTGCTCTTCGAGTTTAACTTTTTTTGCTTTGTTGTAAGATCTTGTGCGCTTTAGAACTTGTAAGCCTTTACCTTGAGCCCACCGAGTCGCAAAGGTCCACCTGTGATGCCGAACTCCAGGGTTCAAATCTTGACGTGAGCATCAGACAATTTTCCGGCTGAACTGTATTTTACGGGGTAGTTTGCAAAAAAATCAAATTTTTTGCATCCCCCCTAACTTTGACCCCAGGAACCCGCATATGAAGTCCGTTTTTAAGGCTCGGGCCCGTAGACCTCCCTAGGGTCCAAAAACCCCCCTTGGGGTCAAGAAGTCCAACCTAGGCAATATGGGTATCAAATGAAAGGTATTGATTAGTAGACTACAAATATGCAAACAAATGTCCAAAATGTTTTGACCCGGGAAGGACCTACGGGGAGAATTTGGAACCCTCTTAAACCTATGCAATATGGGTATTAAATCAAA